>NC_138075.1:211034837-211634837 GCF_964212035.1 Myotis nattereri | reverse complement strand
TGGCTATAAATCTTTGGAGGGATTCAAGCCAGGTGCTAACCATTCATTTGTGTAAAATCTGAATTTAAAAGGAAAGATGATTTTCATATTATCTTTTAACAGATCTTTCTGTTTTCTTATTTAGTTGTACTTTGGAGAGTCTGTTCACTTTTAAAGGTATACTTAACAGTGTTTTCAGATCATGTTTTATTGTACAAATTGCTGTTCTGTTGAAATAAATGATTCAGAAAAATGAAGGCTGTAGATGCGTTGTAAGTTATATGATCTTTCCCTTTTGCCCACACAGACAAAAAGGACTCCTGGGAGCGAGCTGGGAGATAAGAGAATATAGCGTAATAGATGAAAGTGTAAGGGCATTTGAAGTGGACGTTGTGTCTTTGATATCACCAGCAGGAGCCCAGAGTGGTTGAGTTTTCATTGAGCAGGTTTTGAAAAGCAAGAATAAGCTATAACTTTTGCCATATTTTTAAGTTGGTTGCTTCATGAGCAACCCATACATGTTAAGACTTGAAACTAGTGTAAAATGACACCAAGAAACGAACCCTTTTAAACTACTTGAGTTATCTTGGCTTTAAAAGATAATTATTTTTACAAAAATGCATTGTGAGTTATCTACTGTTCCTGAACTTGTTAGAGAGCAGCAACACAAAAATAACAGGTCCTAAGTCAAAATTTTACTATTCAAATAACCAGGAGCTCAGATTTAATATTTTGCAAACATTTTCTTTTCTTTTTTCAAAAAAATATATTTTTATTTATTTTAGAGACAAAAGAAGAGAGGAGAGAGAGAGAAAGAGAGAGAGAGAGAGAGAGAGAGAGAGAGAGAGAGAGAGAGACATCAATGATGAGAGAGAATCATTGATCGGCTGCCTCCTGCATGCCCCACACTGGGGATCAAGGCTGCAACCCAGGCATGTGCCCTAATTAGGAATTGAACCATGACCTCCTGGTGACCTTCTGGTTCATAAATCAATAATCAACCACTGAGACATGCCAACCAGGCTGAAAACATTTTCTAACTCAGTGGTTCTCAACCTTGGCTGCACATTAGAATCACCTGGGAATCTTCTTAAAATCCTGATTTCTGGGCCTCATCCTCCGGAAATTCTGTTTCTTTGTTATGGGGTGGAGCCATAACATTAGTAACAAAGAAACAGAATTTCCGGAGGATGAGGCCCAGAAATCAGGATTTTAAGAAGATTCCCAGGTGATTCTAATGTGCAGCCAAGGTTGAGAACCACTGGTTTAACTGCTGAGTCTTTGAAAACATTGTTCCTAGTACAGCTCACAGTTAGCTCCAAGGAGGTCAGCTGCTCAACAGTAGCCAGCTTTTCCTACCCCCTGTTAAAGTGTTTGATTAGGACCCTGAAGACACTTGTTGGTTTGGGTTTGTAGGCCCTTAGAATACGCACTTTGCCCTTGAGAAATTACACAGATGACCCTGGAAGCAAAACTAAAACACAGTCACATAGCAGTAAAGGGCTTTCAGCCTCCAGTTCATGTACCTCCAGATTTCTTGCTCCACAGATCCTACTGCCTGGTCCAATTCCTCCCTTGCTCTGTATACACATATTTCAAAACTGAAACTAAACTTGTCTTCATCCTCCAAATATCTACCTGTTTCTCTCTTTCTTTCTCCCATATTTTAATAAGTATAATCATCCACCAGGTGTTCAAACTTGTCATCCAGGATTCATACCTGATCCCACCAACTCTGCGAACAAGTCTTCAAAAATCTCCCTCCAATCCATATACTTCCTTCCATTTCTATGCCACTGCACAAGCCCAGGACCTTATCATTTCCAGTGTGTATTAAACACTACCTACCTAGCCAGAATCCACTGGAACCCCATCCCAGACATATAGCCTTTTCCAATTCCATTAATTCAACCTTCAGAACGGTGCTATCTGGATATTTTAAATATAAATGGAAATTGTTCATATACCTGTTTAAATTATCTTCATGCTTTTTATTTGTTCTTAGAAATATGTAAACTATATGAATCCAGGAACCATATCTAAATGTGTAGGTAGTAACTATAACAATGTTTTGCACATAGTAAGCATTCTATAAATATATTTTTTCATGAATGAACAACCCTAATGTTTTGGTATTATTCCTCCCACACATATTTAATTCCACTTAGCCAGAGTTAGCTTTTCTGTAATAATCTATTGTACATTCTCTTAGTCTTATTCATAGAAGGCTATGAAAGAACAATGGACATTCAGACAATTTGGCCACAAACAATTACTTGAAAGGGGGAAAATGTTATGATTATAAGCAGAACATTACTTTTGAAAGTGTGTGTGATAAGTTTTTAAGTGTATTTATTTATGTTTTTCTTTATTTAATAATCCCAAATATTGATCATATTTTTAGAGATTAGGAATTGTTTAATATTCATTTCCTTTTCCCAGAAAGTATTACTCTTGCTTCTCATAATATAATGGAACTCTAAGGACAAGTGAGAATTAAGAATGTACTTTTCTGTAAGGAGAATTCATTATGACACCACCTGCTAGCACCATCATAAGATTACCATTCTTTCTCTAATGGGCATCACTTTTCAGACACTTTTCCTAGGTGTTAAAAAAATTAAGCTTTCAGAATTTCCAAAGAAAAATTTTAAGTGCTAAGAGAAAATCCAAAAAGCATGCGTGCACACTTAGAAAAACTAATGTTCTATCAAATTTATGCTGCCAAGTCTTAGACTGTAAAATACCTTCTTAGTACATTTATTTTCAGTTTCTTCCATTAGCTTAGCATAATCCAAGTTTTAAAATAAAATAACAAACAATTTTCATGTCTCCTGTTTAGTATAAATGATGCAATGATGTTTGAAGATGAAAAAAGACACTGTCAAATTGTGGCTCTGGTTAACAGAGGAATCTTTCAATTTTATTGATGAAAATGAAAAGGGGTTATCAAGGTGACCTACTGACAGTTGTTTGGGTACCATCTTCAATACATAGGAATTAGGTTCATCCTCAGATTAACCTCATCAGAAACTCCCTATTCAGCCACCAGTCTGAAATAGTCACATTTTAAAGTTACAAGTCCAACTAGTAAATACAGACTTAAAAAATAGTTCACAGGCATTATAAATCTTGTCCTTTGCTTGATTGACTCATCCAGACTCTTTTCTGCACCTTTATAAATATGTAGAAATAACTCTTTTACTGTGGTATCAGGTTTTATTTTGATGGATATAACGAATTAGACTCATGCTATAAAAAAAATCCAATAATGTGCATAATGAATTCTTCTCATTCTCTGTGCACCTGTTCGCTCTCATTATATCTGAAAATTTGGGATTACTCCAAAGTGCTCTGTAATGACTTTTTTTTTGTAAGCAAGACAAATAGAAGAAATTCTTCAAGGACGGAGTGAATTGGTATTTTAAACTCTGCTAAATAATTAGCAAGGAGGGAAGTGATAACAGCAGATAGACCATGAGACATGCATTATTTTGAAGTAGGAAGATTTTGGGGTAAAGATTTATGCTTCCAGTAATGAAAGGTACAAAAATAAATGCAGTCTCATTTCTTTGAGTTTCAGCTCATATTTCCAATTAATGAAATTTTTCTATATTCATTTTGGGAAAATATTTAAGCAACATCATTTTTACATCTTTGAAGATATCTATAAGGGTAATTATCTCATATGATTGTATTAATTATGCATCTATATATAAATACATAGATTCACTTCACTATGTAGATTTGCTTTACTTGTAATTTAAATTAAGTTTCTCTTGTACTAAGAGAAACTTGGCTATATTTCAATTATTTTCAAGGCTGATATAAGTAAACCATAGCTAATTGATTCTTCAGAAAATCCTATATAAAAGGCTAATATGCAAATCAACTGTACTGCAGAATGACTGGTCACTATGATGTGCACTGACCATTAGGAGACAGATGCTCAATGCAGGAGCTTCCCTCTGGTGGTCAGTGTGCTCCCACAGGGGGTGCACCACTAAGCTAAAAGCCAGGCTCATAGCTGGAGAGCGCACTGGTGGTGGCACAGCGCTAAGGATGTCCAACTGCTGGCTCAGGCTCACTCCCCGTGGGCCTACACCATCAGTCAGACATCCCCCAAGGGCTCCGGACTGCTAGAGGGCACAGGCCAGGTTGAGGGATCCCCCCAAGTGCACAAATTTCATGCACCGGGCCTCTAGTTAAATCATAAAAGGAGACTAAGGCAATATTGAGTAAACTCTAACTAAAGCCTTCTACTTAAAAAAAAAGAGTACAAGCTGAGCTTTAAATAGTTATCTTGACTATTTCTATTAGCTTTTGAAATATATAGATCAGTCCTTTAACATGTTGCTCTTTTTGATGGGTCAAATATCTAACTGACATTATCTAAATTATTCCATATTAAAAAATATAGAATTTCTATACCTCATATTTCTGTCAGGAATTCTGGGAAAATTGAGGTAGAGAAAGAGCACATATAGAATTTAATTGTTACTAATTCAATCTTCCTCAGAAGACTATAAAATAAAAATTAAGCTAAAAGTATAGCAGACAGAACTCAACTAGGAAACAGGAGTGCCAAATGATACATTTGGGACTAGAGGAGTTTCTTGCCATTTTCTTTCTTTCTTTCTTTCTTTCTTTCTTTCTTTCTTTCTTTCTTTCTTTCTTTTTCCTTCCTTCCTTCCTTCCTTCCTTCTTTCCTTCCTTCCTTCCTTCCTTCTTTCCTCCCTTCCTTCCTTTCTTCCTTCCTTCCTTCCTTCCTTCCTTCCTTCTTTCCTTCCTTCCTTCCTTCCCTTCCTTCCTTCCTTCCTTCCTTCCTTCCTTCCTTCCTTCCTTCCTTCCTTCCTTCCTTCCTTTCTTTTCCCCAAGAGCATTATAGACCTATTTTGGAATAATGCCATTCAAAAAATATCATTGTCAGTTTGTGAATTAATGAACCAAATTGCAGGAAATTAATTGCATTATTAATATTCAACAGGTCTGATCCACCAATGAAAGTGGTTCCAGTTTATAAGGGCCTACAGTAATCTACACTAATAAAAGAGAAACATGGTAATTGGCGTACGACCGCTACCCTTTTCATTGGCTAATCAGCGAGATATGCAAATTAACTGTCAGCCAAGATGGCAGCCGGCAGCCAGGCAGCTTGAAACTAACATGAGGCTTGCTTGCCTCAGTGACGGAGGATCCTTGGAGGAAACCAACGTTCCCCACCTGCAGCTGCAGGCCTCTGAGCCTGCAGTTTAAGAAACATTGTAACAAATACCGCTGGACTTCAGCCAGCAGATTCGCAACATTGTAAGCAAAGGCCAGAAACATACTTTCAGCCGCAGAGTCCTAAGAGCTGGAGCCAAGCCTCAAGGTAAAGCTGGCCCAGAATAAAAAAAAAGAAAAAAGAAAAAAAGGAGCGGTTGGGAACTTCAGTCACTCCCAACCTGAAAACAGCCCTCAGCCCCTCAGCCAGACTGGCCAGGCACCCCAGTGGGGACCCCCACCCTGATCCAGGACACCCTTCAGGGCAAACCAGCCAGCCCCACCCATGCACCAGGCCTCTACCCTATATAGTAAAAGGGTAATATGCCTCCTGGCACCGGGATCAGCATGACAGGGGGCAGCGCCCTAACCCCCTGATCGCCCTGCGGCTCTGTGTGTGACAGGGGGTGGGACCCCAACCCCCTGAGCAGCCCTGCTCTGTGCCTGATGGGGGGAGCTCCCCAAACCCCCCCCCCCACGGGCCCTGCTCTGTGTGTGACAGGGTAGAGCCATAACCTCCCCATTGGCCCTGCCCTGAGTGTGAGAGTGGCGGTGCCCCAACCCCCTAATTGGCCCTGCTCTGTGGGTGATAGAGGGAAGTGCCCCAACCCCCTGATGGGCCCTGCTCTGTGTGTGACGGGTGCAGTGCCCCAACCCCCTGATTGGCCCTACCCTGAGCGTGACTGAGGGTGGCATCACAACCTCCTAATCTGCCCTGCTCTGTGCATGACAGGGGGCAGTGCCCCAACTCCCCAATCAGCCCTGCTCTGAGCCCAACCAGGGGCTGCACCTAGGGATTGGGCCTGCCCTCTGCCACCCGGGAGCAGACCTAAGCCAGCAGGTCATTATCTCCCGAGGGGTCCCAGACTGCAAGAGGGCACAGGCCGGGCTGAGGGACCCCCCTTTCCCCCCGAGTGCACAAATTTTTGTGCACCGGGCCTCTAGTGGCTACATAAAGAGCTTCAGAATATATTTGGCTTAATTTAAGCTGCATTTTCTCCTATTATGTTCTCTTCTATTTACTTATTATGGTACCACTATTATTATACTAATATTATACTATTAATCATAAACTCTAAGGGAGTTGACTTTCAGCAGAGCTAATATATGTTTTAATAAAGGCTAATAAAATAATAATAGCTAATATTTATTGAGCATTTACTTTATATTAGACACTGTATCAAGCATGTTAAATGTAATATTTCTTCAACTACTTAATCAAAAGTGTTTAAAAAGAATAGGAAAAATGAAAGCAGAAACAATAATTTGTATGTTAATAGAAGAAAACATAATAGAAGGTTCAATTCATCTAATTCAAAATTTTTCTGAGATTATGCTTTCACTTTTCCTTACCCTTAGTATTAAGTACTGCACATTTCTCTTCCTCTAACTAAATACTGTGGCTTGAAAATAACTCCTATATTATGAGTGGAAGTGGGGCATCCCTTTCTCCACTGAGTGCCGGGGGTGGAGTCCTTATGCTATGTCGAGAAAAATAATTTTTGAGACTCACATGGAGGATGAGTGTGATTTTTATTTGCATGGAATTGCATCCATGGGTTTCCAAAGTCCCATTTCCCCTGATTCAGTCTCGGAAGAAGTGTAGTTGGGACTTTAGTAGAGCTAAAAGCAAGGCCAGTGCCCAGAATCTCTGTTCCAAGTTGCAGCTGGGTCCCATTCGGAATCAAGCTAATTACAGTCCATTAGACTATTATGTGTGGGGTTCACATGGCCATGGACCATGTGGTGGAATTCAGGGGAGCCAAGGCAGTGCACCGCCTGCAACAGTACCAAGAGTATCCAAGAGAGCAAACACTTTTGTTCAGGGGATTAAATATTTCAAATCTTCCAGTGCTGGTCAATGACCTGCTCCCAGGTATCACTGACAGAAGCACTGTCACTAGTCCCCCAAACTGAACTTGGCATGTCACTATCTCCCCACCAGTCCAGGCATGCCCTTCTTCCAGAGATCTGCAGGGAATGGGGAATGGATGAGTGGCTCCCTGAGGAGTGTAAAGCTGCAGCTTCCTGGTGAAGCTTCCTAAATGACATGCCTATAATATTTGGCCTTTTCTTTCCTCCTTTCCTATTATTAATAAGTAGAGGCCCGATGCATGAAGATTCGTGCAAGAATGGGCCTTCCTTCCCCTGGCTGCCAGCACTGCCTTTGCTCCAGCCAGAGCCGCATTTCCGTCTTCCCATGCTGCCTAGAGGCCCTGAGCAGCTGGTGTGATGTGGAATGCCTGCGTCCTCACCATAGCTATGACACAAGCATCCTGCCTCACTCTGGCCACTTGGCACCTGCATATGCATATTAACCTGCCACCTTTGTTGGGTTAGTTTGCATACTCACTCATGATTGGCTGGTGGGCATTGTGTAGGTATGGTCAATTTGCATCTTTCTCTTTTATTACTATAGATTAGGTTAATTACATTACTATCCTACATTTTAATGAATAGAAAAATGGTACCCCTGAATATTTAAATAGCTCTCTCTGAAAATTCACTCCTTTTGTTTGTTTGTTTGTTTGTTTGTTAATAAGGAACAACCAGAATTGTCACTGGTGTATTTTTTTACTTTTTAAATATATTTTTATTGATTTCAGAGAGGAAGGAAGAGGGTGATAGAGATAGAAACATCAATGCTGAGAGAGAATCATTGATTGGTTGCCTTCTGCACGCTCTGCATGGGGATCAAGCCTGCAACCCAGACATGTGTCCTGACTGGGAAGGAAATGGAACTATAACCTCCCCATTCATAGGTTGATGCTCAACCACTCCCTTTGTTTAATGGAGGCTATTCAGTTTCAAAAGTGATACGTATCTTAGGAAGAAAATAACCTAAAAAATAAGCTGTTGAATTCTCACTCAACAAGTGTAATCTGAGTTTATTTCAATTGTTTTAAAGAAGACAAAATAACTGCCTATGATATTACCAGATGTACACATGGATTTGAGGATATCATTCAGAGGCTGTTTTCAGTTGGCCATGCTATTTAGTGAGCGTTGGAAAATGTGTGAGGGTGGAGGTAAACAGGATGTGCTCCCTGCAGGTGAACTAAGAGTGCGGGCTTGTGTCCAAAAGAACTGTGATCAAATTAACGCTTTGCAACTTATACACTATGGAAACATAAGCAAATTAATTACTCAGAGCTTTTGAAACCAAAATGTAGGGTTTGGGACCGGGTTCGTTGTCATGCAAAACTGAAGCATGGATTTGCTGACAAAACCATTAGAAGAAGCAAAGTTTATTGAGAGAAGCCAGTCCTGGGAAAGGTGTAGCTGGGGTTCCACGTGAGTAAAAAATAGGCCAGTGCCCAGATCTTCCATTCCATGTTGCAGCTGGATGTAGTGCAGCATCCCAGCTAATTAAAGTCCATTAGTCCATGTGTAGAGTCCCACATGGCTGTAAGCCACGTAGGTGCAAGGGAGCATGTCTCCTACCATAGGAGAGCCCAGTGCTCCAGGGAGAGAGAGAGAGAGAGAGAGAGAGAGAGAGAGAGAGAGAGAGAGAGAGAGAGAGAGAGAGAGACAGTGTGTGCTTTTTGTTTTGAGGGTAGATACGGCCTTGGGATTGGTTATCTGAAAGTTGCTTGTCTGAGCAACATGCATACATTTTAAAGCTTATGCCTCCAGCACATGACTTTCTTTCCCTACCCAGTTAGGTTATTTTAGTAACTCAGCCTAGCTGGGTTCCTTGGTTCTACTCCCTCCTCCCCCGTGGTCCTGTCCCTGTCTAATTAGCTCACTTCTGTCTCCTCATTTTGAGAGCTTCAGGCTCTACAATTGATGTATTCAAAATAGTTTCAACAGACATGAGCACAAAAACCTGATTGGTGGGGATTCAAGAAAAAAGATGGGATGGGAGGATTGAAAACAGTAAGGACAGACAACTATTTTAGGGAATTTTTCAATAATGAGAAGTTAATAAATGTGGCAGCATTTGGAAGGGTTATGAGACAGTGTAAGTTAGTTACTTAAGTAACATCCATAGAATCTTATTTTATTTTTTATATTTTATTGATTTTTTTAGAGAGGAATGGAGAGGGATAGAGAGTTAAAAACATCGATGAGAGAGAAACATCAATCAGCTGCCTCCTGCACACTCCCTACTTGGGATGTGCCCGCAACCAAGGTACATGCCCTTGACCAGAACAAACCTGGGACCCTTCAGTCTGAAGGCTGATGCTCCATCCACTGAGCCAAATCGGTCAGGGCAACATCCTTAGAATCTTAATGATTCCATAAACCTAGCACAAAGTTAATGAAATCAGGGGTAAAATACAAAGATATTAAACAAGATTTGCATTGACTCAATAGTCATTGATATAGGTTCATGAATTACATTTTCCTAGTACTAATAAGCAGCATATGATCATTTTACTTTCTAGTTTATCCCTAATTTGTATTGTCTGTAAAATGATCATAAACTTTTTGTCTCTTAGCATCTTTTAAAATTTATTATTATGTTGGACAAACAAATCAATCTTTCATCACACATTAGAGTAACTAAATATAATACAAGATAGAAAATGTTTCTTGGAAATAATGGCTCTGTGAGGATCAGGGTCTTTAATGGTTCAGTGGTCTGTTCTGGGACTCAATGGTATACACATTTTATGAATTAATTTGAAAACAAAATTTTAAGTTTTCATGTGCTTTGAACTTCAAAAGTCCCTTATAGGTGTAAAAAGTGCGGCTATTAAACATGGACATGCTCAGAATCTACTACTTGAATTCAGCCTCCACTGGAAACCAAGTGACATTCATTCCAGTTTATGTGACAGCCAAAGGTTCCCTCCCAAAGGGACAAAGGTATTTTGTGTATTTATTTTGGTAATCTGCTTGTTAGTGTTTTTGGTTAGTTGGTTGATTTCACTTCCTCTGCAAAATGAGAGGAAATTGATTAAGTTGGTTATTTTCCTATTAATGTTTATTTTTATAAACATAGTCTATTCCCACAATGTGTGCAGGATGTCATGGAAAACACACACACATACACACACACACACACACGCACACACCAATTCTATAACATGGTAAATCAATGCTTATTACTATAGGAATTTATCTCTTTTTTTAAAAAAATATATTTTATTGATTTTTTTTAATTTTTTTTTTACAGAGAGGAAGAGAGAGGGATAGAGAGTTAGAAACATCGATGAGACACATTGATCAGCTGCCTCTGCACACTCCCCACTGGGGATGTGCCTGCAACCAAGGTACATGACCTTGACGGAAATCGAACCTGGGACCTTTCAGTCCGCAGGCCGAAGCTCTAGCCACTGAGCCAAACCAGTTAGGGTAGTGATGGCAAACCTTTTGAGCTCGGCGTGTCAGCATTTTGAAAAACCCTAACTTAACTCTGGTGCCGTGTCACATATAGAAATTTTTTTGATATTTGCAACCATAGTAAAACAAAGGCTTATATTTTTGATATTTATTTTATATATTTAAATGCCATTTAACAAAGAAAAATCAACAAAAAAAAATGAGTTCACGTGTCACCTCTGACACGCATGTCATAGGTTCGCCATCACTGATTTAGGGCATGATCTCTTAAAATATCCTTATTCCTATCTAAACAATAAAAATTCCCATTTTACTTAGCTATTTCTGTGTTCCCACTACTTGACATTTTAATCATTAACAAAAGAGAGGTAAGCTCAATTTCACATCCCAAACTTATGCCTCCTCTGATTTAATATGCAAGACAGTCAGCCTAACAGATCACAGAAGCTAATGTTTGTGGTGCCTTCATGAAAGTCAAACCGTATTTGATTTGATGTCACTGACAATATCTTCCTGCATATTAATCAATTTTTATTTCCACTTTTTCCAGAGGTAAAATAATTCCACTTTCTTTTTTTCTTAATAGGTTTGGGGAAGATAATATTTTTCCAATTTACTGACAAGCTTGATTTTCCTTCTCTGAGGTATTTCATGGAACTAGAGTATCTCTTAGGGGAACCAGGTGAGGTCGAGAGCACGCTGTAAGGAATGTGCTCTTCCTGGGCATGCCACCGCCTCAGACAGATCTGCATAGTCTCTCCTCTTGCTTAGCCACGTGGGATCTGCTCACTCTTTGTTCATGTCCTCATTTGCAGAGGTGTTCTTTCCACTTTGTCCCCACTCAGAAATCATTGGCTCTGGGTACTCATCTCTTGGTTCTTCGTTATGTCTTCCCCGGGGATGCTATTCACCAGTATATGGACAAAAGCCCACCCTGGCACATTTCAGCAACCTGTCACAGCTTCTCGGATCTCCATTCAGGCAAGATGTCTTGGTTTTTTTTACTCCAACAGAACAGTTTATAAATTAGCAAAAATCATTTTAAAACTTAATCTTTTTTATTTTGCTCTTCATATATGAAATTAGAAGTATATCACAAGATGGAAAAAGTATTTAATATCTGCAAACATATTTGTATGTTTAGAATGTATCTTTATTGTTGAAAGTATTACAGATGTCCCCCTTTGTATTCCCATCACTCCTTCTATCCTGCCGTCCCCCCACCCAGGCCTTCATCACATTAATGTCTGTGTCTATGGGTTATGCATATATGCACATAAAGTCTTTGGTTAATCTCTCCCCACCCACCATCCACCCCCTACCCCTGCCTTCCTTCTGAGATATTTTTACATTACATTTTTTGTGTGCATGCCTAAAATGGCATACAAAAACATTACCTAAATTTCTATATCTTTCCTCTATTTTTCCATGTGTTTTGGAATATTATACTTCTCTTCAGTCAACTCATGGGTGTTTCCTCTTACCTGCATTTTGACCTGCTAATAAACACAAGAGGAAAAGAAAAAAACAACAACATTCTGCCCATATGCTGGAAAAGCATGTGCATAGAGTTTATGATTCCATGCTGAATGACTGCATTCAGAAGTCCTGCAGGGATCAGGGGATAGCAGTATTAAACAAAATCTGTGTAGCTTAGATTCTCATCAAGCAATACCACTTCAGTTAGGAAATTGGCTCTGAATCAACGGTTTATTTCTTAAATCAGACTAAGGTAGTGTACAACATGTAACTCCACACATATTTTTTTATTTTGTAATTTAGCCTTTTGACCTGCAATACTGAATTCATCATTTCTTTCTCAAATTTACTTCTACTTGTGAGAGAAAATCTCATGTTAAGGATATAGCATGATATTTACATATTTTAAAGAATACATTGAATGGATCCTGTGGGTTTAAAAATAATTCCTGGTTAGTATCACAAATTGATAATATTTTATGCAATGTATATACTTTTAATGTATAAAAGCTTACGTGATGTTAATTTCTCAAATATAGCAGCTCTACATAGGGTATTATTTGCATATTAATTCTGCATTGGTACTCATCCTGGATCAGACTCATGATGGATTAAGAGATGGATCCTCTTTATATAACTGAGTTGTTCATTCAGGTACAAAAGTTCAGGATCCATTTTAAGCAAAAAGGAAAGAGTACCTGAATTTATGAAATGTGTACAGCCAATGCCAATGTTGAAGTTAAATATATACCAAGTTATTTTCATAGTGCCTTATGACTGTCATTCACACATACACGTGCATAGATATATATCTGTATATCATGAAATGAGATAATTACATAGCAATCTCATAGGAAATGGTGGTGATTATTATAATAATGGTTAGCTTAGAGTAGTAAATGCTATAAATTAATTACTCATTATATGGCTAAATACTTGAATTGCTTTGTTTTAAGCTTGCATGATTGAAGTTATACCAATCATCCTAGTCCTAAAGTGTAATTATGTAGTGAGCATATTTCAGCATACACTGTATTCATACCAACTGTGAATTCATGACTATGTTTAAGATTTCCTGAAAGACATTCCAAGCATCTCATAATTCAGCTAGTAACCCTTTACAAATTTTGCTTTGCAAACTGAACACACAATAGGTGTTTTGAGTTAAGCAGCACATCAGTATTTTAAGATAAAACTCCTTTGTATTCTCACATAGCTTGCCTAAGTTGTTGCCTACAGTTGTGATAATTTTATTTCATATGTGTATACAACTGTAAAATGCAACATCTAAGTTAGATGTCAAGATACTTCTTTTCATAGTTTTCTGATGATTTAATGTTTTATTTCTCCATGCAACATGAGCTCCCACTCCTTCATGCCTTTGCGTACAGTACTTTCTCTGCCTAAAATGCTCCTTTTAACTTTACTGAATTTTTCTCATCCTTCAATTTCAGTCCAGTGTTTCTCTTTTCCAGAAAAAGGGGTACTTATTTTTTGCATTCTATAGCTCAGTCTCTGTAAAACACACATTAAACTTTTATCATTTTATTTTACAATGAATTTTGTTGTCCCAGTTATAAAGATTAGACATAGAAGCTCATAGAAATTGGTTTTAATTCCTCCAAAGGCAAACAGGTGGTTACAATGGGAATTGATACCAGGCCATCTGGCTATAAAGTGACTGCATACTGTCCTACACACATATTTAATTTAATTTTTATATGGTCATATCCCCACTAAACTCTAAGTTTCTGGAGAGTCAGAACTGCTCATTTTTCTCATCATGCCTATTAGTTGATGTTACATAAATGTTAATTCATAAAAGAAATAAATGGATACATTAATGACTTACATTTTATTGCATTCTATATCAGTGCATATTATTTTTAAACAACTTTTCTATTAAAAAGTTGTCACTTACGTGAAATTAAAATTGACTTCCTCTTTGTGCTCCACTTCCTCTCTAGGTAAATCCCTCACTGACCCTTAGTATACATGTAATTCATTTCCTTTCCATGTTTAAAAGCAGCTCTTATTATAAAGTAAAGCGCCCCACTTCCTTTTGTTGCTATTCACCTGCAAGAACTTCATTGTACAGTCCTTGCCATTATCCTTTATTAAAATTGGATTCAATTCAACATAATCCCAAAACTATTTCATGATCTCTAGTTAGTTTACTTTATCTATCTAATTGTGAATAGAAGATTCCCATGAAATAGCACAGAGTTGATTTGACTAGGAAAAAAGCGGTGATATCTCACTTATGCTAGCGGCTCTATCTTCATTATAGCTCCCTAATATCATATTTTTGTTCTCTGTTTTATTTTTCTTTGTCTTCTCTTTCCTCTTTCTCATTTGTCTCCTTTGTAAGCCTTGCTCATTGTTGATTCCTTTGAGGCTTATACACATGTAGGTGAGCACATACCCTTTCCTGCACTGACAGTCTAAATTTATAATGTGATACAAATGCAGAATGTATTCTGGATTTTAAAAATATTTTATGAAAATATTGTTACAGAGAGTTGCATTAAGATTAGCCCTGATGGATACTGCACATTGTCACATTGTGTCATCTCAATTTCTGTCATCGTCTCTCTGGCAAAGTAGAAGAAAGTGATGCAGTGAACAGGGTTCTCATTTATCAGAGGTTCCATCTTGAGAGATTGACCTATGCATATTTCTAAAGCTGTTTCTGTACAATTGTCTTTTCCCCAGCATTTTATCCTGCAAATCCCAAGTTCTTGAGCCTCCCTGAATCCTCGTCTCTTTCTTCTCTCTTCACCAAGATCATTTTTCTTTGCTTTGCTTTTCATGCCCCGAAACTTGTATCTATCCAATAGGTCATGGAAATTCTAATGCTCACCTCATTTATGTCAGTTTCATCTATTTATTCCAAGTGTCTAGTTGTGAGATATCTACAGTGAGAGGACTTCATTTAATGTGTCACCCTATCATATGGATGCAAGTCAATGGTTTATATTTACTGCTCAAAAATAACATGTAATTTCTTGAAAATTAAAAACAAATCTATATTGATAATATACTAAAACGCACTTACACAGGTTTGTTTGCGACACTGAAAAGACATCATAGAAAGTTTCCCTCTTTGAGCACCACGTTTTTACCTCAAAGAGGTTGCAATTTATATGAAGGTAAAACACACATTTACCTAAAACTACAGCATAAATATAATTTGATACTTAAAACTCCTAACTGAATAGCAATATGCATCATCATATTATTATAATTAATAGAAAAGTTCAAGCAAGAAATAGGAAGATTCTGAGTCCATGTAAAAATATAACTTCTGAGATATAGCAACATAAAGGAGGTGTTTAATTGATAAATGTTTTTTCTGTAATATGGAAAACACAAGCATGAAGGGCAGAAAAGTTTGAATCAAGTGAAAAGCATCAGCAGAAAATCAGCTGGTAGGACACAAAGCTGGATCATCTCTGTGACTCAGTATAGTTTGAAGTGTGAATTTAGCATATACATATAATTCCATCTATATATATAAAAGCCTAATATGCAAAGTGTCCCCACGGGATTTTGCCGAGTTTACTGGGAGTACTATTGTTCACTATGATGTGCGCTGACCACCGGGGGGGGGGGGGGGGCGCGGAATGAAGGAAGGCCCTGGCCGGCAGCTGGCAGCCAGGGAAGGAAGATCTCGGTTGGCAGCCGGAGGCCCGATTGGCCCTGATTGCTGGCCAGGCCTAGGGACCCTACCTGGGAACAAATTTCGTGTACTGGGCCTCTAGTAATGAGATAAAAACCTTAATCAGCACCTTCAATGAGTTTAAATGTATAAGAGGGGGATATTGGCAAACTAAGTGTACTGAGATAAAACTGAGGGTCCTTAAGACTGTAATTAAATTTCATTTTAAATCCTAGATCTAGAAATCATGTTTCTCAACACCCCTCACAGACCTACCCTTTCCCCTGATAATCAGCAGTTCCCAAGGCAGCAGAATAGGTCACGAGGTCTGGACCTCTGGCAGGCTAGAGATAACATCTTGACCTAAGTTATGTTTTAGTTCCTAAGCCCTAAGGTGGAATGACCCCCTAGATATTTTCCCAGACAGAGAAACACTGGAGCAGATCTCAAAGCTGTTTTCAAGACCTGAAGAAATGATTCATCACCCTACCTCATCTCCGACCAATCAGCTCCCAGCACAGGTGGAGGTGTCTTGTAATTTTTCCCTATTTAATCTGTAACCTACAGCAGTTTAGGCTTTTGAGCATTAGCTTTCTGTTCTCCCGGGTGGTGTCATTCATAATAAAATAGCCAATATTTCTTCACTGCAATTCTCAGTGTCTGTGTCTCTGCCAGCTCCGGGTGGGGGAACTCCTGTTCCACAACAGAGATATGGAGTCCTACTGGCTTGGAGCAGTGATCTTGTGGGTGCGTGTGGGAAAAAAAATCCACTTCTAACTAGAGAATTGAAGATGAATATTATTTAGCATGATAATGATTGAGAGAGGGGGAGGAGACTATTCCTGGCCGAGTAGATATGAAAACTCAAGGGTAAGAAAATAAAAAGCACAACACTCAGTCTTTTTATTGCTTTTGCTGTGAAGAGGAAAATGTAGACGTGGCCCAAAAGAACTTGCAGGTGTGGTCCCTACGCACCTCTCAATCTCCATCTTGCGCCACACTGCCACTGCTTGTATAACAACTACACTAGCCTTTTTTCATGTTCCTGAATGTGTCTTATGCTCTCTTCCTGCTGTTCCCTCTGTCCAGAGTGATCTTTTCCTCTATATTCAATGCATTCTTTGAATTTCTAATTTGTCCTTTATATTTCAATTAAAATGTCACTTTCTCAACCAACTATTCCCTTATTCATTAATTAGGTGATACTCTTTGTTAGATAATCTTGTGACAGGTAACTTTTTTTTTAACTTATGATATGATATATTCTTTCTTTATTTGATTCATATATATTTCTTTTTTGCTCAGGGGCTTAAGATGCCTGGAGCACAAACAGAAATCGTGAATTGTGTTCATATTTGAATCCCTGGCTTTTGGCAAATTGGTGTTTAAAAAACACACACTGAATGAATAAAATAGCCTCAGTAGACTTGGAATTGAATTTCCATAGAACAAACGCTAAAATTCATTAATTTCTGTGCTCAGATTAAAAGTCAGCCACTTAAAAATATTAACAATCTTTCCCTGGAGGTTCTGCCCTTGTTTATTCCTATGCATATTCTCTTGCATATTTGATTTCCATCAAATAGTTTTTCACTCACTGAACCCTTGATCCCACAAAATATTTTGATTCAGTGACTCCTCAAGGATTTCTGAAAAAACGAAACAGAAATTATAATTTTTGTTTTAAGCAAAGTAAAGCAAAGTAAAGCAAAGTAAAGCAAGCCTGTTAAGACCTAAGAACATAATGAGTAATCAGTCAATGACAGATCTGCAGTCAATCTTCCTCCCTCCTTTTCACCACACTGCACAGTCCCTTGTGGATCCGTGATGCCTGTCTGGATTGGCTTATCCGTGAGGCCTGAGCATGAGGTTCCACAACTTATGCTGTGTAGTCAGTCAAGTGACTTCCTCACAGATGTGGCATTTGTGTAGAGTTAGAGAGACTCAGTGCTGGGACAATGCTGTTGAATGAGGCCATAGCTAGATTATATTATTTTTTTTTATTTTGCAATTGCATAAGTCTTATAACTGTTATTACTGTCTTATAACTGTTATTACTCTCTTACTAGATTTTAAAAGTGGTAAGATTTTTCAGGTAAATACGGTATATAGCCCACTTTTTGCTGCAATTTTTAATATAGAGGGTGATAAAAGAAACACACACACACACATACACAGACACAAAGATTGCATTGTGTTAAACTAGAATCCTAAGAAGGGGCACATTTATCAATTCTCTTATGCCCATCATAAAACATAGACGATATAAAAGGGAAAAAAAGGTTCTGAACTTGAGTTCCTATGGGATATGACCCAATTTGAGTTTTCCAACACTATACATTTATACCAGTTAAGTGAGTGGAGAAATAAGGGCAAAAAGGAGAACGTTAAAGGAGACAAGTTATTTTAAGCCTATTAAAAAGAACAGGAATATAAATTTGTAATAAACTTCCTAAAACCCCTTAGCTAGGCAACAGAAACTTCCTCTTTGATTTAATAAGAGACATGGTCATCTTGTTCTGCATAGGATCACTTGACTCTCCTCACAATACACACACCATTATAAATAAAAAAGAAGCAAACACAGTGTGTGCAGGGCAAGCCATGAACTACTTTTTGACCCTCTTTCAGCCAGTCCAGGAGTGACATGAAACTTAAACAACTGCTGAAAAGGCAGACAGTGAAAAATCTCATTTGAAAAAGAAGGGATGTGCTTTCTGTGGGTGAAGGAGTCAGCTCTGAAAGGAGAAAGAAAGAGAACATGAATTTTTAGGAGACATCAAAATCCATCTCACCTCTGCATTTTTTATTTTTGTGAGGTGACTTCTGAATCAGTCTTTTTCCTACTTCTGACAGAGTGCGATGAGTGACGGTCTCCAAATTCTGCGTATTATCATTAGCACTCACGAATGGGAACTGGTCAGATTGCTCACATGGGTCAATTAACGTTACCTACTGGGTCTAATTAATATTGTAGACAAGAGCACCCAAGGAAACCCCAACTCTTACTTGGGTTTTTTTTTGTGGAGAATTATAACATACACACTATACATATGACTTTTTCACGCCTTACATATTTAATTTCAGATATATTATCTTATTCTTCAGTTGTCAAATGACATTGGCAAATTCTGTCTTATGCTCTTCCAAGGATTCAAAATAAAGACAATCTAGTGATTCCAAAACCCAAGTTTATCGTGGCTGTGAGAATCATTGAGCAGATGTACTGAAAAGAAAAAGGAATTAAACGTTTCCTTACTATGGATGATTAGTATATTAAGGTATGTTAGCACTTATTTGGAAACCTCTGGGATCAGTTATAGCATAGATGTTCTCTTCTGATTATTTTTCCTCGGAATTTGCTGTTCTGTTCAGAATGTAAAATAGACAGTGCCCAGTGGCATAATTTAAAAACTTCTTTCTTAAGTTAAGCAGATGAGATTTAATTTTTATGCTCTTCAAATATAAAGACTTACTGAGGATCCTTTTTTGGGCAACTTTTACTTTGTTATATTTAAGACCCAATATGCAGCACTTCAAAATTTTTCATATCCATTGCATTTCTGAGGATTTCTCCAATGTCCTTAAGAATCAGGTCACTGAAAGAATGCACAAGTCTCCAGGTTGCACTGATGTCAATTTTGGATGGAGAATGGGGAATATTGAAAATAACATTTAATACATTTTAGTCTGGAATTTCCCACATTTTACTGAATGAAGCTTAAGACAAAGGGATTTTTTATTTCACTAAGTTTTTAAATATTTTGACACTTCACAATAGAAACACATAAGGTTTAATTCAATATTTTTATTTAATTCAATAATTTCAATATTTAATTCAATATTTCATGAAACACAGGGTTTCTGGTGTTTTACCTCAGATGCTCATAGAAAATATGTTTTCTGATGATCCATCTTCCTACTTATTTCTGGAAATTCCTGAGAGGCCTCCACATAAGTGCTAACATGTAACTCATGTACTTCACCGCGTCTTCCATTTCCTTAACGTCTTATTTTGTGTCCCTTTGTGTGGTAGCTCCTGACAAGTTATTTTCTACCTCCACTGCCCTGGATAACACTGTTTCCAATAGGCACTCCTGATGAACACCAGCAATGAAGCGTAATCACCTTTTTTTAGGTGGCAAATACCTCAATGTATTTTGTACATTTTGTGTTCTCCTTGAAATGGAAGAAAATATTTTACAAATTCTTTGTAAGCCTGCTCCTCAATCTGACAAACATACGTATGTGACAACGTGTCAGTCCTGGGGTAGACCAAGTGTAAGGTTTAGTTACAACCACCTGACTAAGAACGAAGTAGTGATAGTGTGGAAAGCAGCCCAAATCTGGCTGCCCAAAGTTCTGTATAATTTCTAACTTTTTAATTTTTTTTTTATTTTGCCCAAAGTTCTTCTCCAATTCACATCTCTTTGCAATTAAGGTTCTCTCCTCTTCTTCCTACTTTTTTCCTAAAGGCCAAGTACTAAATTTTCTACCCCTCCTTCTTCACTATCCTCCAAGAAAATAGTAATAAATCCACGACTACATAAGACATAGGAAGCAACACAGCTTATTTCTTACCCCAAATTTATTACTCAAAATTAGATTTCTAATTTAGAGTTATTTGTATTTCTATTAATTATGAAGAGCTAAAGAAGCCCTGAACAAGCTCAAAATGGTTTTGCCTTTATACAGACACATCTTTTATTTGTATTGATTGACTTTCTATCATGTTCAGGATGTTCTTCTAAATAATCTGAGCGATATATGATGACTCAGGTATGAATCATATGTTTGAGTCATGAGTAGCCTGTCAGAAATTATGAAAATGTATGTGCATGCAGTGCAGAGCCCGCAAGCCTCTACCTGAAGGCCACATATAGTCTTGAACATTTCTTTTTGTAAATAACAGTTTATTGGCATATGGGTACACCCACTCCTGTACTCAGGAAAGGGATTAACTAACGTGAGGCAAATAAGGTCCCCAAGGCACAAAATTAAAAGCAACCATTATGTTTAGGGTTCTTCATTCAAAGGGCCCTGGAAATGAGTGTCTCCTTAAATTGTGTGTTCTAGGAATGTAACACTTAAGTCACTCTAATTTACTTATTATCTGTGACTATTCTTATGCTACAATTGTAGAGTTGAATAATTTCCACAACAACTCTATGGTCTGAAAATCCTAAACTATATACTATCTGGTCATTCCCATAAATTGTTTTGCCAACCCCTGATTTAGAGGGATTCTGATGTGTTTCTGGAGTTCTGGATCAAAGATGGACTATCACGGCCTGCAGACTGAAGGGTCCCAGGTTTGATTCTGGCCAAGGGCACATGCCTGGTGTTCGGGCTCAATCCCTAGTGTGGGGTGTGCAGGAGGCAGCCAATCAATGATTCTCTCTCATCATTGATTTTTCTATCTCTCTATCCCTCTCCCTTCCTCTCTAAAATCAATAAAAATATATTTTAAAAAAGATGGACTATCATTGCTGATGTCTCTATTTACAAATTTTGAGCAGTTAAGAGGATATCTAATTGAATAAAAACTGACCATGAAGATGCACCCAGTAACATAAGCTTAGTTAACGAAGGGGGAAAAAGACTTCAACTGGAGTATAGTGACTAATCCTCCAATCTTCTCCCAACTGAGACCCCTTTATCCTTCCTTCCAGTAGCAAAGACTGCAGGCTTTGAGGTCAGACCACCTGGGTACAAATCCTGGCACTGATACTTTGAAAGGATATGACCTAAGGTATCTCCATTTTTAAAAGGGGGCAGGGAGTAAAAGCAATAGTGCCTACCCCAAAGGGTACGAATTTGGAATAAGCAAGGCAATCCATGGAAAGAACATAGTATTGTGTTTGCCACACAGTAAGACAGCGAGTTCTCAATAAATATTAACAGTATTCTTTATTCTGAGGCTCTGAAAGGGAAAAAAAAGACTATAATTTAAAGCTGAAACAGTAATTTTTACTATATATATATATTTATATATATATATATAGTAATTTTTTATTTTTAGTATATATAGTAATTTGTATATATAGTAATTTTATATATATATAGTATATATATATATATAGTAATTTTTACTATATATATATATATATATATAGGCTTTACTATATATATATATATATATATATATATATATATATATATATATATAGGCTTTTATATATATATATAAAAGCCTAAGCTACCTTACCACTGACCAAACAGAACGACCCATCGACCAGTTGCTATGATGTGCACTGACCACCAGGGGCAGACACTCAATGTAGGAGCTGCCCCCTGTTGGTCAGTGTGCTCCCACAGCCAACCCCCATGGCCAGCCAACCTCCGTGGTCCCTCCCCCTGGCTGGCCAACCTCCCCCGGTCCCTTCCCCTGTCCCTCCCCCAAGCCAGCAGGCCCTAATTGGCCTGGCCCCAATCAGGACTTGGTGAGATGGCCTCGATCAGCCTTGATCGCTGGCCAGGCCTAGGGACCCCACCCATGCACGAATTCATGCACTGGGCCTGTAGTTATAATAAAACAGGGAAATATATGACTGTATTATGACTGCCCTTCGTGTATGTGGTAAAAAGAAGATGCTCACTGTTGCTTATTTGCCACAAACAGCTGTGCTTTTTGGCACCGCAGTCACTCAGGGCTGAAGACCCCAAGAGGACTTTGGACCGTTTCTGGGGGAGAGCTGGGGCTCAGCGGAGTAACATGCCAACTGCAACTGCGCTACCTTCGCTGTCATCAGCCTCATTTCCATCCCCGAGGGCACGTGACATTCTAGTCACAGACACTGCTACATAAACCTCTAGAATGTGACAATGACAGGCAGTGAGAGGTCTATGAATATCATGCTGCATGAATATAGATAAGAGAAAGATTACTTCCATGTGGGCATTAGTGCATTAGGAAAGACTGAATGGCGAGATGTTTTGAAATCGGGCCTCAGAAAGATCCATAATTTGCACATTGGACTGAACCAAATACTGAAAGGGGACCCGCACAAGGCGGCAAATTTCACAGGGGGTGTAATTTAGGACATCAAATGGGCACACGTGAGTCTTTTGTATGGTATGAGTAATGTCCAATGTTTTATTCCTTTAGACCACATAATAAAACAAATAACTTAAAAATACTCCTATATCATGCCCTGGCTATTTTTTGGTTGCCCTGATTGACATTAAAATAGCATCATCTGCTCAATGGATTCTGGCTTTATCCTCACTGCTTTATGCTGTCCAGTTAATCTCTTAAACCTATTTCATTATTCATATCACTAAAGAGTCCAGCATATGTGCTGCTCTTAAAGTCTAATTACATTTTAATACTTTGGTTGGGGTTTTCCATTTCCCTTTGGTCAAATTAACTAATATTTCTTTGAAGCAGAGGTTTTTAATTAAATTTATAGAGGTGACATTGGTGAATAGGATCTTATAGGTTTCAAGTGTACATTTCTATGCCGTATGATCTGTACATTGCATTGTGGGCCCACCACCCAAAGTCAAATCATCTTCTGTCACCATATATTTGGTCTGCTTTACCCTTTACTGCACCCCACCCCTCTTCCCTCCGGTAACCACCATACTGTAGTCTGTGTCTATGAGTTTTCATTTTATATTTCACATATGAGTGAAATCATATGGATCTTAGCCTTTTCTGACCTATGTGTTTTGCTTAGCATAATATGCTTAAGATTCACCCAACTGTCACAAATGGCGGTATTTCATTTTTTCTATGGTTTAGTAGTATTCCATTGTATATATGTACCACATCTTCTTTATCCAATCCTCCATCAAAGGCCATTTTAGTTGTCTCCATGTCTTGGACACCATGAATAATGCTGCAATGAACATAGATTTGCATATATCTTTTCAAATAAGTGTTT
The DNA here is from genome assembly GCF_964212035.1 of Myotis nattereri. Lineage (NCBI taxonomy): Eukaryota > Metazoa > Chordata > Mammalia > Chiroptera > Vespertilionidae > Myotis > Myotis nattereri. Next base: position 211,611,275 of record NC_138075.1, on the reverse strand, counting down.
ATGATTTTTTTCAGGTAGATACCCAGAAGAGTATAATTTGAAGTCAGGTAGTGTGGTACTTCCAGTTTGTTATTTTTCTCTGAGGCTTGCTTTGGCTCTTCAGGCTCTTTTGTTGTTTCATACAAATACGATTTTTTTGTTTCATTTCTTTAAAAAATGCCATTGGGATTTTGATAGGGATTACATTAAATCTGTATATATTTTTAACATACTTTTATTGATTTTAGAGAGCAAGGGAAAGCAAGAGAGAGATAGAAACATTATTGATGAGAAAGAATCATTGATTGGCTGCTTCCTGCACATCCCTTACTGGGGATCAAGCCCACAACCCAGGTATGTGCCATTGACCTGAATAAAACCTGGGATCCTTCAGTCCACAGGCCGATGCTCTATAGATGAGTCAAACTGGCTAGGGCTAAATCTGTATATTGAAATCAAGTTTAGAAAGATGTTTCTAGTTTAGTATGTGAAGATAGTTTTTTAAGCATGTAATGAATTTAAGTGGTTATTTGAATAAACATGATTTCTATTACATAAAAAATTAAAAGTTATAAGCACCGTTTTATATTCTCTATAAACTTCTCATTTTATTCTTAAAATTATTGAATGGTTCTATGTTCTGTCTGTTTGGAGGAAGATATTTAAATCAATTGAAAACATCTCATATTTGGAATTAGCAAGGTTTTATTACCTCCAAAAGTATATTAGCCGATAATAACAGTAACATACAAATTTGAGTGCTTACAGCATGCCAGGTACTGTCCAAAATGTTTTGCACATGCTGAGTTAATAAACAAACAAGTCTTGCTCTTGGTGCTATATAACATCATTCTTAAATGTGTGGTGACTAAAACATGGACATTCCAAGAACCTTTTCCAAAGTCATGAACTCAAAAAGCTATGGAGGTGGGGTTGGACTGCATGATGGACACAGGATTCATGAGTTTATTCACTTCTAGTCTTACAATAAAATATATTTAAAATGTTAAGAAAATATTTCTCTGGCCTGAATTTGAAAGGATACAACTGGTTAACTTAAATCATATTATCTTATTTTTTTATTCTGAAACAACTGGTTGAAAATTGAAACAAAGTAAGAGTCTATTTTGTCCACCAGGGCCAACAGGCTGTAGGAATTTCTGTCCTTTGTTTTATTTCTGCCTACCTCAGCACTTCCAGTCTCCAGGGTATGCTGCTGGTCTTAATCATAAATTGAAAATGAGTAGCAGAATAATTAAAGACCAAACTGTAATTATGAACAAGATCTAAAGGGAGCAAAACCAACATTGACGATGGGCCTTCAGTTTCCTATTACTACATTCAGGATTAGCTATAAACAGCCTTGTCAAACCCAATTAAATAGTTCATTGAAAGGATTTTTCCTATTAGCACAGGCTGAGTGACTTGGCTTTTGAACTAAGTTGCTTGTTATGCACAAGCATTTTCCACCATTACTTCATCTTCTGAGATTTTTGTTTCCTTTTGTTTTGTCACAGTTCCATTTAAGAGTCTTTCTTAAAGATACTGTTTTATGGTATAAAGTTTTTGATGATATTCTGAGAAGTGTCTTCTGTTCCAAGGATAAGTAGAGGTATTTACAGATATTTTAAAATCTGGAGAATAGTAGTTTCTAACACAATATCTTGTGGTTTGGTTTCGGGTGTAATAAAATGCAGACATATAGGTGATCAACAAAAAAATATAGTCCATAGCCAGATGGAGCTGCTTTGTTTGGAATATCTGTTACTTTATATTAACCACAACACTGGCAACTGTTTTAAGCTCAATGACTATTTGAGAGTAACATAGCACCAAATCTGTACAGTCTCTGTTACACACTTTTTCTTTTTTCTTTTAAGCCATGATAATAAAATTAGTTGACCCCCCCCCCCCCACACACACACACACACACATGTTTTGGTGGTTATAAAACCAGAAACAGCTCTTTTTCAACATCTGTTGAACAGACTGAGGCATTTTGGCAAATGTGTTATCACATTACTATGAAATAGCATTTGAAATCACTTTGAATGGAAATGAAATTTGGAGTTTCCAGATTCTTATATTCTTCACCTGTATACAGAATCAGTGTGTTCTATGCTGGGTTGTCAGTGAAAAATTATGGCAGATTTTTTTCTGATCCTGACACTATTGTCTTTATTTCTATTTGTACAACTAACAGATATTATTTTACATTAGCTGTTGTTTCATTTGTTGAAAATATTTCTCAATCATGTTTTCAGTGGAATTTATGATATCAAACAAGTTTTTCTTACATAGTTAAATATATTGAACTAGAGGCCCGGTGCACAAAAATTCATGCAAGAGTATGCCTTCCTTCCCCCAGCTGCTGACACTGGCTTCCCTCCAGCACCTGGGACCCAGGCTGCCTCCCTCCTCCAGCCGCTGACAGGCACCCGAGACCTGGGCTGTCTTCCCTCCGGCCCCAGCTTCTTCAGGAAGGACATCCAGAATGATGTCTGGAATATGTCCAGCCTAATTAGCATATTACCCTTTTATTATTATAAATTTGTTATATAAGGATATTTATTAAGGCTAAAGTGAAAATTTAAAGGGACTTTTCCATATTTGTATGGGAAATAAATGGAGGGATTATAACTTCTAGTGAGACAAATTTTAGAACTCCTCCTAACTTTAAATATTCTAACTTAGTAGAGTCCAATTACTGCATTTTTGTGTCATTGATAATCCCAATTATGTACCCCTATGAACATGTTTTTTTCATTAAAAATACAAAATAAATGATAATTTTCTGAATGTATAAGCTACCATATAGTCAAATGATATTTAAATGAACAAAGCAGAAGATACTAGTATTGGCTGATATAGAAAAAAAGAACTTTGGTAAGCAATGCATTCTAGTTAGGGAAATATTTACCATAATTTAGTTTATTTCTCCAATAATATGAAAATGCTAACATTTTAAGTTTCCAATCCTATCACTAAAAACAAGTCTTTATAAAATATAATGTAGAAAAATGTCAAACTTTACAAAATGTTCTGAAATGGTCTTGTGGGGTAGGGGCACTGTTACAGTCAGATTTGCTAATCTATGTGGGCATGCTAGATTCCCCATATGCTAAAAAGTTCACTCCTCTCAGTTAAAATGCATAATTATTACTATCTTAGCAACTAGAGTAAATATAAGGGCTGAATATTGTTAACTGATTATTTGTCCATGGCTAATAGATCTTTATCTAAACTCCAGCTAACTCAAGACACAAGTAATAGAAATTCAAGCATAAAGGAAAGGTAAGGGAATAAAATAATCAGAAAAATATTTGTGGTCTTTCTCATTAGGTTTTTTCTTGTATATCTAAACATTGGGTTTAATGTGTGTTTTTTTTAAATTTTGTAAGATATTTTAATTTAATGGATATGGACATAGCATTACTACATAATACTACAGAGCAATACTATATATAATACTACTGTTATACTATATAAAAATAGACTAAATTATATATTTTACTTCTTGGATCCATAGTGATTATCTTTAAAAATAATAAATTAAGCCCTGTTCAGTGTAGCTCAGTTGGTTGGGCGTTGTTCTCGATGTACTGAAAGGTTGCTAGTTCGATCCCTGGTTGGTTGGAATGTTTTGCTTTCATGTCGATTTTTTCTCTCCCTCCCTTTTCCTCTCTTTCTACAAATCAATAAAATTTTAAAGAATAAATTATATTTTACTTATTAGCTCCACATTGATTATCTTTTAAAAATAATAAATTACTACTAAAAGATAGAGCTATTGTTCAAATTTGGATATTATTCTGCACATTTATGGACCTACAAAATCAGTGCCTAAAACTAACTTTTGAATGCATATTTGCTGCAAATTGATTTTAAAGCACAAGGTGGGAGTTTTTCAGAAGAAATATTTATTTCACCCTTATTTTAAATTACTTGAAATTTTTCCTTAAAAGTTTATATTCAGTTAATATTTTCCAAACTTAGGTCCAGGCCAGAGGTGATTAATTCCAAAACCATAAATTAATTCCATGAAGAACTATTCAATTAGGAAACTATAGGAAACACACATTTTAATTTTTGTCCATGGGCCACAAAAATTCCATGAAGGTGAATTTCAAAATTAACGCTTTACCTATAGCCACTGTCTAGTGAGAAGTAGTCATTAATAAATGGTTTTAGTTTGAAATTAATGCTTTTTAATATATACATATAATTTTTATACTCCTATATAAACACTAAGCTATGTATATTGTTATAAAAATAAATCAGTATGATATAGCTGTACCTTAGCAAATAGACTCAACTACACTTCTACCTGTTACATTCAAATAATTGACTTTAAAAATATTTGCTTTCCCACTTGCCTTAAAAAAAAGCCCTGCCTTGATTGTATGTACTCTTCTATTTGATCTGGTAGAGGTGACCTGAGTGCTTTCAAAATGCAAAATAATGAAGTCAATGATATTTAATGTAGAACATATCTTTTTTTTTTTTTTTTTAGGTTGAACTGTATTAGATAAAAAGCTATTCTCAACATTTTCTTTCTTTTTTAAAATGTTTTTATTGATTTCAGAGAGGCAGGGAAAGGGAGAGAGAGATAGAAACATCAATGATGAGAGAGAATCATTGATTTGCTACCTCCTTCATGTCCCTCACAGGGGATCGAGCCCACAAACTGGCCATGTGCCCTGACCAGGAATTGAACTGTGACCTCCTTCCTGGTCCATAGGTCAATGTTCAACCACTGAGCCACACCGTCCAGGCCATTTTCTTTCAATTAAAGCAGATTAAAACTCTTAGAAAAGTGAACTTCCATTTCTTCAGTTCTAGTATTTCATTTAGTTTATTGATTAATTTAATGTAAATGTCCCAAATGGTATTGAACTTCCATAAACCAAATGATAGACACATGTTTCCCTTTGCAAATTGTTTTCACCATAAAATGTGAAGCTGAAAGTTTATTCTCAAACCAGCTGAGTAATAATGATGGACTTTGGATGCGGGTATCTATAACTTTATTCCACAATGGAGGGGCCTATACAGGAGAGAGCAGCAATACACTTTCAGATGTAGACATTCAGAAATTATATATCTTGAGGTCTTACCTCATATGCACAGAATATTAAGAGAGAAAAAATCAGCTTTTTTGGCTCATGCTACCTTCACTTTTTTTTAAAGGGGAGAATGATGATTTTTATTTTTATTTTAATATATTTTATTGATTTTTTTTTACAGAGAGGAAGGGAGAGGGATAGAGAGTTAGAAACATTGATGAGAGAGAAACATCAATCAGCTGCCTCCTGCACACCCCCTACTGGGGATGTGCCTGCAACTTAGGTACATGCCCTTGACTGGAATCGAACCTGGGACCCTTCAGTCCGCAGGCCGATGCTCTATCCACTGAGCCAAAGCGGTTAGGACTACCTTCACTTTTGAATGGGGATTTCTACTTTATAAAACATTTTAGAAGTCAATAGACTGACCACTATTTTATTCACTTAAGCAAACAAAGTGGTATGAGAATCCATAAAAACATGAATGCCACACACATGTAAATTGAAGTGTAAAGGTTCACAGGTTTATTTCAAAATGACAAAAAGCTGAAATTCCAATCGTGCTGTTAATCAACAGTTTAATTTCAGTGGCTGTATTATCCTGTATCAAAAGCATGAACTACCCTGCTCTAATTGTGGTTCATGAAACAATGCCAAATGTATATATTCACCAGCCATGCTATTATTTAATACATTAAGGAAACATATACACAGCAAATGAGAAATTCAAATCTTTCTCCCACTAAAGTCTCTTTATCTTGGCATTGTTAATTAACTCAGACACACTTTCCTCCAACATTATCTCTAACCTCTCTTATATGATATTCATTATTCATAGTTTTGGTCTTGACTTGTAGATAATTATGGGCCAAGTCCTAATTCTGAAGTGTTCCTTAATCACTTCATTTTTCCTCTTATAAACTGTGCTTTACATAAGAGACAGTTGAGTGCCAATTCATTTTGCACTGAAAGGTCAATTTTATCTAAAAATAACAAACTTTATCTTGGTTAATTTTCTGGTAAAAAAAAAAAAAAAGAATGTAAGATCTTCTAAAATTATTATTGTCATAAAATACATATGTCTTCCAGGAATTTCTCTGGCTCCCAGACAGAATCTATTTAGAGATAACATCATGGTGACAAAAGTCAGAATGTGCTTTTCTATGGGCTGAATGATGTGCCCCCCAAATTCATATGTTGGAGCCCTAATCCCTAATGTGTCTGTATTTGGAAACAGGACTTTAGGAAATAATGATCTATAATAATAAAAGAGTAATATGCTAATTAGACCAGACATCCTTCCGGACGACCTTTGGAAAGAAGCTGGGGCTGCAAGGGAAGCCCTGGTCCCAGGTGCCTGCCAGCGGCCAGAAGGAAGCCAGGATTCCAGGTGTCAGAGGGAAGCTGGTGCCCGCGGCCGGGGGCGGGGGGCTGGGGTGGGGGAAGGGAGCAAGGCCTACTCTTGCACAAATTTCATGCATCAGGGCCTCTAGTGATTATATAAGGTCATAAAATGGGGTCTTAATCCAACTGGATTGGTGGCTTTATAAGGAGAAAAAGAGAGATCGCTTTCTCCACATATGCATGTGCACCAAGAAACGGCCATGTGAGCACATAGCAAGAAAGCTGCTGTCGGGAAGCCAGGGAGAGAGCTCTCAGCAAAAACAAGATCAGCTGGCACCTTGATCTTGGACCTCCCAGCTTCTAGAACTTAGAAATAAACGTCTTCTATTTAAGCTGTCCAGTATGGTATTTTGTTCTGGCAGCCCAATCTGGCTAAGACATGCTTATATTTCAAATTATTTAAACAAATGAGACTAAATATAATTTTTCTTTAAAAATATTCATATTTAGACTTTTTTTCCCTTTAAAATGAAAACCAAAATCCTTCCACACACCAGCACTCAGACCCTGGAACTTACAGACTTCTGCCGGAATTCTCAATCTGATATTTATTGACTGTGACTTTAAGGTCCTTTAAATATATTTGAATTAACAAGAAATGTTATTATTAACACATATTTAAAAATATATACTTCAGATTATCTATACACTCTTTATAATCATTGTTTATAATTTTTTTTTCACTCTCACATAGCTACCAGATGCAACATACAGCACAACTTTTTTTCTTTTAATTACATCAACATTATAGCTTTTTAATACTGGTGTTTGTTTTCAGTGGGCATTAGAACTCCTGGTATGTTTGAGTATGTTTCAAACAGTCACTGTAATTATTAAGATATTTTTATTTCCTGCACAACCGGCATGACTCAGTGGTTGAGAATAAACCTATGAAACTGGGAGGTCATGGTTTGATTCCTCATCAGGGCACATGTCCGTGTTGCAGGCTCAATCCCCATTGGGGGGCATGTGGCAGCCAATCAATGATTCTCTTTCATCATTGATGTTTCTATCTCCCTCTCCCTCTCCCTTCCTGTTTGAAATCAATAAAAATATATTTAAGTATATATATATAGTTATTTCCTAATCTGTGCAACAATCTAGAATCTGATCTCTTTGGAGGATCATTTCTTATCACTGTTTTGATTAAGCCATCTAATAGAAATCTTTTCTATTTTCTTTAAGAATATTTGTTCTTAGTTATAAAAATGCTTCCATATAGTTATGGATTCAACTGTATTCAAATGACTGCATTTTATACCGGTTCATAAATCATAAATACTAGAACATTTACAGGGTTAAGCTTTCAGTCTTTGTTAATAGCCTTAAGTATTACCACACAAAACTAGGATCAGTTTAAAAGCATAAATATACACTTGTTCCTTTTTCTTTCTCTTTGCAGATCATTTTACACAGAAAATATTCACCTCATGTTTCCGCACGTCTTTTATGAAGCTTTTAAAAAATAATTACCAATCACAATTGTGTGATCTATATGATAACCCAGGGTTTTACAAAATTATTGGGGACTTTTACATAGATTATGTAACATGATGATAATAACACTTTTATGAGGATGTTGCGGTTTTAATACATATCCCACTTTTGAAGTGGTCAGGGATACTCTTAGAACTGTAATTGATTTTCAAGTGTGAATTCCAGACAAGGTTTTATATTCTGAATTTAGAGAGAGGAAATAGTGAAATGAAATAAAGATACACACAACCACACAGATGCTAAAAATATATTAATATATATTATCTAGAGAAAGATGGAAAATACTTTGAGCACTTAAAGTAAGAATTCATTCTATCTAGTTCTAATGGTATTTAGAAAATGCACACAGTATGGAATTATGATGTGCTTTCACTGAACTACGAAATGATTATGAAACTACCTGACCTATGGAGAGCCTTTAAACAAGGGAGTTGGATTAGGTCTGAGAAAGTGAGTGATATGTATAAATAAATGAAATATGTTTTCTTCCCTTAAGGAGTGTCAAGGTAAAAAAGCAAACAAGCAAAAAAACCACAGTACAACTTACTCAAATTGTGGTTGAAGGCTAATTAGGTGATGCACTCAGAGAACACTTTAGGCCCGGAGTTTTATATTGGGAGGAAAGAGATGGCCATGCTGTTGGCGGTCTTTCCCAGGTTGCTCTCTGCTTCAACTGCTCAGAGGTTGTGATTCATACAGTTGGAAGGTTATGGGTTTTTCATGTCTCTTGTTTAGAATCTTTGGTACAATCTTATTTTGTCAGCTGTCAGAACAGTTGTTTTGAGAACTATTTTTGGAAGCCTATGAATTGTCTATAAACTGTCTAATGCCAGTTAAATTTCAGGGAAGTGGGATTAAAAAGGAAACAAAAAGGGAAAGGGAAAAGTGACAAAAGGAAAACGAAAAAAGAAAGGAGGCAAGAGCTGTAACTCGGAAAACCAGTCTATTTTAATTCTTTAATAGTAGTTGGCAAACTAATAAGTTTAAGACTTAACTCCTGTGTGCCCTACTTACTTTATTTGTGAACACAGAAAAAAATGTTAAAATTTGTGATCCTCAACGTTATCAACTGTAAAGCCCTAATAAAGTTATTGCTAAAATCATGTATCATAATATATTTGAAAGTGTTCTGTTTAACCAGCCTTTGGATAACTCTAAATAGTGATGAGTATATTGGTTTCATTTCCATTCAGACATTTTAAATTGTAGGTTTAAAGGAATAAAGAAGTCTTTATAAAAATTGTGAAAGAAAACTGAATGGTCTAAATAACTGTTAAAGTCCAATTGTTTTGTCTCATGAATTTTCCAAAAGACAATTCTGATGGAGAATATGCAGGTGGGTAGAGATAATAATCTATTGGAAAGCTGGAAGAGTAATATAGATGGGATTCAGATGGTTATCTGGGATCGAGATATTTCTTATAAAGGAAATAAATCCATTGATAGCAAGGGAGGAATTATTGGGATTGCTTTGCAGTGTCTTGGTATATTTTTGCGACATCATTCTTATTTGAGCATCATTTTATGATTTCTTAAAGCCTAACCTAACCTATCTTTTATCTTATTTGAAATTGTTATCCATCTTGTAATGTAGGTGGACCAGGTATCAGAGTCATTATTTTGGAGTGTAGAAAAAGAAGGTCATGGGTCTTACAAAACCTCTTCCAAAGTTACTTATCCATTCACTGCTGACAGCAGAATTGTTATTCATTCTGATAGTCCAGCATTTTGTTTTGCACTATTAGATTTTTGGTGCTAGGTAGGCACAGCTAATGCAGTAGATACTGTTTTCTTCTTATTTATTTTATTTAATAATTCATAATTGATCCTGTTTCATGTCAGGTATAACACTAGACACTAGAGACAGGTGAATGGAGATCACATAGTCATTATACTCAAATGCCCTCATTCTAGTGGAAGAAAGTGAACAGATTAAAAAATTAAACAATCCTCTGAAGTATAATGAAGACAATGTTGTGATAGCTAAGGTCAGATGAACTGATTGAGGTGGGATGGTGAGAGAAAACCTGTCTGAGTTGATATATTTATGCTGGGATTTGAGCAATGCCAAAGAAACAGTAATATAAAGAGTCAAGATATTTGAGAATAGTGTCCAATGGTATTAATATGGAAGAATACAAAAATGTTGAAAGAATTTCAGAGATAAACAGAGACCAATGTGGCCAGAGAAAATGAGTGATGGGTAGGTAATTAGAGATTAATTTTAGAAAAAGCTTGTAAATTTCTGACCAAGAGGCAACTAGGATTTTAATAGTATCAGTTCATTCAAGAAACTTGAATGACTTGAATGAGTGTCTTTGCTTAAATTTGACCAGCGTAATAAATGTTTCCCCAACAACCTCACAACACCATTCCAGAAGCCCTGTCCTCAGTTATTAACTGGAAAATAATTTGTTGTGATTTATATTTCTAAAAGTTCTAGGTATTTTTTATAGAAAAATTAATATCAGCAAACAAAGCAGAAAATGGGGATTTCTGTTAGGAAAAGACTGCCATTGTCCTAGTGAGAGTTGTTTGTAATCAGAGTTCAGATGGAGAATACTGGGTGAAATCAATAAATATTTTAAAGACAACTTTAATAGAATTTACTGTAGATTCGATTATTGTGTTTAGAGACAGGACTAAATTTAGGTAAATATCCAGGATTCTTATTGAAAATGATGTAATAAAAGAGGGGAATAAGTAGGTTTCAATAATTTAAATCAATAATTCAGAAAGGATTATGTTATATTTTTGGTGCTTCTGAGATGAAACTCATGGATATAGACTTGTAGGTGTGGAGTTCAGAGTATAGAATTGAATTTACCAACCAAAAATAATCCATAAATCAATAAATAGATGTATTCTAATATAAAGAGCAAACACAAAACACAAACAAATGTTGAGTAGAACCCTATATGTTTTTCTATGGAGTAACAACATTTAAAATTTGAATAATAAAAGTCATCAAGAAATGGCTTCTAATATGAAGATAACTAAAAAAGTTAAGAATAAAAGAATGACTATCAATTGTTGAATAGTTTCTTTGAGTTTGGTGCTCCACTATAAAACTCATCAAAGTTTTAAATATACTTGAGACATGAATTGACTTGAGTGCATGAATTTTGTGCATCAGGACTCTACTAATAAAATAAATAAAGATGGTTGTACTTGACAAATCTTTGCACAAATAATTATTTAATTCTCCATGGCTGTGTCTAACACATATTCTACAGTAGGTTCAGATGCAAAAACTGCTCTACTTTCAGTGATTTGACTATAATGCAAGATCTCATAGTCATTTTTATGTCTTCTAAGATGTGAAGAAAGAAAAATGGAGATGCTAATTAATAATAGAGGTTTTTATAAATAGTTATTTGTGCAGCTATATACCGAACTTTGACTTCCATCCTTATTATATATATTTCTATAATAAAGAGTAATAACCTCAACTAGAAGCCTCAACCTGAAGGTTTTATATTGGTTAAAATCAGTTATAATAATAATGAAATATTCCCTGTAAATAATTTCCTTAACTGATTTTCAGTTGCTTGAAGGTGCTGAATTTCACTTTTTCTTATCAGAGTCATTGTCAGAGTGGTTAACTATTTATAATTTTCCCCTGAAAAATTATTATTAAGTAATTTTATATAACTCCATTCCTGAAGAGGCCAATACACAATTAATTGTGTTCAGTGATGGATAAATTCATTTTGTTTTCCTTTGAGCCCCATCAACTCAGTAACTGAAATTAAAAAGAACAAAAATAGCACTTAGGGAATGTGAAACGTAGACTTAAATAGCCCCTTCATATAAAAATGAGAGTTCAAATACAATTCTTGTGATCTAAATCAAATAATATGTTTATAATCATGAGACTCTATTGTGGGTAGTTTTTATGTCTTTCCCCAAAGCAAAAAGATTATTAAGTCTCCTAGAAATAACCCTTGGGACAGTTATTCTAATGATAGTAGATTTGAGCTTCAAAATAGGTTCAAGAATGGAATGTTAGTCTAGAGAGGAAAGCCATGTTGTTTTGGTCAATAGAACATGGTAGGCATTCATCACACAAAAATGTGTATATAATTAACCAAATGGTCCAAGTAAGTATCAGATAAAAATTTCTTGTAAGAGACAAAAAAATAAGTGAGCAGCTATTTGTAGTATTTAATTTGAAAGTGGACATTTATTCATGAGACATGCAAATTCTCAGACAAGTTATTCATGTAATAAGGTCAATACCATAAGAACTCAGTGCTTTGGAATTATGTTGTAAGGCAGATATACAGCAATTGAGATATTAGGATATCAAAACCAGAGGCGTATCGGCAGGACCAGCTCAAGACTGACTTGATTAGCACCTTGGTATGTCCTTGACTAGGTCTAGAATTGGTTTTAAATTTTAAAGCTATAAATAAGAACATATTTATTACACTAGAAATGTTTCTATTAATTGTGGATAATTTCCAGGGGTAGAGTGATGCATTTACTTGATGTAATAATTTTAATTAGCTCTAAATAAAAGTTATGGTGAAAAAAGCACTCATAGCATTTTATTTTTTCCTACAAGATGGATACTATCATTCAACTCTCTACATACTGTATATGATTCAAGGAGATCCATAACATATTTGTCTAAAATATTTAACCTAAAGTTTGATAATATATTAGAGAATGCCTTGCGTGAACAATATTCTCATTGTCAAAAGATTTGCTTAACTTGATGTTTTTCATATTGCAAGCCTTAGCTCATATCACCATTCTTTGTATAGGCTTTTTCTAACCACTCATCTTAAGTAGCCACCTAGTCAATCTTACTGCTTTCTAATCATTTCTTAGCTATTTACTTTTACTTATATATTTTATTACTGTTCATTTATGACAACGTTTGTTAGAATGAAAGCTCCATGGTATTAAAGACCATTTCTACAGAATAACTCAATAGTTAATATGGTGTCTATCACACTGTAGATATTCAATAAGTATCAAGAATGAATTAACTAACAGAGAGGGGTTTCCTTAATTACAGGTTGCTGAAAATATGTTGAATAGAAAGCCAAGTATTATTAGTATTATTTGCACTTATTATTTTATAAAAATAAAGTTATATCTTATTTCATCATGTATTATTATTGATATTTAAAATAATGACTATTAATCAATTATTGAATGCCTATTCTATTTAGGCTTTAATGTAGATCTGGTTAATGATGAACATCATATCTATAATTATATGATAATCCTATAAGCATTATTTTGCACACTTTTAAAATAAGAAAACCTATTTTTAGAAAACATAATTGAGTAGTACAAAGGCACACAACCAATAAGAAAGATATTCATGATTTCGACTTTATCCACCTTGCTTCATTTCTGCAATATTTTCACGTGATATACTAACCTGTGAGGTCTCTTAATTTTTTAACATATTTTACATCTGGTTAAATCCTAATTAGTTACATGACCATTCTTCTGTTGCCTTATTCTATTGCTTAACTCTATTGTGGCTAAAGTGCTATATTAGAGTATAGAAAACTGTCTTACATGTTTGAGTTAAACATAGAACTATAGATAGGAATTTATGTAGGAGCTTTATACGGATTTTTGTAATCACATCAGTAGTATGGTTTTTCCAGCATATGATCTAGAGATGAGCAGGAACCAATTTAACGGATGTTTGGATAAAGTCCACTGATACTACCAGAGGAATAAAATGCACAGTGGGGATTTTAGTCATAAGAGAATTAGGAGACCAGGTAGAAGTGCAGTTTGTACAATAGAACAGAATTAGAAGAACAACCAATTTGGTGTTGGATTGAATTGTCTACTTACCTAATGACAAACTAGGTCTCAAAGTCTGCATTAGAGTCATTTTGATGAAGCCACACTGGGAGTGTCAAAGAGATTTGGGAACATGAGCCATTCAAAGCTCACAGAAATCAAATGAGAATCACTCCAGTTTATCATAATGAGACTTATCTTCTCCATGAAATTGAATGGAATGGGTTAACTCTACTGACTGGTAATTACCTGCCTGGTAAAAACTCTATTATAGATCATTAATATACACAAGGTTATTTTATAAGGAACATCAACATTTTTAATGCAATGAAGTTAGAATGTGTTCTTCCTTTTTTTCATTATATCTACCAGCATTTACAAATAATATAAAATCATACGTGTCCCAGGATTCCAGGAACATATTCGCATTAGAAAAATAACACCTGTTGTTGCATGACTCAATTTATTTTGGTAACATAAATAAGACATTTTAAATTTGTTTTATACCACTGTGATATTTTGCATTTAATTTTAATTTTATTAGCTCTGTATGGGAAAATTAGTTTCTACAGAGCATAATGTATTAATGCCCTTTAATGGAGATAGAGGAACCCATAATATGGTCTTTAGGGTCTTAAATGGGAACATTGCCCCCTCCATGCTTCCACCCCCGCTCCCAGGAAAATACACATCTTTTCCTGGCTTGAATCTCTACTGCAAGTTTATTTATAATTATTAATCATGATCTTCTTGCGTCCAACTTCTTATCGAACTGATCATCTTGCTTCTTGCCAGGAATACAAGCAAATTTGTGTATATCAAATGCAAGTTGGCTAACATGTTTGTAGCAAATTTTTAGAGACTTGAGCTATGTCTTTCTGCATTTTGTGCAAGTATATAACATGTTCTTCATGGAAAGAAAGAAATGATGCAGAAAATAAAAAGTCGAGGAAGGGAGGAAAATCCCGGAATTTCTTTGGTAGCTTGTTTTATAGTAACTCCAGGATAAAAATTTAAAAACAAAATAGAGATATATACCTAGTACTTCAAGGTGTGACCACATAGCTATTGGAAACATATGAAGAACATAATGTCTTGCTCCTACCTATTAGCTCTGTAACAAATTCTCATATGTCAAAACTTAGATGATCTCTCTGCGCCTTAGTGTCCTCATTAGTAAAATGAAAGTAATCATATTAGTCATTGGACTGCTATGAGCATTAAGTGAGTTAATGTAATGAATAAAGTATATTCAAATTTTAGCAATTATTATCTTTATTTTATCAAAATGAATATTTATTAATAAGATAAAAGGTAGGTTTGTATTAAAGATAAAATAACAGTTATTTCATTACAGTGTGATGCATGATACTGATGGCCAATAATGATTCAGTAAATTACATGAATCTTGTGTAAATTTGTCAGAATAGTGTTTTTGGAAAGGATATAAATTAAAGAGGCATATTATTCTTTAAGATAGTAGCTTATAATTAGTAAATAGTAGAAAGAAAAAAAATACTGTTTTTTTATGAAATTAGTAGTTACCCTTTATCTGTTAATAATACTGACTATATAAATGCACTAGCTTTGTTTAATCACTACTCTATTGATGGAATTTAATGTCATGTATAACTTAACAGCTCCTTGGTGAACACTTTATGCAGTCTTCTCCATCTTAATGCCTACTCTACTTCAATTGCTATTACTGGGTGTATGGCAATATCAAGTGTCAAACAAAGAGTGATCTCCCACACAGAAATTCTATATAATAAAAGGCTGATATGCAAATTGACCAAACAGCAGAATGACTGGTCACTATGAAGTGCACTAACCACCAGAAGGCAGACGTTAATGCAGGAGCCGCCCCCTGGTGGTTACTGTGCTCCCACGGGGGAGTGCTGCTCAGCGAGAAGCCAGGCTCATGGCTGGTGAGCATAGCGGTGGTGGCGGGAGCCTCTCCCACCTCCACAGCAGCGTGAAGGATGTCTGACTGCAGACGTAGGCCTGCTCCCTATGGGGAGCAGGCCTAAGCCATCAATCGGACATCCCCAAGGGCTCCTGGACGCAAGAGGGTACAGGCCTGGCTGAGAGACTTCCAGAGTACGTGAATTTAATTTCGTGCACTGGGACTCTAGTTAACGCTATAATTGGGGAGAAAAGACTGATTAACAGTGTTGCAATGTGAGCTGTCAGATAAAAAGGACACAAGGATGGTGACAGTAAATGATTTAGAGGGTTAGAGATTTCATAGATTACTTCTACATGGGATTTAAAAGAGAAACTAGAATTTATGCACAGCCTGAAGGGACATCCATAATGCATATCCTTAAGACCTGAGGGTGGTCCAGAGCCCCATTCTCACTAGCTGTTACACTTTTCTATTGAAGAATAATAAAACAACCTGAACTTTGTAACTGAACACAACAACAACCATTCCCTTGCTCATGGTCCAATTGTGTCAGGGATATTTGGACAATTAAAATTAATTTATTTTGGCTTCATGCGATATTGTTTGGGGCAACATGTGCAGCAAAATTCATCTGGATTTTTATCTGTCGTGACAGGAAAGATGGAGACCTGAATAGGCTTCTTTCTTCAGTCTTCTTATATGGAGGCTCAAGTCTCCAAGAGTGAAAGCAGAAACTGCCTGACCTGTTTAAAACTAGTCTAAAAAATGACACAGCATCACTTTGATGAAAACAAGTCACCCCACAAATCCAAATTCAGGGGGAGAGGATATGTATTCAACTAAATGAGAGATATTATAAGTATAAATAGTATTCAGGATAAAGACCATTGCAATCTGAAAGCTATCCTTTTTTTCTTTTGATTTTCATAGACTCTGCCTAACACTTTATCATATTTTCATTGTTAGACTCATTTATAATTAGCTGGTTTCCTGCTTTAATATTGACTGATACTACAATTAGTACCTATGAGTGCTCACAGGAATCAGACTTTTGCAATGGGACACTGGGATTGGATTGTTCATATATTTGAGAATGCACACATAGTTTTATTTTGCAAGTGAACACTGATAATCTCTGCCATGCAATTACAATGTCAAGGCCAACTTTTTGAGATTATAGACCAGAAAATTGTAAAAACTTCCTCATTTCTATGTGTCATACTTGGGGAAGTGTGTATAGGAGTGTATTCTAGGGTACTGAGTCAAGAAAGATAAAACATAATGCTGGAATTAGTTGAATTTATTGACATGGTTTCATAAACAGAAAATTCAAGATTGAATGTGTTATCTTTGGCTTGGCATCAGTACTAAATGAAGCCTAAACTCTTTAATGGCTTACAGTCAATGAGGTAGAAATGCCAGAACTTCCTAGGCATGCTGTAAGAAAAAAATCAAGGCATGGGACGTAGAAAATGTTATATGCAACCTGTTCCACATCAACAGAAGGAGTCAGATGCAACCCTAGAAGACACTAAGAAATGCGTTGGAATGTTCAGTGGGGGCTTTCCTCTGTGGGCCAGGATGACTGTGAAAATGCTATACTTACATCCTATTTCCTGATCTCACTAGAAGTAAGGAGATAATAAGTAGGAAAATGAGGTGACAGCGCTTAACTGTCAGCTATAAGGTAGAAGGAATTATGACAGTAAGCCATAAACGGGAAGTGGCGGTCAGTGCCTGTGCCTCTGAAGATCTATGGTGTTGACTAATCCACCAGAATACTGCTAGAAATGACCATGGGTCAGCTACTAATATGCTGTTTGACCTGTAACAGCAAAAATAAATTCACCTCAAGTAACTCAGTTCACTACGGTGAGGATTCATGGCTTCTTACTCATTCACTGGTATAAACCAATTTGCAGATCTGGACTGCTTTGACCTGAGGGCAGCTGGGTCCTTTTGCAAAAAACCATTGCAACATGGCCTCAAGCAAACATGAATTTCCTCCAAGCTTTTCCAGGATTGACCTGCTGATATTTGCCGAGTGATCATTTAGCAGAGAAAGCAATACCCAGTCCTTCTGTGATTTACATAATTTTGGTGATTTCCCCAAAGTAATTTCCAGAACTCAACCTTCATTCTTTGTAGGTTTAATGGTTTAACGAATTAACTACATGATGAAGAGTATAGATGTATTTAATGACTTAGAGATGTAATAATAAGAATAGAATAATTAAAGAAGAATTGGAAATTAATAAGTCATTATATACTCATCGGGTCAGTTGTGTATTTTGGCAGTTGACAAGTTACATGAAATAATAAAACAAGATCAACCAAATAACTTGTATGCATAACCCCTGGATACAGGGTGGTGAAGGCCTAGGGTGGGGGGCAGGGGTAGGCTAGAAGAGGTCAATGGAGGAAAAAAGGTGGTATATGTAATATTTTCAACAATAAAGATTTAAAAAAATAAACGACCCATATGATCCATCAAAATAATAATAATAAAACAATGGTGATTTTTGTTTTAGCATTCTACTCAGCAGTTATAATTCATTAGAATCCCTCTTTCTATGACCATGAAGTCCTGAGCTCTCTAAATGGTCCTTAGAAGGTTCTGATATGTTATTTTCATCTTCTTATCTTTCATGTTGTATGAATTATGTCTCTAATAAATCACCTTTGAATAACTGTGATTATATAACTCAACAGGTATATATTTGTCTTTACTCAAACCTCCTACATCTAAAACAATGTGCCTCAAAATGTCACACTTCTAATGTCATTTCTTGGTCCTTAAGACTAAACAAAATATGCTGCATGTGTAAAATTTTTTGCACTGTTCAAGGAGTCTCTCTCTCTCTCTCTCTTTCCCTCTCTCTCTCTCTCTCTCTCTCTCTCTTTCTCTCTCTCTCTCTCTCTCTCTCTCTCTCTCTCTCTCTCTCTCTCACACACACACACACACACACACACACACACACACACAATGTGTGTGCACTTTCTTCCATGCTATACTTTTCTCATGAGCCACAATTTTAATTAAAAATAAAATTGTTTTCTTCAAGCTGTTCAATTGCTTAGAAAATGTTAATTGTCTGGTGAGTATTCACTGGGCACATTGTTAATTTTATTGAAATATATGATAAATACATTTTACTATGAATACTAGCATCCCCTTCCATTAAAATGTCATTTCATCTCATTGAGGGACATTACAGCCCATAAAACTTTTAGCTTCCTCTGGGACTACAAAAGAGTATCTTGTTTGGATTAATATCAGCCTCATTGAAATATTCAGTGTGTCAACTGATGAGATGTTTTAATTGTTAGAATTATGATAACCAAATCTAAAGAAATGCTTAACTATTGCTGCACCTAACTAAGATTTTTATGTTGAAGTATAATGACTCAATTTAAGCTTGGATATTAGTTGTAAAGTAATATACCTATAGACTCCATGACCATTAATAATTGCAGAAGAAACATGAATGATGTCCAAGGAATAATATCCAAGGAAGAAATATCCAAGGAAGAAAATGATGATCAAATGCTACAGTGGATATTTTATTTGTGGAGCCTGAGATAGAAACTTTAAACATTGCCAAGAGCTGGCCATTCATTGCATTTCTTCTATTGGTTCAGAGCTCACAGGTCTTTTAATATAGAATCTGGCCCTAGGTAAATATGATCCTACTTTTCAAAATCACATGAACTTAGAACCAAAACAAAAAAGTTGTTCTTTGGATGCTATGAATCCCTTGGAAAGTTTGATAAAATGTACATTCTTAGGTACGATGGGCAGGTGATATGATTCATTTGATCTTAGAGACCCAGAAATCATCATTTTAAAATTGTTTAATCAGGAGATTCTGAAATAGATGGTCCATGGATCATTTTTGATAAAATATTCTTCCAAACTAATAATGTGTTTGTTAAGGACAATTATGTTTAGTACTTAAAACAGTGACAAGTGTATGATACTTTCCAATAAATATGTATTTAATGAACTGATTAATTCACATGTAACTTTTTAAAATCCTATAATTGTTATAAAGTCAATTAGAAAAGGTAAACTCTAATAATTTTCTAAAAACTTTTAAATCAGGCTTTAAAAAATTATAACCAATATATTCTCTTTAAACACAAACATCATTTTTTAACTTTTTAAAATAAATCATTATTATTGAAAGTATTATATATGTCCCTTTTTTCCCTCATTACCCTCTTCCTCCCCCCCCCCCCGCCCAAACCGTTCTTAATGTAGCATTAATCTTGGGTTTTCTTATAATTTAACAAAGCTTAATAATATGTACATAACCATCAAATGACAGGGGTAGAGGGGGCATAGAAAGATTCCACCATAATAATCCCAAGAAATAGGGAAACGATCAATAAAGTGAAGTTTAGAACAATCAGGAGGCTGATATTTATATAAACTGGGGATAGTTATGTCAACATTATTGCAGCCAGAGATTTTTAAATGTCAAATAGCTATTCAACGATGTGATGAGACAATCTAGATGACAGAGCTCAATATTTGTTATCCTTCAAGTGTGCAATTTTCCAGCTTAATTATTTTTCTCTCACCATCAGCCCAGAAGGTTTTAGCAATTAATGCAAAACACACAAAAAATGATTATTTTGTATTGGGGAGCTTAAATTGTTATAGTAAGAGAGAAAAATACAAAAGGTGTTGGGGGGAAAAGATGATCTACATTCCTAGCTCATTCATCTGGAATGAGTTTCACATTCCAGTGGATGAATGGAACTGGATTTGTGCTCACACGTACATAAGCACAACTTGAGAAGCACTCTCTACCCCTCTACCCGTATTGTGTGACCTAACTATCTACTCAATAAAAAGGTCTGTGTGGCCGTGAATGAAAGCTGTACATTCCATCTTCAACAAAACTGGCTTTAATATTGAGGGGGTGAACAGTGAGGTTACAACAGCAATCGCATGAATTATACTAACTTGTTGGAAAAGAGAAGGAGGTAAGGAGCCAAATGAACACATTTGGTGTTTATTTATTCAGAAATAAACCAATAGAATGCTTTTCTTATTGTCTGTTCAGGCAATGGGGGTAGGGTAATGATATCAACATTAAAAATATATGTTCAACCTTTTAGAATGTAAATGAAAGATGATATTGAACTTGAATAAAACCGAAACTTCTAACACAAAATTAACAACTACTGCATAAAGAACTTTATGTATTTTGCTCAGTTTTTAAAGATCTCTTTCTAGTCTTACACT
Organism: Myotis nattereri; assembly: GCF_964212035.1. NCBI lineage: Eukaryota > Metazoa > Chordata > Mammalia > Chiroptera > Vespertilionidae > Myotis > Myotis nattereri. Next base: position 211,590,382 of record NC_138075.1, on the reverse strand, counting down.
TATATTTGTGGTCTATCTCCATTTACACCTTAACAGAGGTCAGGGCAGCAGAATAAATATTATCAATTACTGTAACTGAGAAAGAATATGTTAACATGGCTGTCATATAAGACAACATTCTTTGTCTTATTGCCAGTCCCTAACTAAATATATAATTGCAAATATGCATACAAAAATTAATTGAAGCTCAATCATTTAATATGTCTACCTATATTTAGAACTTAGGAAGGAATATGATTAAAATAGCAATAAACATACTAATTAGTAGTATAAGTTAACATGTTATGACCTAGAGATATTTATTCACCTTTCTGTGCCACCTAAAGTATAAAATTTCTAACCACAATGACAACTTTTTATCTATCCCATTAGGAACCATAATTTATTATAACATAGTGTATACTTTACATCTCTAGATAGATGAGTTTATTTTTTTACTCTTTCAAATTGTATGTTTTATACTTCAGCTATATTAGCTTCTCTTTCCAATTAGTGGCTTTAAAAAATATATCCTTGCAAACACAGACTGACTATATTGTGCCAAAGGTGTAAAAAGCACAGTCAGCACCAGGAATTAAACAGAAGTTCCTCACCTGCTTCCAAACTATGGCGCAGGTCAGAAAGCAGCAGTGGTTTACTCTCCCTGTGCTCCAGGGGAGGTTCACAGCGGCACATTGCATCCACTCAGTTGTAATTCCAGCAGAGACTGGGGCCTCTGCTTAATGTGGCCTTTGGATTGACCCAGGCTCAGTGGATTCACTCCCAGGAACCCCGGGAAAACTAGAACCTCAAATAAACGAAAGAAACTCTAGTTTTACTTAAACTTACTTGTATGCACAGAGCTTTGCCTCCAATTAAGCAGAAATGTCTATGATTGACAGGTCTACTACCCCGAGCCTCAGATAATTCAAAGATTTCTCACAACTTAAGGGACATCTGAGAATTTTAGTGTGAAAGTCAGGATATCTGACTTCATCAGTGGCTGGTCATATCATGTATGTAATCATCTAGAATGTTTTCTCCACTATTGAAAATAATAAAATATGCAAATTATAAGAATTAGAGCTGAACAATGAAATATACATATATCTACACTAATAAAAGAGAAAAATGGTAATTGGCGTACGACAATACCCTTTTCATTGGCTAATCAGGGCTATATGCAAATTAACTGCCAACTAAGATTGGCAGTTAACTGCCAACTAAGATTGGCAGTTAACTGCCAACAAGATGGTGGTTAATTTGCATATGTAGGCACAATGTAGGGAGGCAAAAGGGAAAGCAGGAAGAAGCCCCCTGCCACTGACAGTGATTGGAAACCCAGGGGGGAGCTAAGAGCTGGGGGGCAGGGCAAAGGCGGCCCTGGGGCCGCCTTTGCCCTGCCCCCAACCATGATAGGAGAATCAGGTGCCTTTTCCACCCTGGCCAGTGATAGCAGGAAGTAGGGGTGGAGCCAGCGATGGGAGCTGGGCACGGTCGAAGCTGGCAGTCCCAGGAGCTAGGGATCCCTTGCCTGGGCCTAAAGCGAAGCCCATGATCGCGGGGCCACTGCAGCTGTGGGTCCCCGCTGCCCGGGCTGGACGCCTCAGCCAGAGGCATCCTGCAGAGGCAGGGGCGGAGCCCACGCGATCGCGGCCCCTCCGCTGCCACTGCAGGTCCTCGCTGCCTGGGCCGGACGCCTAGGCCAGAGGAGTCAGGCCTGGGCAAGGGGCTGATCCTGTGATTGGAGGGTGATGGGGGTCAACGCCTGAGGGCTCCCAGTATGTGAGAGGAGGCAGGCTGGGCTGAGGGACACTCCCCCCCCACACACACACCCAGTGCACGAATTTCGTGCACCAGGCCCCTAGTGTGTGTGTGTGTGTGTATATATATATATATATATATATATATATATATATATATATATAATTTATCACTCATTTAAAAAGTAAACATTGAAAGACATCTTGCATCAGAGGAAAATAAATTAGAAGAAAATATAAAAAGTAATATTTAATTTGTTAATATCACATTATTTTATATAAAAATAAATTTACATATAATCTATTAACACAGGGATGGTAGGATATTTCAAAGGTAAAGAACCTATGCAGAAAATTAGCTGTAATCATTGGTTGCTCATTAGAATGATCTGGTAAAATTATAAAGACATTCTAAAGCGTCTAATAGACATTTTATTGATGTCTGGGCTTCACTTGCTGAGATTCTGATTTGATTGGTCTGAGTGGACCAAATAATCATGTACTTAAATTACTCCAAGGACAAATGGTAGAAAGTTTCAAATATGCAAGAAGAATGAGCTTTGGGGATCGACTATTCACCATGGTGACTATAGTTAACCATACTATATTGTACACTTAAAATTTGCTAAGAGGAGAGATCTAAAGTGTTCTCACCACAAAACAAACAAAAACACCAGTAACAAAATGGTAACTATGTGAGGTGATGGATATTTTAATTAGCATAATTGTGGTGATCCTTTCCAAAGATATACATACTAGTATGTCAAAACATCAAGTTGTATAACTTGAATGTATACATTACTGTTTGTCACTTATACCTAATAAGACTGAAAAAAAGTAGTAAAATCCTCCAAGGTGATTATAATTTACTAGAGGCCCCATGCACAAAACTTGTGCACAGGTGTGTGTGGCGGGGAGGGTTCCCCTCAGCCCAGCCTACACCCTCTCCAATCCAGGACCCTTCAGGGGATGTCTGACTGCCGGTTTAGGCCCAATCCCACAAACCGGCAATCTGGAACCGCTGGCTCCTAATCGCTCACCTGTCTGCCTGCCTGATTGCCCCTAACTGCTCCCCCTGAAAGCCTGATTACCCCAACCTGCCTTTGCTTGCTGGCCTGATCACCTCTCACTGTACCCCCTGCCAGCCTGGTTGCCCCCAACTTCCCCCCTGCTGGCCAGGTCGCCCCACGCTGCCTGCTGCTCGGTCATTTGGTTGCCCCTCACTAACCCCCCTGCTGGCCTGGTCGCCCCACGCAGACTGTTCGGTCATCCGTCTGGTTGCAATGGTCACTTAGGCTTTTATATAGATAGATAGTCAATATTGAGAACTTTGTTTAGGATGAAGACCTAATAAAGTAAAACAAGCTATTCTAATATTTATTTATTTTCCAACTCTGTCAAATTTCTATTTAATACAATTATCATGCTTTCTTTTTTTCTTGGAAACTTTGATAAAATGCATACTGTTTATTTCTTTTCATTTAAATATTGTTACTATTATATTAATCATAAAATTATTTCAGTTACAAAGAACAAAAAATTGATAAATTTCTAATATATTTAGGATATATATGGAGCAAAATATTTTATCCAATTTTTATACTTAGTTTTAACTTTGTAAATTTGTGTTTGCTATGCTAACACTTTTTTATCAGAAATAAAAATAATAACCCAATAACTGAAATTTGCAAATATGTAAATAGTACTCAATGAAAATACTATTAATTGTTTAACAATTTTAATGACAAATGCCAGTTTCCCTCTTGCACTAAGTAGTTTAGCTGTTTATATGGCCTACATTCACTAATAATAGCAAATTCTCTACTTCACTCGGTACTATCAAATGCTATCAAAAGGAAGTGTAGTTTTATTTATTTTTTAAAATATATTTTTATTGATTTCATAGAGGAAGGGAGAGGAAGAGAGAGATTGGAACATCAATGATGAAAGAGAATCATTGATCAGCTACCTCCTTCACCCCCTCACTGGGGATCAAGCCTGCAACCCAGGCATGTGCCCTGACCAGATTTGAACCTAGACCTCCTGGCTCATAGGCTGATGCTCATCCACTGAACTGAGCTGGCTGGGTGAGAGTGCGATTTTACATAACAGTTCTTTAAGCAAAGTGCAAATGTACTTGTATAACATGTATTTTTGGCAATTACATTTTCAGTTCATTTACATTTTTATTTCTAGTAGTACATTTTTATTAGGACTACTAGGAATGCCTGTTATTTGAATACATTTAGCTCAATATCTTATCATGCTGCATTGTACATTGTACATTGAAATATCTTGATAATTAAAGTTTCAATGGGTGGTTTTTAAAATTTATTTAGCATATTATCATTTTGTGTACATTTTAATTTACAGCCTGAATTAGTAGCTTGTATATGGTCATTAAGAAAAATAGAAAAAAAATAGTAGCAATTATAAACAGTACGAGTTGATGTAAGCATTTTTGTTAGCCCTGAAGCAGTTCTGATAGTTTTATTGTCTTAATCAACTTAGTCAACTCGGTTTATTGCTCTTTTGAGGTGGCAGTTTTGAACACATGCTGGGGTGTTAGTTCACCACTGCCAAATTAAAAATGATAATTCTCATGCGTGAAATAACTGTATGGACTAATGACCAAATATCTTTATAATGTGAGCCACTGTTGCAGCAGGTGGCCGAACAATTATGCACCATAACTTAATATATCCCTAAAGTAAAAAATAAAACATAGACACTTGTGATACAATCAAAGCAACGACATTAGGAAGAGCATATATATAGTTATATCAATAACTACATATACCACACTGAATGTGTAATATTTTATTGCTCATAAGTAAAAATAAGACCCCTTCCCTAAATGTTTAATTTTGCAGGTATTTATGGGATATATATTTGTTGTGTATATATGAGAAAAATGAAAATATCATTAAAGAACCAAATTTATCCTAACTCTTGATCTTATGGAATTGAGAGCTATTTTTCAGGAGATTTACTTCTGCTCAAAATACCATTGAGAAGGAAAATTATGAAAATTAAGACTGATTATGGCAAATAAATTTCTGGAAAGAGTGACTTGGGAGGTAGTCAATGTGAAGATAATAAAAAAAAATGTCTTATATTGAAAGCTTGACTTTGAATTTTATCTTGAAGGCAAATAATAATCACACAATAAGCCTTACAGTATATAGGAAAATTACTATTGCAGCAAGATAGAGGATGTATTTAAAGAACAGTTTTCTGTAAGAATCCAGGTGAATTTTTTAAAATATTTTTTTATTGATTTTAGAGAAGAAGGGAGAGGGAGAGAGCGATAGAAACATCAATGATGAGAGGGATTCATCCATCAGCTGCCTCCTACATGCCCCCTACTGAAGATAGAGCCTGCAACCCAGGCATGTGCCCTGACCGGGAATCGAACCATGAATTCTCGGTTCATAGGTCGAAGCTCAACCACTAAGCCAGACTGTCGGGCAAGGTGAACTTTTTCTATAAGCAGTACTAAATTAATGACTATGAGTGGATATCAGAGACTAGATTCAACTAATTTATGAAAATGAGATGTACTAGATGTGCATGATTTTTTTAACAAGTTAAAAAGGCAAAAGAATAAAACTATGGTGTAATCTCCCAGATATTAGATTGCATATACTAGTATAAATAAATTATGCTTTTACTAAATAATTGAATCTACAGAAGCAACTTATTATTAAAGACTAGAGGCCTGGTGCATGGATTCGTGCACTGGTGGGGTCCCTCAGCGTGGCCTGCACCCTCTTGCAATCTGGGACCCCTCAGATGTCAAATAGGCAGTTTCGGTCTGCCTGTGGGGATCAGACCAAAACCCGCAGTTTTGGTCCCCCAAAGGATATAGTAGCGCGCAAAGCCTAAGCAGCAGCCCAAGCCCGGACCAGGCACCATGCCACTCCCGTTTATCCTGGCCCCGCTACGCCTGCCACCACCTCCACTCGGTAAGCTCACTGAGCAACACTCCTGCTGTGGGAATGCACTGACCACCAGGGGCAGCTCCTGAGTTGAGCGTCTGCCCCCTGTTGGTCAGTGTGTGTCATAGCGACCAGTCAAAACGTCGACCGGTTGAACGGTTAACCGATCACTTAGGGTTTTGTATATAGAGAGAGATAAGCAATAAATGTAATTTTTAGAACCCCACTTCTCAAATAGTGCTTTAAGAATCAACAGCCTTGGCATGACCTGGGAGTTTGTTAGAAGTCTCCAATTTCAGACTTCCTGGAGATATATTGATTTAAATATATTTAACACAAGTCCCAGATAGTCCAAAATCACACATATGATTTAGAACATGTTAAATTTGAGTTGCTTATATCACACAAGGGTATACAGGTCACAAGATCATAAATATAAATATGACTATGAGTAGAGAGCATAGAATGAAAATATAAATTTGAGGAATATCAAAATATATAGTCATGAAAGAAATTTATAGTTTCTGAAGAAAACATATAGAAAAAGGCAATAGATTTGGGGAACACTAACATTCAAAGAGAAGTTAAATAAAGGGGCAATGCAGGAAGCAAAGAATAAAGAGTTACTGAAAGGAAATTGAGATTAGAATAATGTCATACAATTCATTGTGAGGGGAACAGGTGAGAATCTTAATTAGACTAATCTTTTCACTGAGAGAGAGTACCAAAAAAGGCCCACTGGATTTGGCAGTTATTGTTTCACAGTGCAAGCACTTTCAGTGAAATAATAGTAAGAAGACAGATCACAACAGGTTTAGTGTCAGGTGAAGAAGAGAATAAAGAAACATTTTGTGTCAGAAAGTAGAGATAAGATGGTGGTTATTATATAGTAGGCAATCTTTAAAATGACCCCCTAGATCCCTATCCTTGAGTGTAAGCTGACTTTATTGACTGGTTTTTAGTGAATAGAATTTGGCAAAAGGGATAGGATGTCAATTATAACAAAACAAAACAAAACACATGGTGGCTTCCATTGTAAGCAATCTCTCCTGCTCTTTTGCTCCTTGGCCTCATGGCAACCCACCTGCCATTTTGTAAGCTGTTGTTCAAGTGATTGAGCTGGAAGCAGAATCCAGCCCAGAAAACTCCTGAGACAGCTGCATCCCCAGCAGATAGCTTAACCACAGACTCTGAAGAGACCAGGAGCAGAACCACCAGATGAGATGCACCAAGATCCCAGAGCAACAGAAATTATGAGGTAATGAAGTTCGCTGTTTTTTTCCAATTGGGGGTAATTTTATACCACAACAGGTAACTAAAGCAGATTTTGATACCTAGAATCTGGCTGTTCTCCTAACCTCTAAGTAGAAGTGGCATTGAAAGCAGACAGTGAACATAGAGAGGAGTGATTGTGAAGGCTTAAACCACATAAACACATTGTTTGACACAGTTTAGGGCTTTGAGGAGCCTGTGGTTGAGTGAGAAAAATATGACAAACTGAAGAAAAGGCAGTCATTTTTATGAAGTGGGAGAAATTTAACAGACCTTTTAACCTGCTGTTATGCAGAAAGTAGGAACGTGCCGAATGATGATCTACCTAAGGAGACTCCAAAGCACAGTGTGAAAGGCACTGCTTGGTCATTCTTGCTACTCAGAGTAAAATGTGAGAGGAAAATATAATTTGAGGGAAGAACTACTTTAAAAAGAAGCCAGGAATTCATGGTTTTGAAAAAAAAAAGTGCTAAAATGAAGAAAAGGCCTCATCCCTATGTACCTATAGTGTGATTTATAATAGCCAAAATTTGGAAGCAGCCCAAGTGCCTCTCAGTAGATGAGTGGATAAAAAAGCTGTGGTACATTTATGCATGGGATACTACATCAGCCATAAAAAAGAAGGAAATCTTAGCCTGAATGGATCTGGAGAATATTAAGCTAAGTGAAATCAGCCAGTCAGAGAAAGATAAATACCATATGATTTTACTTATATGTGGAATATCTAATGAACAAATATAAACTAAGAAACAAAATAGAAACAGACCAACAGCTATTAGAGGGGAGGGAGTTTGGTTGGAAAGGGTGAAGAGATTAAGCAAAAAAATAAAAATAAAATATAAATAAATAAATAAATAAATAAATAAATAAATAAATAAGACAGATACAGACAACAGTAGTACAGTGATCACCAGAGGTAAAGGAGGTAGAGGGGAGGTGGAAGAGGTCGAAGTGGGGATAAAGGGTGACCAAAGGAGACTTGACGTTGAGTGTTGAGTGCACAAAGCAGTATGCAGAAGATTGTTATAGAGTTGTACACTTGAAACCTATATGGTTTTATTAACTAATGTCACCCCAATAAATTCAATGAAAAGAACGGAAAAGGAAAAAAGAAAAGGCTTCAACAAAGATCAAATTCAGGGCACCACCAGGAAAATACAATATGAAGCTGAAGTTGAAGGTGTGACTGTGAAAGCTTTTTTTAAGGCTTCAGAAAGATCAAAGGTGGTGTCTCAGAGTTCTGTTCAGTCACATACAAGGCCCTTTAAAGGGATTAAGGATATGCTACACAGTTCCTCTAAATCAAACAATAGGGTTTCTATAAAGTACAGGGGGTTGCCCCTGGGCCTTCTCAGCAGGAGCCAAAGATAGAGATGGATTTATATAGAAGTGGTTTGTCTAATAAAGCAAACCCCAAGAAGATTTGTAAAAAAACCACACAGTCCTTTAAACACACACACAGAAATATCAACAGATTGAACTGAAAAAGAGACATTAGGGCCCTCCCCAAATTTCTACACTCAGAAAGCAGGCTGTGCAAACTACTCAGCTGCAAATGATTCCTTTTATAAAAAAGATAAAATAGCTCTGACAGCAAAACCAAGAACATAGAAGACAGAGTGAGTTTGGGAGCCAGTCCTCAGATAGTCTAGCCATAACTCAAGGCCTCCTGAAGATGGACTGCAACCTTCTGAGACTGAACAAGAGGCACTTAGCTAAGTCACACTGAGTTTCTGAGCCACAAAAATTGTGAAATAACAAAAGTGTGTTGTTTTTAAGTGTTAAGCTTTGGAGTACCAGGTAAATTACTGACATAAATAGGGCAGTAAGCAACAATTTTTATAGATCTAGAAGATAAACAAAAGCTTTGGTGGTTGGGTGGATTGTTCTTGGTTAGCAGATATGATATCTCATTCCTGAGATGGAAAGGAATGTAGATTCTTATCTTTGATGTAGAGTTTGAAATTATGCTTCTTTGATTGCCTCTGTTTTCATGAGAAACTAGGAGATAAAGGACTTCTTCAAACAATGAATTTGAGTTTCAATATAAAAAAATTTGAAGAAAAATTGGGAATAATCAAACAAGAGACAATTAAAAAAAAACTGTCAGAAAGTATTGATACTAGGACAGAATTTAAGACTAATATATTTGTATAGTAGGATGCTTTGGAGAGAGACATACCAATAAATGATTTAGGTGTAGTTTCAGAGAGAAAAGATGGTTAACTTGAACCATGGCATTTCAGAGTAGAGTATAGGGGTAGGGTGGGGTAAAGATATTTCTGGGTATTGCCAAACAAATATTGAAGTGATGAATCACAGGATTTATTGCAGATTTTAAAAATGCATAAAACCAAAAGAATACAGCAGATTTGGAAAAAAAATGGTGGTGTCTAATATCTAATCTATTTAAGTCCAGGACCCAAGAAAAAGAGATAAGATGATTGGAGAATGTGATTTTGAGGTGCATGGTCTAGCCATTACAATGTTTGATAAAGAAAGCACCCTTCATTGATATTATATAACATGAGGCATATATTTATCTGAGTTATGGCTGGGGTGATTATAGATTAGAGAGATGAGTCAAAAAGCCATTGAGGGATGACCAATCCCAGATTTTAAACAAATGTAGATTAATGATCTAGGATACTTTATAATGTTCTGTGAATGCACAGAGAAGAAGCATACTCCTAGTTCTAATCATAAAAAGAAATAAATGAGGCTACCTAGATGCTAAAATATTCAGATTCTATAATATGTTCTGGGCCTAAGAGAAATAATAAAAAGTAATTTGTATCATAAATGATATTTATTATAAAAAATAAAACATATATCTATGGTGTAGCTTTCCAATCTCAATAACATGTTTTGAAACACTGTCAATATTTTTACCATTATAAAAGCAATAGACAGAAAAATTGGAAAATGAAGTATTTTAATACAACACTATAATCTATGATTCCCTCATTTAGAAATGAAATTCTCTTAATTACATGAAATACTTTATTTTAGCCTTTTATTCACTCACAAACTTAAACCCAGAAATGACCAAATATACACAAATTGTTATTATATATGCGGTTTGATATCTCACTTTAAGTTATCAAGTATAACACTGATTTTTAAAATCTTAAATTAAATTATATCATTAATATTTTCCTACAGCTTAGATACTTCTTTTAACAATTTAAGGTATGATTTTTTTAAGACCAAAGAGAAGATACATGCTGTTGAATTGAAAAGTGTTTCTTTTAGTAAAACTTTTAGTAAAACTCTTCAGCTTTGTGTTAATGACTTTTCTCAATTTGCCATGACCATTATTGAAGTTATATATAGAACTCCTCTTATCTAGCACCATAATGATCAGTGGTTTTTAGCTAAATAATAATAATTTAAAAAGCTAAAGTGGGAACCATAGGGAAATGAGTTTACTTTAACTCAGACCATATTGGGTTATGCCAAAATCTGAAAAAATGTCTACCAGTTGCCTTGATATCTAAGGTTGGGTTTCACTTTTTCAGGGCAGACTGTTGGAAAGGAAAGATGAATGCAAGTGGGAGAGAACAAGAGCAAACTGGATCCCTACTAGTATAGGCAGGAAGCCACCTGCTTTGGGCAACCATGGTCAATATATTTTATGGATGAAAAGGAAACAACAGTTAGTGTGTTGTGCCTGTTATACAGAGATCTATCAAAAAACAAAACAACAACAACAACAAAAAAACACAACAACTCCAAATTTACACCAACTTCCATAGTATATATGCAAACCTTTCTTTAAATATACACCTCACATAAAGACAAGTATACATATGTAAATACATACAGATATATGCATGTAGATAGATAAGTACATAGATAAATAGATAGAAAATGAAAAAGAAAGGCCCTGAACTATACCTATAACTATATATATAGTAGTAAGCAGAAGCTGGCTCATACTAGCTTATAAAAGCCAGTTGTGTGCATTTTTTCCCTAAATTCACATCAAGTCACATCATGTTGGAGTTTGAAATAAACCACAGTGAATGTATTCACACTATGAAATTGACAAATGCTATACTATGAGCATGGGGGCATGTCATTATAAGGGAAAGGAAGTTCTCCAACTTTTACTAGCACACCACCTACTATGCATATGCAGGCACACGCACACACACACCAACTATTTCACAATGGCAATACATATGAAGCATTTCATTATATTGAAATGTTTATGCTAAGTGAAATAAGCCAGTCAGAGAAATCGAGCCTGCACTTGCCCAGGTTGCAGGCTGGATCCCCTGTCAGGGACATGCAGGAAGCAGCTGATCAATGATTCTCTCTCATCATTACCCTGGTAACCTGTATTTTTTTAAAAAAAAATATAGACTTTTTATGTTTTGTGTTGATGACATTTATATATGGCCTATAATTGATAGTGTTTTATACTTGTAATTGGCTCAAGTTTCTTTTCCCCTCAGTGTTATATAAATAACAGTATGCCTTATGATCAGCAGTGCTTGGTGTAACATGTTTGATATAATTTATGCAGTATGACCTGTAGTCTATGGTTAATCATTCTACTTTTGTTGAATTTTTAGTTTGTTTCCAGCTTTTCATGATTGCCAATAATGCTATAATAAATGTATTAGTACATATTTCTCATGTAGTCATCTGCCAGGGACCTGCCCATGACAGGCAAATGGTGGCATCAGCTACTATGCAGGTTTGAGCAGAAGCAGCCCAGGGCCTGGATCCAATGTTGCAGAATTCCATCTGGAACCAGGTACGAAAGGAATTTCTAACTAAAGCAGCTATCAAAGGGAGCCTGGAGGCCGCAGGCACAACTTGGTGTCTGAGCCCAAAGAGAAAGGCATGACCAATCCAGGGTGCCTGCATTTACTTAACTGCCCACTTCAGCAGCCATCCTTCAGAAAGACCAGTGGGATGCCTACAGCAAAGAAGCTATTCTCTCTCATTTCTACAGGTCCAGTGACTGCCTGAAGCATACATATCTGCACATTCAACAGGATGACTGTGGGATAGGATGAAGACCAGCCTGGACACCATCACCAAGTACCTGGACAATAGCCTTCTGTATCCAGAGGAGTAGCAGCTGAAGATTAAGGTATAGAACATGATGTTCCAGGAGGACATTAACAGCCTGGAAGGAAGGAACCCCTGAGTTTATTGAGGCCCTGCAGAAAGTGATACTTATGGTTCCAGATCAGAAGAGCCCCAACTAGTTCTATGTGCTGAGCCAGGCCACTCTGGCCCAGGTCCAAAGCCAGGAGAGACACAAGCAGCAGCTGCTAAGTAAGCTCCAAGCCTGGCCAGGCCGAGTTGACCCACAGCACAAGGTAGTCCCACCCTTACCCTTTGCCTCCCAGTTTGACCTGCCTGGGATTTCTTCAACCCCATGACAGAGGACAATCAAGTGGGAGCAGAGGCTCATGTCCCAGACAGGAAGTTGCAGAGCGTGCTGAAGATTGCTCAAAACCAACATTCAGCAGATTACATTTGCAGATCTAATGGACTTTATTAAGCAAATTATGAATTGGGCAGCATTCCCTCTAGCATCCAAAAGGGCATTCCAGAGGGGCTGTACACAATGGAAGGTTTTATATAGGAGGAAGGGTGGAGAAAGGGAGATATTATCAAAGTGGGGGAAAGGATTCCTTTTAGACCACAACATCTTATTTTTTTGGAGGAAGGGAAGGTCAAGGGTTTCATCATGTAGATTGAACCTTTTTCCTTTGGGGAATGGAGAGGACCCAAGTGACAGATTACTTTATTGGTGCTTGATCAGAAAATTCCAGACTGGTTGATTAAAATTACATTTCTGGAAGAGGTTGAAACTGTAATTGCATCAGGTATTAAAACCAGGTTGGGGCCCGGCCAGCATGGCTGAGTCAGTGGTTGAGCATTGACCTATGAACCAGGAGGTCACAGTTCAATTCCCAGTCAGGGCACATGCGCAAGTTGCAGGATCGATCCCCAGTGAGGAGAGTGAAGGAGGCAGCTGATCAATGATCCTCTCTCATCACTGATGTTCCTATCTTCTCCCCCACTCCCTTCCTCTCTGATATCAATAAAAATATATTAAAAAACACAAACAAACAGGTTTGGTACAACACCGTGTTTGACATGTAGTTTTGGGTTTTTGTTTTTAACAGGACCAAGGCAATAAGGGAGAAGGATGAAATAGAGAGAGATGTGAAAATATACTTACACACTGATGAGTGTTCGCTTCCCTTAAGACTGATCCTCCAGGATACTTGCTCCACCAGGAGCAGAGCAGAGCTGGTGTCCGTGCTGTGTGAGGCTTTTCAGAGGACTGGCTGTCTTTTCAGCTCCTGGCTTCCACCCGGAGGGCAGAATTTGTCTGCGGGCAAAAACCTGGCTTTCACTGAGTGTAAACTGGTGCTCTTATCCCTCCTGAAGTCACCATCAGAGTGCTAGAGAACATCAAGGTTGCGGAGGTCAAGCTGGACTCATTTATCCTAAAACTCAGATCCTGTGGGCCATCAGATCTAAATAAAAGCAGGGTTGGCTACTCCTTTGTGTGTGTGTGTGTGTGTGTGTGTGTGTGTGTGTGTGCGCACACACAAAAGCAGGTTTACAGTTGTTTGCATGGAAAATAATGAAATAATTTAATAAATATTGCTACAGGGATAAACTCCATGTGCTCACAACTGTAAACTTACTTTTTGCCCCTCCTTATATATTGCATCTTCTTTGTCCACTCATCTATCAAAGGGTACCTAGTTTGCTTCCAGATCTTGGCTGTTGTAAACAATTCTGTGATGAACATAGAGCTGCATATGTCTTTTCAAATTAGTGTTTTCTTTCTCCTCAGATAAATAACCAGAAGTGGAATTGCTGATTCATATGGTATATCTCATCTTAGGGTTTTGTTTTGTTTTGTTTTGTTTTTTTTAGGAATCTCCACCTGGTTTTCCATGGTGGTAGCACCAATTTGCAGTCCCACCAAAAGTGCAAAAGGAATTATTATTCCTTTTTCCACATTCTCATTAGCATATGCTATTTGTGGTCTTTTTTATAATAGCCATGCTGGCTGGTATGAGGTGATATCTCAAGCTTTAATTTGCATTTCCTTGATAATTAGTGGTGTTGAACATCTTTTCATATTTCTGCTGGCCATCTGTATTTCTTAATTAAACAAATGTCTTTTCATGTATGCCCATTTTTTTTTATCAGATTGTTCTTTTTCATTATTATTAAGTTATATGATATTCTTATATCTTTGGATATCAATGCCTTATTGGATATGTTATTTGTGAATATGTGCTCCCATTCAGGAGGTTGTATTTTTGTTTTGCTGATGTTCTCCTTTGCTATGCAGAAGCTTTTTAGTTCAATGAAACTCCGTTTGTTTATTTTTGGTTTTGTTTTCCTTGTTTGGGGGGACATATTCAAAAATGTATTATTCAAACTGATTTCAAATAATCTACTACATATGTTTTCTTTAAGAGTTTTGTGATCTTGGCCTTACATATAAGTCTTTAACCCATTTTAAGTTTATTTTTGTATATGGTGTAAGAATGGGCCAATTTAATTTTTTTTTTTTTGTATCTGGAAAATTACCACTTATGAAGCAACTAATGAAGGATAACTCTCAAATTATTTTCTCACATATCTCCTGGTCTAAATTTTCTCTGTTAAATTATTTAAAATGAACTTTAAAATAATAATCATCATTTTTTTACAGTTCTTACCATGTATAATTCCAATCTGTCCTATAAAGAATTTACCTTTCATCTCATCATCCATCTTCCACAAATACAGGATGAAAGTTGTATACATATATTGTTTTACATTTAAACACCTGGACAAATATAATCATGATTTTGTTTTTGTTATAGATGAAAGCCACGATATTGAGTGCTTTAAGTAATTGTTATTCCTTTAGCAAAATAGCAGTGATATTCAGTGTACTTTTGCACATATTAAATGTACCAAGTTACAAGGCACAGTTAATGATTTTATTCTCCAGTGTGGAAGGTGACTTACAATCCATTAGCCCTCTTCCCCCTACTGGACACACACACATATATAAGGCTCAATGTGTATATTGTTTACCTTAATTATTTCAAGAACTGCTATTTTTTCATAATCATGCATTTTTAATGCCATTTTAAATGCATATAGCACAACATCTGTTTCTTATCCTTATTTTAAAGTTTATATGGATAGTTAAAAAAAATCTCAAATCTGTGCAAGGTTTTCAGTTGTAGTAACATTGTGCATGTATGACAGAGGTGTTCAGCTGCTTACATTTCCACACAAATGTGGGAATGGACGCCCCGAGGCAATGTGAATAGCAGCTCTTCAAACTTCAAAGGATGTGAGAAGGATTCTTGCTCTGCTCTTGCTACCCTGAATTGGCCTATGCTTGGGGAGCAATTAAAATTAAATTGCCTCTGAACAGCAAAAAGTGAAAGGCCCTAGCTCTGAGTATGAATGCACTCTATCACAGCAGTGGCAAAAGAGAAGCATTAAGAGACAGCAAAATAACACACCAGAGAAGAGGAACATGGCGTTGTGTATGCAGTGAATATTTTCCAGACAATATTTCATTTAATTGTATATTTTGTCATGTTGCCTACTCTTTTATAATAAATATACCTGTGTGGTATATTTATAGTATACAGGCTTACACACCCACACATAAATAATCATTATTACACTGTTACAAAATTAATGCATCCTTAGAAATTAATCTTTTAAGCATGTTAAGTAGGTGTTATGCTTCCTAACTTCAGCACTGTAAAGAAATCCTCTAGAATTAGTCACAAAATTATAAGATTCCTGTTAAAGGTGTAATAAATTCTCCCTTCTCTGAGATTACCCATATATGTTTGCATGGATGGTTAGAATGGTTTTTCTTTCCTAAATCATCCATTTTTCATGTTATCCTAAATTGTTATATAATTTTAATGGTATTTGGTTGAAATTGAATTACAGAAAAAAGTCAGTTTTAAATTCATAATTAGCTGTTCATATTAAGAACCCAAACCAAACAGACACACACACACACACACACACACACACACACACACACACACACACCTTACTTACTATTATTCACATAATGATTATTGGCAATCTCTACCATGACTTTCCAATTCCATTCTCTTCTTATGATGACAATATTACTACTTTAAACAAGTCTCTACCAGGATGATAACAGTTGAAAATAGCTTAATTGTTCATTTAAGAAACCCCTGTTAACATTTAAAACTGCTCGATTTTTCAAGAGAAAGCAATAAATGTTACCACCCAGCTATTCCAAAGTCCTTGCCCCAAACTTGCTATATCCCCTTATCTTAAACTCTTATATCAGGACCCTTATCTAATACCAATCAAGCATTTAAATGGAAAGATCCAGTTTGAGCCAAATATGATAGCCATGCAGACTGCACTTTCCACTCTAAGATGCTCTAAGCCTCTCACACAGTAGTGCTCCCCTTCACAGTAAGCACAAAACTTACCTGTTTTTCTGTGCAGGAAAATGGGAAGGGTTACAGTAAAGAATTATAGAAACCTAACTTGGGACAGCAAAGAAGCACAAATTTAAAATCAGGAAATATCTTTGGAAATCAAAAAAAAAAATTTTAACAATGTTGGCAATCACAGCTACGAGAAGAACCTAAAATTGTTTGATTAGAAATGTTATTTAAAATAATGCACTCACCTGTTTTTATATATAACTAGAGGCCTAGTGCAAGAAATTCGTGCACAGGGGTGGGGGAATGTCCCACAGCCCAACCCGCACCCTCTCCAATCTGGGACCCCTTGAGGGATGTCTGACTGCCCATTTAGGCCTGATTCCGGTGGGGTTGGGCCTAACCGGGCAGTTGGACATCCCTCTCATAATCCAGGAATGTTGCCTCTCAAATGCTCACTTGCCTGCCTGCCTGACTGTCCCTCACCACTTCTGCCTGCCAGCCTGATCAACCCCTAACCACTCCCCTGCAAGCCTGATCGACGCCTAACTGTTTCTCTGCTGGCCCGATTGCCC
The DNA here is from genome assembly GCF_964212035.1 of Myotis nattereri. NCBI lineage: Eukaryota > Metazoa > Chordata > Mammalia > Chiroptera > Vespertilionidae > Myotis > Myotis nattereri. Next base: position 211,573,400 of record NC_138075.1, on the reverse strand, counting down.
CTAACTGTCCTCCCCTGCCAGCCTGGTCAACCCCAACTGCCCTCACCTGATTACCCAATCACCCCTAACTGCCCTCTCCTGCCAGCCTGGTTGCCCCTAACTGCCCTCCCCTTCTGGCCTGATCACCCACAACTGCCCTCCCCTGCCAGCCATCTTGTGTCCATGTGGGGGTGGCCATCTTGTGTGTTGGGGTGATGGTCAATTTGCATATTACCTCTTTATTATATAAGATGATTCCAGTTTGTTATGTATAATTTTATTATTTTTATGTGATCCCTATTGTCACAGTGTTGCTTTTATTTAGGATCCATCTCTCTATACTCCCTTGTATGTTTCACTTCACCCACTTGTACATTTCTGAAAGACAGAACAGTTTTCTAAAACTGAAATTAAATTGTGGGAATTCAATGAGTTTGTGTAAAATGCTTAGTATCTAGCACATAATAATTATTCAATAAATGAATCTTGACATTCTTGATTACTTTGCATTTGTTTATTTCTAAAAAGGGTTTAAAAGTAAAAAAAAACAACCTCTTAGAAACCTCTATGTTCAATGTAAAAAATTAAAAACTACAGAAAGTTATAATAAAATTTTAATAATTATCCCATATCCCAGTATAAGCATTGTTAATATTTGCTGTTTCCTTATTCTTTTTAAGTTTGATTTTCCAAATGCATATTTGTATACATCTTCTAAAATTTAAATATATTGAATATATTTCTTGTATTCTGTGGTAGTTCATATAGTATTTCTTAAAAAATTATATGGTCTTAATATTTTTTCCAAGGTTTGATCTTATTGTTCATATAGTTTATGAATGTTTATTTATAAACTATTTGTATTTATATATTTATATCATACTTATCTTAAGACAAGGCGTATTTTTCACTTTATTAAATGTTACAGACTTAGTTAAAAGCATCAACAACCTACTAAGTGATCCACGTTATTTCAAAATTCTTACATAGTACCCTAGTTCTTAGCAAACTTTTTACTTGTAGGCCCTGAATTCAGACTTCCAGGGCTTAAGGTCAATGGGAAAAAAAGATGAAGACGTATGTAATACTATATGTAATACTTTAAACAATAATGAATTATATGTATATATATATATATATATGTATATATATATATATATATATGCATATATATATTTAATCATTTTACTTTAAATCCTTAACATCCCTGTTGCTCAGATTCTATCTGGAAAAGAGGGGAAAGAGAAATATTGTGACTTGAGTAATATAAATTATTCAAAGAATTTATTAAATCATCAATATGTCTAAGGTAATTTTGTCATATTAACATTCAAAAATTTAATTAATTACTTAAGAAAATTGTAATTATGTTTTGAAATGTGTTCTTTAGTTAATAAAGTCACTTATTTTGGAATAGAATATATTTTATTTATTATTTATTTTTAATATATTTTTATTGATTTCAGAGAGGAAGGAAGTGGGAGAGATAGAAACATCAATGATGAGAGATAATCATTGATCAGCTGCCTCCTGCATGCCCCACACTGGGGATCGAGCATGCAACCTAGGCAGGTGCCCTGACCAGGAATCAAACCGTGACCTCTTTTTTTTTATATATATATTTTATTGATTTTTTACAGAGAGGAAGGGGAGAGAGATAGATAGTCAGAAACATCGACGAGAGAGAAACATCGATCAGCTGCCCCCTGCACATCTCCCACTGGGGATGTGCCCGCAACCCAGGTACATGCCCCTGACCGGAATCGAACCTGGGACCCCCCAGTCTGCAGGCCGATGCTCCATCCACTGAGCCAAACCAGTCTTGGCCAAACCGTGACCTCTTAGCTCATAGATGGACGCTCAACCACTGAGTCTCATCAGCCGGGCTAAAACATATTTTAAATTATTACTTACACTTATTTTTCATTGGCAATCTTTCTGCATATATCCTCTACCAAACAGACCCCATTTGCGATATAGTTGCTCTCTAAATTTTTGGTAGCTCAGCCATGACACCTTGTTTGAAAACTGTCATCCTCTCTTTCTGACCATTACCACACTACTTTCTGTGTGTTACATGATATCAGTACACATACCCAATATTTCTAAAAACATACTTAAGATTCAACTTGGGTTCCTATTTAACAAATTTAATTGTTAGTCACTGTACATAGAAAGACCTGTAAAACAGTTTTATTCATTCTGTTTACAAAATAATCTCTAGAGATAAAAAGGAAAATATTAAAATACATGCACACACACAAAATCAGAGCTATTGAAATTCTCATCGGGTAGATAGATGCAAACAACATGAATAATGCAAAGACACCATCTCTGGAGCAAAACGAGCATCAAAAGATGTGAATTCAGTTACCCCTGAGGAACAATGAAACTGTAGGTAGCCTGAAATATTTAAATTAAATCACGTTCTAATATGCAATATGCTCCCTGAGAGAAATAACTGGAAAGGAATTAGCTTTTTTACTCTTCCAGGATACCGTTTATTATGTACTTGAATTAAACAAAAAACTTATTTATGGAATTATGTATCTACACATGCATATGTATGCATAGGAATGTAAATATTTTAGTTTGCTATTATAGTTTTAATAAATTACCTATAATTTAGTGATTTAAAAAACACACATAAATTTATTATTTAATGCTTTTATAGGTCAGAAGTACAATGGCAACCTTAAATCTGTCTGCAAAATCTCTTTTGCGTGAAGAGAGCATATTTATATGTGTAACATCAGGTGGTGAAGGTCATGGGAGCTAAAATCTTACTCAAAACATATGGCAGGAATCATGCTAAGGATTTTACTCTAAATTATTTGTTTCAGTCTTTACAATGTATCTGCTAAGTAAGTATTATTGCAGACATTTCGTAGATAAGCATGCATCTATTCAAATGATTACCTAGCTTGTCTGATAATGAATGAGCTCAAGGTCAACCAGAAATTGAGCCTACAGCTGCCTGATGTCAAAGCTCAGTCATCTAACTATTCTGTTTTTTATTAACGTGACTTAAACTAACACTAACATCCAGATTTTTTTTTTTTTTAGTTAACTCAGGTCTAAATATGAAGTATTGAATCAATTGTTAAATTAATTTTTTGATTTGTCAGTAGATTTACTAATAATGTTATATGTAGAGCTGCCATGGTTACAATCACACACACATGATTTGTAGCCTAAAGCTTTTATTCCAGAATTTTTTTTTTCAAAATAGCTATACAAGTTCACCAATAAATTGTTGTAATTAATCTAATTTTTAAAAACTTTTACAAAGCTTTCAAGAGTTCATCTTAACCTGCATTATTAATGAAGTCTAAGTATAAAATTCTAAGAATTTTTATGGCTTTCTACTTTTTAAATTTTATTTTCTGATTCTCTCTAATTGTACATTTGTAGCTACCTTGTATCAGCACATTCAAATAGCAAACTTATTTATGGTAACTTATGAACCTGATGGAGGTGTTCTCCTAATTTTTGGTTTGTGCATTTATATGTCTTTCTTAAGTCACCAGGAGCCATTTTTAAAAAATACATTTTGATTGATTTGAGAGAGGAAGTAAAAGGGAGAGAGAGATAGAAACATCAATGATGAGAGAGAATAATTGATGGGCTGCCTCCTGCATGCCCACTTCTGGGGACTGAGCCAGCAACCCAGGCATGTGCCCTTGACTGGAATTGAACCCAGGACCCTTCAGTCCGTAGGCTGAGGCTTTCTCCACTGAAAGAAACCGGCTAGGGCTGGAGCCAGTTATTTTTAATCTTCTAATATCACCTACGTGTTCTAGATAGTACTCATGCATGATCATAAAAGCTTGTGCCTTAGCACAAGGTAAAAGAAAAAAAGCTTTAAATAATTTATTCTCCAGTAAATTATCATGTTGTTTGTCTCACTTGATTTTACTCGCTTTTGTCATTGAAAGTAGTTGGGCAAATACATTCTCAAGCCTGTCTGCCTTTGCCCAGCACTTGAAATATACAGTCCTCATATGCTGTCAGTTACACCTCTGTGTCCTTTCAATATACACAGCGAACCCTAAGCCTCACATATCTATGAACAGAGTCAACGTCTGTCATTCTCGTTACTCACCAGACAGGGATATTGCTCGAGGGAGGCAGTAACATTGCTGCTCCTTGGTTTCTATCTGCCTGGAAGTAAGCCGTTCACACAGAAGAATTATGTTGGATTCCATTTGCTTGTCAGCTTTGTCACATCTTGCTCCTCTGGCTACATATTTTGTGATTATGTTCTCATCATTTTCTGCTGATTATATTATTGAGAGTCCTCCCTACGGTGACAGTTTCTGTTTGACATTAATTCTAACTATGGATCTGAGTTTGGAGACAATTGTGAACATTTGAGGAGGGTACTGTTCTTTCATCATACACAATTTTCTTATAAATCAGAAGTTCATAGCATAGTTAGAAATGACCCAAAACTGGACACTGTGTTTATTTTGGGGATTACGAAATTACACAGGTAATTTTCACTGAGTTAGTCTTAGATTTAAAATTTATTCTGCAATCAATTTTGGCATTATATAACTAACTTTTGGTTAACTTGTTCTAACGTGTATGCTAGAGTACAATAGAACAGAGTCAGCTATAAGAAAGTTCAGATTACTGAACTTGGCATTTCCACCCTATATGGTAATAAGATTAAGCACTCCAGATACTCTTATTTCTTATAAATTCTGTAAAAATTTAAAGGGAAGCTGTCAGGACCTTCTAAAAGTCAAATCAGTTTTAGTTGATTAGAGATTGACTTTGCATAAAATGGACATTATTATAGTATGCTTGGTTTTTTTTTCATGACGTGATTTTTCATTTGGTTCTGAGCATTTGCAACATTATTTTAAAGGCATTCTATATGAAAACAAGCTGTTATCATCTATATAAATCTTAAAATCACTATGTTCAAAAATAACAAAAGAATGGCACAAGAAAAGTCCACTTCCTGTGTCATTAAGCACCTGTAAATCTTTCCCAGACACAATACTCATGATTGCCTTTTTTTATTTGCTTGCTTATTTTGCTCCTTTTCTTCATGTCCCGCTCTTTCTTAAATTGAAAGCATATTAAGCAGTAGTGTTTCATAGAAATATCACACCTTAACACTGAAACCAAAATGTGCGGTGTTTGAGTCCGAGTTGGTTGTCTCCTATAGTCAAAGAATGAAGTAGCAGATAAAAACAATTAGTGGAACCAAAGTTCAGTGAGAGAAGCCAGTCCTGGAAAAAGTGTAGCTGGGGTTCCAGGGGCAGGCCAGTGTCTAGAGCTTCCTTTAGTGTGAAGGAAAACCTCTATTCTGTAAAACTACTGTTTGGAATTCTCTGCTATTCTTTGGATGGTCTCTTATTCTGAAAAAGTAACTTTGCTTTCTGGCCTGATTGAATAGTGGGGGAGATAAACTTAGCTCTCTGACCTTGTAGGCCAGAGGCTAGATACATCCAATGCCATGCCAGGTGCATTTTTTAATTGGATAGAACTGTATAGTTTTCAAGGCCGCCGCCAGCAAGCTCACAAAGGGCTGGCTCTTCTATAAAAAGGGAAGTTCTGCTTGTAGCTTTGCTTAGATTTGGATTCATTTCCCTAAGCCCTCCGCGGTGAATAAAGTGTAACTCCAAACTCTCAGAGAGCTGTTTGGTTCTGGTCCGGTTTTTTCTGTAACATTAGTGTGGCTCTTCCACAAAATACCATGTGCGGGCGCACACATACAGGGCGATTGAAACTTCGTGGCCCATGCGCAGAAGTCGGTATTTTGTGGAAGAGCCACACTCAAGGGTCAAAGAGCCGCATGTGGCTCATGAGCTGCGGTTTGCCGAGCCACAGTTTGCCGACCACTGGTCTAGGGGTTTAAACTTCCTACACTTGCCTCCTATTAGCTCTTTCAGAAAACACTAGCCAATCTCCTTTTGCCCTAATCTCCCTGTTTTTAGTTCAGGAGGAAGGGCAGCTATACGGTACATTCTACCTATCTTGTTCACATCCTGACCATCTGACTCATCTCCTCTTTATCTACCACCTTCCCTCCTTGAGGCCCTTTCCATAAACTGCCTGATCTCATCTATATCCTCACCACTACCCTAAAGGTATAGACCCGTGGTCAGCAAACTGCAGCTAGTGAGCCACATGCGGCTCTTTGGCCCCTTAAGTGTGGCCACGGAATTTCAATCACACTGTACGTGTGCGCCCGCACGTGGTATTTTGTGGAAGAGCCACACTCAAGGGGCCGCAGTTTGCCGACCACTGGTATAGACTGAATAGGTGCTGGTTCTGATTTCTAAAGTAAGAAGTAACAGGTCTTCATCAACCTAGTTAGGGCCAGCTATTTCCCTGTTGCCTGCCTCCCAATTGCCTACCCAATGCCACCTACTTTAAGCGATGTTTAAGGAGAACTCCCCTTCAAATTACCAATTTCTGTCATCATTAGTGTAGCCCTAGCTACTGCAATAAAGAAAATTAAAGGTCATTTTTTTTTCTGATGTTCCTGGACTTTGGTTGCTTTTTCTCCACAAGATTATTAGGGGAAACAGAATCTTTCTATGTCTTAGCCCCTGCATCACTGTCACTGCAAGTGATACAGAATTTTGGACTGGAACCCGGACTCTTTTTCCACCAGAGTTGAAGAATGAGTCCACGGACAGAGGGTAGTATAGCAAAGGTGGAGATTTATTGAAGAACAAGTACAGACTCTCACATGGGGAGAGGGAAAGAGTCCCACAGAATGGACATCCACGTGGGGAGGGGGAAAGGGTCCCACTGAGTTCCTTTACCCAATAGCTTATAAACGCTGCAGATCTTGGTGCCTTGATATCTCCTCTGATTGGTCACTATCCCCTTAGACTGGTTATTGTAATAACTCCTGAGCTCAAAGGTAAATAACCCCCTCCCCTCCTTCCTTATTGTCCTTCCATTCTTTCTGGGCTTCCTTCCCCCTTCTTTATTTTGTAAATATAGACATTTCTTGACTACTTCTAGTTCCCTTGTCTTATGGAAATGCAACTGCACCTGGCTTCCTTGTGTTATGGAAATGTACCTTCTCCCAGTCTGTAGCCCTATGTTTTTTCATGGACTCCAATTCTAAAAATTCCCTATAAATGTTTCATTTCACATTATCTCACATCTCATTGCTAATAATTCACCATCTGACCACCCACTTTCAGGGGCTGAGAAATGTAGAATCTGAATGGACAGCTGTTTCAGGGTAATAATGCCACAGTATGGATGGAGTAGTGAAGTGTTAATAAACGTGCAATTCTGTGTAGCAGATGAGTGTGGTATGGAGTTGTTGTGTTGTAATGTACCCCGCGAATCACAGAAGGACGCCTCAAGAAGTCGAATTAATGAGTCACATTTATTGCAATCCAGGACTATGAGGGGCCATTTTGTTTTCCAAAATCTCATAGTGATAAGATGGTGGCAAAGTCAGACTTATATAGACAAAGATCACAAAGGTATTGATTACATCTCAAGGTTTGGAATGGGGAAACTGGTTTGCAAAAAAGCAGTTTACAGAAGCAGAATTAAGCATGTTAATTACAGTTTTGGGTCTCAGGGTCACTGAATTGACAGAAACACCTTATCTAGAGCGCTCGTGTCTTGAGACCACTGGGTTGCCAGGAACTCATTATCTAGAGCCATCGAGGTAATTTAGAGTAATTGTCCTGGTCTTGGGACCACTGAGTCAACTGGAACGCATTATCTGTGGCCACTAAAACAATTTAGGATTATTGTGCTGTCCTGTTTCCCAGGTACAGAAGAATGCGCTTTCTAAAACCAGTAAGACAACAATCAATGGGATAGACATTCAATCGAATGGGATGATTTATACAATTCAGAAAATCAAAATAACTTTTTCTATTGTTAAGCCAAACAACAGGGTTAGAGTTAAACTATAGTTTCTACCTGAGATGATTGCTACCATACTTCAGTAGGTCTGAAGAAAGAGTTGTATTTTGTGCTGAACAGGAAATAATCAATACCATACCATATATACTATTTGAAAAATAAACTGTAAATGAAAATATATTTCTTCCATATAAATGATAATATTAAAGCAAGGTAAACAATATTACCAACTTTATAAGGTTGTTGTGAGAGTTAAACAGGCTTATAATGCACTTTTACATATATGAGCTATAATTCTTTACTGTAATTCCCTTTTTCTTATAACTATTAATGCAAGTTAAAGCTTTACCATACATGCATATATATATATATATATATATATATATATATATATATATATGGAAAGAGAGTGACCCTAACTATATTTTGAATATTGTTATATAATAATATCTAGTCAAATCATATAAAATTGTTATTTTTAAAGGTAAAAATTGTTCAAATATCAGCAAGTACTTGTCAGTCAGATCAAATGTGATAGGCAGAATATGTTGATTCCATGGAGTTACTAAGGCACCAGTTGGGCAGGGAAGGAAGGGCCTTGCTAGAGGCATGGACTTTAAAATGTATGGATATTACTAAGACAGGGAGCATACAAATAACCAATCACAAGGCAGTAAGGCATAGAAACCAATCCCAAGGACTTTACTAAGGCATAATTCTTTGAAAGAACCAATCAGGAGCTAGCAAAGCTGTATCCATCCACTAGATTAAACATTGCTTGCTTCCTCTCACCTTCACTTCTCCCCTGGCACACAATGGGTTCCTGAAGTTCCTGTGGCCAAGGAACACATCCCTGTGCCCACATGGCTTATGGCCATGTGGGACTCCATACATGGACTAATAGGCTTTGATTCAAATTAATTAATGCTTTAATGCCCTCAATAAACTTCAGTTCCACTAACTGTTTTTTTTGCAGGACTTCATTCTTTGATTTTTCAAGACAATGAACTCAGACTCAAACACCCCACATTTTGGATTCACACCCATATCCCTGCCCCACCACATGGATAGGAGGAAAGGATCAGCTTTCCAATCTCTTGAGGGGAGGGCACCAGTCCACTCACCCACCGTGACTCTGGGGAGAAGAATAAACAATGAAGGGTAAATCCCTCTGTTAGGTGCCTTTGCAGCAGAAACAAAGATGGCTCAGAGGGATGTAAGGACATGCGCAGTAGAAACCAGAGGATGAAACAAAACTTTGAGTCCTGTGCAGAAAGAACCCAAATGGCAACATAAACAGGCAGAACCTGGCCTAAGAAAATCTGGGAAATGATCAGATTAGATAAGGGACATGAAACTCCAGAAGATCCAGAAAAGGGATTGGTTAGGGGGAGGGCCCAGCACAAGCCCACGGAGAGCCAGGAAAGAGATTGCTTAGTTTAAAAGAAAGCCTGCTCTCTCCTAAGCCCAAGGTAATAGAATCAAAGCTTTACAAAAAACCATCTCCAGCATGCCTTCGTTTGTCCAAGCGTGTTCTCTCTCTGTAGCAGCCACATGGCTCCAAACGCAAGTCCAATGTGGGCCCAAGCACAGGCGTGGATGGAGCAGCACTGAGCCAGCAGAGTGCAGCCCTGAGCAGAGACTGCCGGACTACCACACCTTGCACCTGCGTGTAGTTTTTGGACACCCTAATTAACACTCACATGCTCTGAATGGCCGTGGACATCTGGTGTACTCTGAATGGCCTTGGGCATCCCACATACTCTAGACAGGGCCCCACAGGTGGGTAGGTGGGTAAGGGCTGGGAGGAATGGGGGAAGGGAGGGAAAATGGCCAATATCTGCAATACTATCTGTAGCAGTAAAAAATACATTTAAATAAATAAATAAATAAATAAATAAATAAATAAATAAATAAATAAGTGTTAACAGAGTCTTAATGGCCAATCTTTGTTGAATACATGTGTAGCAATTTTTTGATCAGTATTTCTTATATGCTACAAAAAATCTTGAGTTGTGATTTTTCGACAGCTAAGTGCTCTGTGACATACACATATGTATTAGACATTTTAACATGTGTTAAACATTTCTTTCAATGTTGCCGTCATGACCTCAATGAGGAATGTCAAAAATGCCTTGTTACTTGGTAATTTTTAAAAAATGGCTATCACTTACTTTTTAAATATTTGTCACTCCTTTTCTTATCACTCTTTGTCATCACTATAATTTTAGTGCCTATAAACATTAACTGAGATTAATTTACTTAAGATTTAATTTTTCATAAAATGCTTTTCAAAAGAAGACTTGATGGCATTCTTAAAAATTTTAGAGGCCACATTTTTAAACCACTGATTTCATGTCTTGAAATGTTTTATATGTTTAATTTTGAGATGTTATTTTTTGTTTGTTTGCTTCACATTTCAACACTTTCACCTAGCAACTATTAGGATTAGTTTGTTTTTGCACTGCTAGTTCAAAATTTTTACTCTCAAATGCACATTGAGTTTTTTTGCAAAAGAATACTCTATAACAATGTTTATAATAGAAACAAATGAAAACATTCTAAAAACTTGCTAACAGGAAATTGATTTACTATATCTTTTTACATGAACATTATGAACTACTATATTTTATTGTTGTTGATATGGAATGCTCAGGTATACAATGAATTAAGAACAGAAGGCAGAGTATGATCTTAATTTACATTAAAATGGTAAACATGTATAAACACATACTTTTAAAATAAATTCATAATAAAATTATAGAAATAAAATAAACATAATTATTCTCCATTCTGTAAAAAAAAAGAATGAGGTGATTCTATATAAGTAAAGAATAAAATTTGTGCTTTATTTTGTATTTTCAGGTATTATTTGAATCTTTTCTAATAAAACCAATACCAATAGTAATAACAGCTAGCATTTATTGGTAGTTTACTAAATCACAAGTTTTCCAAATTCCAAATATCACCTCATTTAATTTTCATAAATACTCTATCAGACACTCACTACTATCTTTTTTTAATAAAAGAAACTGAGGCACAGAGAAGTTGAGTAATTCATCTGATGTCCATAAAGCTAGTGTTTCAAAATGAATATGAATCCAAGAGATACGGGACTGGGTTTGCTTCATCACTACATTTCATGTAGTACACGTGTCACTTGAATACATTACAGAAATTTCAGGAAACCATCATTAATCTTACCATCATATAATACTGTAATTTTTAAAAAATAATACTATGCACATTGGTTTGAATTCATGATTAATGTTTGTCCTGCTTTGTTTAAAAGAGAACTTTTTGCTCATTCTTGGCAATGATCATATTTAATTAGAATTATTTTTAATTCAACACCTTTGTTCCTGTTAGCCAACCTACTACTTATGCAAATACTTTCCCAACTTATCTAAAGAAAAGCTAGAAAAACAATTATAATACATGCTAATGGGAAGGGTTTTGATGTATTCCAGGTTTGTGGCTTGGTTGCCAGGAAGAATGATCACTTAGTGAATTATTATTATATAAGTATAAAAGTTGCTGCTGTCTAGTACTACTTTTCCAACAGAATTAAAGCATGTTAGATATAAATCTTCATTACTTTTTGAAACTTCAAATACTACTTTCATCATATTCCAAATTTGATTCCTTAATAACATGAAATTCATATGGGTCTTTCTAATATTTTGAAAATTTCCCCATATTCCCTCAACCTTACCTCTTTACTTTTGTTTTCCCATTGCAGATTCTGTGCTCCAGCCAGACTCCCTTGACTGATTTCCCTGCGTATCACTTGCTCATTGCCACCTGCAACTAATTCAACAAGCAGGTGGTATTTATGAGACAGTGCTAGACATCATTGTGCATGTGATTTTTGCCCACTTGCTATTGTTCTGTCTCCTTCTCTGAGCTCCAGCTCCCTTTCAAATTACTCCAAGATCTTGTTTTAATCAGATATTTCTAACTATTCACACTCTCCTTCTAAATGCCTCTGGCACTCAGAGTGTGGTTTTCACCTTGTATATTTGCACTTTCCTTTGTGAACATATGGAGACATCTAAGGAGCCATGGTCTTTATGTAAAACTAGTTCATATGTTTATGAAAAACAGAGACTTTATATCTTCCAACCATAATCCCTGCATACTGTCCCATCTAGTGGACAATCAGTAAATGGTATTTGACTACCTCATGAATCGAGATTGAAATGGAATCAATAAAAAAGAGAAAAGTATAATATATGATGCATGAAAATAAGCAGAAGCTCAAGAGGAGGGGGGGAAAAAAGAACTCAAAAGAGAAAAGGAGATGAAATAGAAGGGTTTGGATGACACAATCACGGCAAATGAACTGTCCATACCCTTAGCTGAATAGTATTGAACAAGAATTGAGAAGAGATTTCTATCCTACATGATTATTAGCTGCATAATTTTTAAAGATACTGCCCTTTGTTTTACGTAGATGATAGTCAGTTAAACTTTGTAAGCGAGTGCTGATTTCTAAGTTCTAAAATAAAAACAAGGTGGAATATTCTACATACATTTTTTACTATTTTCAATAAAATATTATTATACCATTTAAACTGTACTTGAATGTACTTCTGAGCTTAATAAACTTATGTGGTGCCAAAGTCAGCCTAAGATTTACTTAAAATTTAATTTAGAGGCTAATTTAATAACTCAGCATGAATCTTTAGTTTTGCAGAATTACTTCATTACCAGAACCCGATAGGATACTTTATAATCAAGTAAACAAAATCTAGGAATTATTTCAAACATCAGGAGCACTGGAAGAATCTGTCCTGTCTAGATCAGTTTAGCTTGGCTGCACTGTTTATATGAACATTGATATTGAATGTTTTATTTAAAAAACAAAAGATAGAAAGTGAGTTGATGATAGATTTATTATAAAAATGATTCGATTTTACATGGAAATGCTGATAGTAACTGCATGGCATATAAAATAGTTTATTGGAAAAACTAAGCACAAAAAACTGTTAGTTGGCTAACATAAACTGTGTACACTTAAAAAAAATGTTTAATTTTTATACTTTCCTAACACTAGATATTACATAGAAAGGATCAGTCTCTTAATAAATCTATCACTTGGATATGCCATAACAACATCAAAATTAAGTGTTGGAAACTAGCAATTGCCTCTATTTTTAACCTTGTCCCCTTCATGGATTTATATTATAATTCACTAAGTGATCATTCTTGGCAACCAAGCCACAAACCTGGGATTCATCAAACCTTTTCCATTAGCATGTGCTATAATTGTTTTTCTTGCTTTTCTATAGATTTTTCTTACAGACTTCTTTAGATTTGGTTGGTAGTGTGAATGAAATCAGAAATTGCAGCTGCAAAATGGACTAAGACTCACAAAAACACTCAGAAAAACTCTCAAAACTACCAAACTAAACCAGGATATATATCACAGACTGAACTCAAATTCCATTACAACACTTTGCTCAGAAACATATTTCTAAGATTAGACCACAAATAACCCGAATTAGTAGTGACACAGTTCAGACTCACATATTTAATAGAAGCACTAATTTCTACAGCAATTTTCCTAGTTGACTAATCCTTGCTAAGATTACTCCCTACCACCAATCTAAAAAACCCTGATGTACTTTCACTAACTCTCCTCTTTTGAGAAACTTTATAGTTGTTTTTTTTATTATAGTATTCTTTGCTTCAGCACATTGAAAGATTTTTTTTTTTTTAATCGTGACCATGTTCATTGTAGTCTTTGCCTGGAATTTCTTTTTAATTATTTTTATAATTCCAATTCTCTGGCAAAATTCTTTATCTAATCATATATTTTCTTGAGCTTATTAAGCACAGTTATTTTACACTTAGACTCTATGTCTGACACTTTTAAAATCTGATTTACCTGTCAATATATGTTTATTGTTTATACTTTAGATTTTGTTTTATGAAATCTAACTTTTTTTATGAGATGTAGCGTATTCTTCAGAAAAATTGTACAGGTATTATATCATATTGTTTTCCTTTAGAGGAAGTCCAACCAGAAAATTATAGTGGGAGGATAATTTCAATCCAATTAGTGTTAGAAATGCTGTCAGCAATGTCACAGGAATGAGACAAACACTCAAAACTGGATGGGCAAGGCAAATTTACTTTTGCGCAGAAGGGTGCTCCTGCCAGCTGCAAATCATGGGCAAAAGCACACCGAACGGGAAGTCCGATCAGGTTTTATTTCCTGACAGGGGTCTGCCCTGCCCCTCACTCTGACCTCTGACCTGATTGGCCAGGGTTCAGAGCTTGGATTCCCATTATTGCCTGATTGGCTAATTCAGAGGAAGAGGAAGGTAAGGTAGAACCTAAGGTGGCAGCTCCCCTGAGAGCCTGAAGGTCATACCAAGATCTCAGAATTTAGATGGCGGCCCCTGAAAGAATCTGAAGGTTCACTCTCACATTAGTTACCTGGATTTTGATTTGCAGATGTTGCAATATTCTTTCTACTTCGGTTTTCTTCTTACTCTCAGAATATACCCTTCCAGGCTTTCTACTGAGAGCCCAGGGAGTTTAATAGTATCTGTTTTCTTTAGCACGTCCATACCTCTAACTTTGTCTCCTTAGTACTCAGAAACTCCTCAGAACCCATTTTGTGTTTCAAATACATTTTCTTAACAACTTTTTTGAAGCGTTTTAGAAATCAGCCAATCCCAGGTTCTTACAGGGCTCACCAGGCACTGCAGCAGTTCTCAGCGACAGAAGTGTTTATAGTAGGAAGTGAAAACAGTGATCTGACCTATGAGACAATGAAATAGGTATCTAACTACTTTTAATAACGTGATTCAAGTTGAGAAGAAGAGTATAATTAGAGAAAACATAGGACATCTCCTCATGTATCTATAGGGAAAGTGACTTTTGTTTCTCTATACTTTAAATGCAGTCTTTTAAAATTGGTTCCCAGTATTGATAAGGACCTGAAATTAACCCGGCTTTGTATTAACTGGTTGGTGGAACAGATGTGTAAATATCACTACACACATTGTCTGGCACGTATGGCTCAGTGGTTGAGCCCATGACCCATGAACCAAGAGGTCACCAGTTGGAATCCTGGTCAGAGCACATGCCTAGGTTTGGGCTCCATCCCTGGTCCCCAGTGGGGAGCCTGTGGGGCCCTTAAGTGTCATTACATGTACCACAGATATATGTACCACAGTTTTTTAGTAGTGACATTTTTTAAAAAATATATTTTTAATGATTTTAGAGAGAGAGAAAGGGCAAGAGATAGAAAGATAGGCACATCAATATGAGAAAAATATTTATCGTCTGTCTGCCTCCTGCACACTCTTCATTTACAGTATAGAGAAACAAAAGTCACTTTCTCTATAGATACAGGAGGAGATGTTTTATGTTTTCTCTAATTATACTGTTCTTCTAAACTTGAATCACATTATTAAAAGTAGTTAGATACCTATTTCTTTATCTCATACTAGAGGCCCAGTACACAAAAATTTGTGCACTCAGGGGTCTGTCAGCCCGGCCTGTGCCCTCTCTCAGTCTTGGACCCCTTGGGGGATGTCCACCTGCTGGCTTAGGCCTGCTCCCAGGGGATAGGGCCTAAGCTGGCAGTCAGACATCCCTCTGGCAGCCTGGGAGCCCTTGGGGGAATCCACTTGCCAGCAGGGAGCAGGCCTAAGCTGCAGTTGGACATCCTTAGCACTTCAAAGGAGGCGGGAAAGGTTCCCACCACCACCGCTGTACTGGCAACAGTCAGCCAGGCTTATGGCTGAGCAGAGCTCCCCCTATGGGAGCGCACTGACCACCAGGGGGCAGCTCCTGCATTGAGCGCCTGCCCCCTGGTGGTCAGTGTGTGTCATAGTGACCAGTCATTCTGCTGTTAGGGTCAATTTGCATATTACACTTTTATTATAAGGATGTGTACACAATGGAATACTATGCTGCTGTAAAAAGGAAGGAACTCCTACCATTTGCAATAGCTTGGATGACGCTGGAGAGCATTATGCTAAGTGAAATAAGTCAGCCAGAGAAAGATAAATATCACATGATCTCACTCATTTGTGGATTATAATAAACAACATAAACTGTTGAACAAAAACAGATCCAGAGACACAGAAGCATAAAGCAGATGCTCAAACCTCAGAGGGAAGAAAAGGAAGGGTGGGGGTAAGGGGGAGAGATCAACCAAAGGACTTGTGTGCATGCATATAAGCATAACCAATGGACACAGGCACCAGGGGGGTAAAGGCATGAACAGGAGTGGGGTGGGGGGAAATGGGGGGCTAAGGACACATATGTAATACCTTAATCAATAAAGAAAAAAAAAGTGGAAAAAAAAAGTTTTACACACAATAAGAGGCCCAGCCTCATACAGTCTTACATGTGTTTGCTTACACTAAACTGATGGTCAAATTCAAGTCTGTACCTGGAGTAACATGGTCCAAGGGAGTATGCCAATGTGAGTAAACCAGAACAGAAGAATCTTTCCCCAGGGCTGGGGATCCCTGCTGTAAAGATAAGAAAGTGTGAAATCAGTTAATTGCTTACAAGAGATGGATAGGAAGGATTGGTGGGCAATGCTAAGGGAGCTTTGGTTTACCAGGAATTCTCTCCTCGAATTACACAATTTCCTATCAACACTGCTTGATTTTCTCAACAGTTCCTGAACATGTTCTCCTGAAGATAGAACAGTTCCAAAGGAAGGTTAAGTGTAAGAATGATGAAAATGTAGTAGCAATGGAGAATAAGTTAGCAAATCCTCTAATTTTAGAATGACACAACAGTTCTGATTGCCCTGATGAAAGATTAATTGAAAATGATTTTGGTAGGAAAATAAGATAATTTATTGATAGGAATATGGTAATGTGAATAATTTGGTATTCACAGCAATAATTTGAGTGCTGTGGCTTTTATGCTAAAAGTTTCCCATTAGAATGAGAATCTAAAATTTTAAATGACTGGTAAAATAGTAGGAACTCATGACTACATGTCAAGATAAACCATTCTAAGGAGTCTTTTCAGGGATTCCAAATAAAATTAGACTCAGCAGGATCAAAGGGAGTCATTCAATTAGAAATATAAATAGCCCAACATAAACTCCTTTGATTTTAAATAGTTGCCTAGTATTACACATCCATAAAACAGTTCTGATGAGTTATAGTCCTGATACACAAAATAAATTCTAATATTAGGATGCTTTGGTTATTTAAGGACAAAATTCAAAATGCAGATATGAACAGCCATTTCTTACCTCTATTACCTCATATTAAAGGAGGAAATACTAAGCTCACATTTAATATTTCATTTGCAGCATAGATTGCTATAATTTGAACATTAAAATAAGGTCACCTTGAAATCAGAGCTTTGTCACTTTATTCCCAGTTTTTAGCACAGTGCCTGGCACATAGTCACTGCTCAATAAATGTTTAAATGAATGAAGATGATCGTATTTATTCTGTGTGAGGGTATAAAGGCAAATGTGCAGCTAACTTTCTATTTTATACTTAACTAGAGGCCCGATGCACGAAAATCATGGAAGGGGCTCAGCCTGCGCAGCCATGGCTTAGTCCAGAAGGTCGTCTGGACAGTTGTTCTGTTATTTGGTCTAATTAGCATATTAGCTCTTTATTAAATAGGATATCTTTAGAGGAAGTTTTGTGTGTTTTTTAAAAAATTATGTTTTTGTTTAATTTATCCACTGTTGCCTTAGCAGCATTTGACACTGGTTGTGCTTTCTCCTTGGTTTAGTGTAGGCCAAAGCTGGAATTTTACTGCCCCGCTGGCTCATTTATTCCATGTTTTTCTTGCAAGATGCACATGGCATGCCAAGCTATAATAAACAAACATCTCACCATTCTATTTCAGGGTTAAATGCACATTGTGGAGTTATTATTTTATATGACTCATAGAATGTCTGGCATGTTTCTAGTACTCATCAATATGAATATGAGTAGAATAAATCTGGATCAAAACAGGACTCATTGGCATAGCCATTGTCAGTGTTTCAAGGATGATTTCATGCATACTCCTTCACTGCATGGGATCAAATAGAAAAATCTAAAGTTAAAATTACCCTAGAGTGCCCTCAGTGGTCCCGGATCTTTCTCTTGCTTCAACAGTGTTTAGATGGAACAGACTCAGGGACGCTCCTTGTTCCAGCCTCCAGCCACTCTCCTGCATATTATCCAGTCACCACTTTCAGAACCACCTTGGAGACAGGCCAACACACCATTTTTTTTCTACCTTAACTCCTTATTGACAAAAAACCATGAGCTCCCAAATTCATCAGAACTATTCCACCCAGGAAGAGGCTGTGGTCAACCACCTGGCCATCCTGCACCTCTGGGACTCCCACACCTGTCTCTCTCTGGGCTTCTATCCCACACCTGCCTCTCCCTGGGCTTCTATCCCACACCTGCCTCTCCCTGGGCTTCTATCCCACACCTGTCTCTCCCTGGGCTTCTATCCCACACCTGCCTCTCACTGGGCTTCTATCCCACACCTGCCTCTCCCTGGGCTTCTATCCCACACCTGCCTCTCCCTGGGCTTCTATTCCACACCTGCCTCTCCCTGGGCTTCTATTTCCACCACAGTGATGTGGCCCTGGAGAGCATGGACCACTTCTTCCTTGAGTTGGCAAAGAAGAAGCGTGAGGGCTCAGAGCGTCTCTTTAAGTTGCAAAACCAGCATGGTGGCCACATTCTCGCCCAGGATGAGCTGAAGCCTCCCCAGATGAGTGGGGAGAAACTCAGGACGCCATGGAAGCTGCCAAGGCGTTGAAGAGGAACCTGACCCAGGCCCTTGTGGAGCTGCAGGCCCTGGGTTCTACCTGCACAGACCTTCAGCTCCATGACTTCAGGGAGAACCACTTCTTGGATGAGGAGGTGAAACTCGTCAAGAAGATGGGCAACACCTGACTCACCTCTGCAGGCTGGGAGGACCCCAGGCTGGGCTGGGTGAGTATCTCCTCAAAAGGCTCACCCTCAAGCACGACTAGGAGCCTTTGGAGCCAGAGGCCTTTGACGAGCCCCTCTACATCCCCCTGGAGTCTGGCTTTTGCCTGAACCTCTCCCTGAAACCACTAGCTAGTCCTTTAATCACCCTGGAACCCTCTCCCATGCATTGGACCAAATGGAAACAATAAAGCTTTTGCAGCAAATAATAATAATAATAATAATAATAATAATAATAATAAAAATAATAATAATAATAAAACTAAAAAAAATTCCCTAGAATCTTGTTAAGACTACATGAGTGACTACACTTTGGAGTGACTGGCTGCTCTGTAAAGGAAGACATAGACGACACATTATGCCTGATATTACACCTTTTACTCCAATATATCCACATGCATTTAAGATAAATGAGTAAGGGATAGACTAGCTGACATAGAGTAATAGGCAGAAGGTTTACAATTTTGTTTTGCCATTATCTCATTTGAAATTTGAGAAAGAGAGAAAATAGGATAAATACATGACAACTCCACTTTTATCTTTACTCCCTAGTTTGAGGAAGAAACTTAGACAATGCTAGACCACATGGGAAGTTCACTTAACGAATATAATGTTCCCTGGCTGATTTGGTTCAATGGATAGAGCTGCGGACTGAAGGGCCCCAGGTTCGATTCCAGTCAAGGGCACATGCCTGGGTTGTGGGCTCAATTCCCAGTGAGGGACATGCAAGAGGCAGCCAATTGGTGATTCTCTCTCATCCTTGATGTTTTGGTATCTCTCTCCATCTTTCTTTCTCTCAGAAATCAATAGAAAAAAATATATAAAGTTCTCCCTCCAGATTCAGAAACTTCACTTATATTTATTTCTAATACTTATTAATAATTACCCCTAACTGGAAGAAGAAAATAGCCAGCTGATGGTAATAAGTGAGGAACAACAGAGAGATGAATGCATTCCAAGGAGGTGGCGCATACTATCAGCGGTTCTCAACCTGTGGGTCGCGACCCCTTTGGCGGTCGAACGACCCTTTCACAGGGGTCGCCTAAGACCATCCTGCATATCAGATATTTACATTACGATTCATAACAGTAGCAACATTACAGTTATGAAGTAGCAACGAAAATAGTTTTATGGTTGGGTCACAACATGAGGAACTGTATTTAAAGGGCCAGAAGGTTGAGAACCACTGCAGATAGTACTTTGTAACTCCCAAAAAGGAGACAATAGATTAGCTTTCTATGCCATAATAATTCAAAGGAGAGATGGCTCATGGTATTACAGCATCAAGATTGAGAATGAGCCGGCACAAGTCATCCACTAGCCAAGAGTAATAAAAGAGATCTACATCAGGAGAGTTCTGCCACTGGGAGAGCTGGGGTCTCTGTAAGATATTCTGGAGTCACAGACACAAAGTGATGTGCTGTGGTTAGTTTTAAGTGCCACACTTAAAGTATTCCCTTTTGATCTTGTCCTCCCATAAAGAGGCTTTTGTATATTTACAGCAAAATGAGATTATGAAGAGATGAATTTCTTTGTAGTCCAATGCCTAAGTAGAGACTGAAATTAATGCTAATAGGAAAGAATGTTTGAATTTATGTTTATAATTGTACCATCCCCACACCCCAGTGACAACTTTTCATTTGTACCTCTCACTCATGTTAAAAAAACTCTTGGAAGTGCTTTGATACCTTGAAATCATTGAGTAAAACTATATTAATATAAACATAACATATAAGCAGGATATTAAAATTGGCTAAAATTTGTAGATGTCTTGACAACCTTATTATCTCCTTGAATGTTGACATGTAAATAAAATTGGATTCAAATATCACAATAAAAAAATAATCTTCTAGCCCTAGCTGATTTGGCTCAGTGGATAGAGCATTGTCCTGTGGACTGAAGGGTCCTGGGTTTGATTCCAGTCAAAGGCACATGCCCAGGCTGCAGGCTCAATCCCCAGTAGGAGGCATGCAGGAAGCAGCCAATCAATGATTCTCTCTTATCATTGATGTTTCTATCTCTCTCTCTCCCTTTCTTTCTGAAATTAATAAAAATATACTTAAAAATAGTAATAATCTTCTATATACATAAAAGCCTAAGTGACCGTTATGACAGAACGACCAGAACAACCAGATGACCAGCAGGTAGCTGTGACGGACACTGACCCAGACCTTGCTGCTGGGGCCCTGAGAGCCCCGAATCTGGTTCACCTGCACCCCGGACCCAGACAAGAGGGAGGAAGGAGCCTGATTCCTCACAGGAATCGGCCATGCCTTAGTTGTGCCTTGCTTGCTGTTGGTAATTGGGGCAGCTGGCCAACCAACCTCCCAGGGTCCTTCCCCCCA
Source organism: Myotis nattereri (assembly GCF_964212035.1). NCBI lineage: Eukaryota > Metazoa > Chordata > Mammalia > Chiroptera > Vespertilionidae > Myotis > Myotis nattereri. The sequence goes on along the minus strand of NC_138075.1, from coordinate 211,552,264 downwards.
GCAGGCCACCCCCTGATCAGCCTGATCACCAAGGGACCCCACCTGTGCATGAATTCATGCACCGTGCCTCTAGTGTTTAATACAGGTTGAAGAGTTGAAAGAGTAGCTGCTCTCTTTAAATCAGCCACCATGACTTGATTTCTGTAATCAGCTACTTTGAAGAAACTTTATTTTCTGTACAAAAAGTGAAATAAAGAGGAGAAATATGAAAGGAGGATAACCTCATTTGAACTGGACTGGGCTTTGTGCCAGTAAGAAGGCAGTTCAAGGGAGTTCCTAGGCAAGGAACCCAGGCAAACAGAAACACCCCTTATTAAGAGTATCAGGTGCTTCTGAGGTGTGCAGTCTCAACCTGAACTTTAGCAGATACCCCTGGGAAGAATGCCAGAATGGGCTATGTTTCATCAGTGGCCAGTGCAGCAAAAGGATGGTGTTAACTTCAACTGGGGTTGGATGCAAAGGTGAACTCAGTAAGTAAAACTTGAAACCCCTGATCAGTGTGTGTATAGCAAAGTCAAGTTGAAAAGTGTAACATGATCATGCATTTTTAAGTGTTTTGTACCTCCCAATGCAGCAGAAGAATTTTGCTCTCTAACCTAAGTGTTTTTGCTAGAAAAACTGCCAATGAAAGTTGTTGAATAAGAAGTAATAGAGAAAAGGCTATGGTCTTATTGTAAGATCTCTACTTTTAGATGAAAGGCTTTCGGGCTCCTGGTAGGTACTGGGGCTTGAACAGCAGCAACCTTAATTGAATTTCCTGTTTCAGGCACTATGTTAAGGGCATTGCGTGAATTATCTTATTTACTCATAACTTTAGAGGAGTTGTATTTCTATTTGATATAAGAAGGAAATAAGGCATAAAACAATGAAATATTAGACTAAAATCCTAAGTATTTTTATGGCAGAGACTGGATCAACAGCAAGATACATCTCTTTCCAGAGCCTGTGTGCTGAAATGATATCTTACACTGTGTGCTGGTGAACCATGCCATCTATGAGTCACTCCGATTTGCTTTGGTATAAAAACCCACCCAGAAGCTAGATGCACACCATTGTGAATAACATTTAGTCCACATAGTAGTGAGAATCTCCTCTTGACCCACAAGCTCTAACCATTGATAATTTGCAGAACAACAACAAAGAATAAAGTAAATATAACATTAGACTTAAAGGGGGTGGGGGACTAAAATCACCAATAAAGCAATGCAAGTATAGTATTTACAATTTGTTTTTTAAAATTGTTATTATTCTCATGTATGTGAAAATATATGAAGTATAGAGTAATACATGGGAAAGAAAATGTTTAGCAGCAAACCTTCAAATGACTCCTTTCTTTTACCAGGTGACATTCCTTAAAAAGAAAGAAGGCAGCCCTAGCTGATTTGGCTCAGTGGATAAAGCATCAGCCTGTGGACTGAAGGGTCCCGGGTTCAATTTCGGTCAAGGGCACATGCCTGGGTTGTGGGCTCGATCCCCAGTAGGAAGCATGCAGGAGGCTGCCAATCAATGATTCTCTCTCATCACTGATGTTTCTATCTCTCTCTCCCTCTCCCTTCCACTCCAAAATTAATAAAAATATTTAAAAAAAGAAGTCAGGTAGCCCCACCAAGTTTTCTTGTAAACATGTCACAAAATCAATACTCCTGGTGTTTTATGCCTGGGTATTAATTTATAAAGATGACTGGTGATACAGAAAGATCAATACCATTGAAAAAAGTTTAATGTTTCTTATAGTTTCCATATGAATAAGAGGCTCACCATACAGGGCAACAGCAGGTTTCGGTCAGGAAACAAAAATAGGTGTGAGGGGAGGCCATAGGCCATGACCTTTGTTGAAGTTTCTACAAGAAAGACAATGCAGGCAGGGTAAATATTTTAGGATTGGGTGGTTTGAATAATAATAATTTGGGGCAGTAAGGGAGGTCTTCAGTTGCCTGGTGCCTGGCCCTGTGATGACTGACTTGGATCTTGCTTCCTGGGTGTAGAAGTCAGCTAGAGGAGGCAAGGATCTGAATTTCTTAGTTTTTATATCAAGGATTGCTCTAGACTCAGTCCCTGGCTATCTCTAAGAATTGACTAGCTTACTGGGGACAGGAAAGTTTGTGTAAATTGTCAAAATAGCATAATATACAGAATATATATCCTATCTAATAATAGAGAAACATGGTAATTAACCGTAACTTTGCTACCCTCCCCATTGGCTAATCAGTGAGATATGCAAATTAATCACCAACCAAGATGGCGGTTAACCGCCAACAAAGATGGCAGCTAATTTGCATGCTGCAGGCAGGGTGGGACAGCGCCATCCTGCCTGCCCCGCTGCCATCCAGGCCTGCTATTTGCAACCCGGGTGGCAGGCAGCCCATATGGGAACAGACCCAGGGCTGGCAGTGGAACCCCAGTGATCGGCCACCAGCCACGCCCACAAACGGCCCTCCAGGGGGATCCCTGGCTTACAGGTGCTAATGCACCGATCTGTCACTGGCCACGCCCACAATCAGCCCTCCAGCGGGGATCCCAGGCTGGCAGGTGCTAATGCACTGATTTGCCAAAACGCACACCCGGGCAGCCTTTGCCCTGCACAAACTATGCAGCTGGGAGAGGGGAGTGGGGCCACTTGGAACAGGGCGGGAACTTCCCCAGGTTTGCGTCAGGCAGCTCAGAGCAGAGTGCGAACTATCCCCGCTGGCAGCTGCTTGCTCATTCACTTACTCCTCATTCATTCACTTATTCACTCACTCATTATTCACTCACTCAGCAAACCCACTCAGGTCCATGGCACCAGGCCAGGCTCTGAAGTTGAAGCAGGATAAGACAGAGCTATGTCCTCAAGATGTTAGTAATTCAGTATGCAGCCAGGAGAGGGGCTCCAGGCCCCTGGGAACCTGGCGGGAATTTTCCCAGTGTGGGCTTCAGGGAGCCAGGAGTGGGGCCAGAACTTCTGCCATGTTGCCATGGCAACGAGGCAGAAGTTCCCGCCCCTTAGCTGCTTGCTCATTCACTTACTCACTCATTCATTCACTCATTCTCTCACTCATTATTCACTCACTCAGCAAACCCTCTCAGGTCCATGGCACCAGGCCAGGCACTAAAGTTGAAGCAGGATATGACCAAGCTATGTCCTCAAGATATTAGTAATTCAGTAGGGCGAAGCAAGCACATGAACGAGGCAGTTGTATGCACAGATGCAGTGTACTGGGTTCTGTGAGGGCTGTAACTAACGCCGACTTTGTTCTCTTGATAAATTGGGGCCTCGGAAGCCAGACTGCCCAACCCTGTAGGCCTGTGCCTATGCCAGGAGTGGCCGGGGTCCCGGAACATGACAGAGGGTGCAGGTCAGGCTGAGGGGTCTGGCCCCACTCCTCACCCTCACCCCCGAGTGCACAAATTTTTGTGCACCAGGCTACTAGTATATATATATATATATATATATATATATATATATATATATATATATATATATACTGTCTACAATTGCCTCTGCAGGGGCCAACAATGACCTATGAGTTAAGAATGTTTTTACATTTGTAAATGTTGTAAAAATAGAATGCAAAGACTACTAAAGACTATATGTAGCCCACAAAGTCTAAAATATTTACTCTCTGGCTCTTTACAGAAAAAAAATCCCAACCCTGGCTTATTAAAACCAAACTTCAAATCTATGGATGTATGTTGAAAAATAACTTTGCTAGAAACAATGATGTTGGAAATGAAAACTGTCCTGCTACATCCAGAGGTACAAAACACCAAAAAATGCATGATCATGTTACAGTTTTCCACTCCACTCAACTATACACATTGATCAAATGTTTCAAGTTTTACTTCTAGGCTCATTTATGGCTTTATGTGGAAAATGCCATCAAAGAAATGTACCTATCAGAATATAAAATGTAGGTAGTTCATGACCAAAACATCTCCCTTCTCTAAGGATGTGATCACATATGGAGCTTAGAGTCTTTTCATGGTGATCAAGACCAGCGAATGCTCTAATGTGACAAGAAAAGTCTTTGGGGACTGTCTTTGGGATTTTATCCCTGCCTCTGCTTTGCCAGGGCTCAAATTAATTGTAAACTTGATATTGTTAGTAAAGCTTACTGGGTAAGATCATTGAATTTCTTACTCTTTACTGATCTGGTCTTTGATATTACCTCATAAAGAGTTTATGTTCTATCATTTTCATATTGAAAATGTAATGGTGTGATGTTTTTATAGAAACTCTAAAGAGTGAGAAAGAAAAATGACAAACTTGAGCACTTAGGATTATGTTATAAACGGAATGTTTGTGAAACCCTCAAATTTGTATGTCTAAGCCTTAACTCTCACAGTGACAGTATTTGGAGGTGGGACCTATGGGGGGTCAAGTTTAGAAGTGATCATGAGGGTGGGGCCCTCATAATGATATTAGTGTCCTTTTAAGAGGAGGCAGCAGAGAGTGTGCTCTGTATCTCTCTTCATCATCTGAGGACATAGAAAAAAGGTGGCTTTCTATAAGCTACAAAGTGAGTTCTCACCAGAAGCCAAGTGTGCTGGCACCCATATCTCAGACTTCTGGCCTTCAGAACTGTGAGAAAATACATTTCTGTTGTTTAGACACCCATCGATAGGATTTTGTTATGGCAGCCCATGCTGACTAAACAAGACAAATATCATCCAGGATACTTGTGCTGGTGTATGGACATGGAGGGGCCTTTGAGATGACTATGCTGGTGCTGATGCAGAGATAATGCATGATGATAATGTTGACTAGAATTGCATCAGCCAAATGAACACTGAACAAATGAAGACAGATGATGTATACATTGGAATAATTGGTATTTTTTCCTCTGACTTCATGAATTAGGTAGAAATTAGGTCATCAGTGACTGATGTCAATCTAGGAGGCAAAGAGCCATCAGCCTTAGATATCAGAAAAAGACATATTGTGGTTAACACTAGATCATCCTGAACAATTTTATGTAGGCCTTGGGGCTGGTGATTATTATTTCTTTAAAAAAAAAAAATGCTGCCAAAACCAGTTTGACTCAGTGGATAGAGCGTCGGCCTGCAGACTGAAGGGTCCCAGGTTTGATTCTGGTCAAGGGCATGTACTGGGTTGCGGGTACATCCCCGGTGGGGGATGTGCAGGAGGCGGCTGATCGATGTTTCTCTCTCATCGATGTTTCTGACTCTCTATCTCTCTCCCTTCCTCTCTGTAAAAAATCAATAAAATATATTTAAAAAAAATGCTGACAGGTAATCATCATGTATGTTAAACTGTAATTTTCCTGATGCAACATTAAAGGTTTCTTAGTGTTGATACCATTACAATTAGCTAGTTATTAAGAACTAGAGGCGTGGTGCAAGAATTTGTGCACAGGAGCGGTCCCTCCGCCTGGACGGCAATTGGGGCTGATCAGGGCCATCTTGCCCAGTCCCAATTAGGGCCATTTGGGGCTAGTGACCAGGGAGGGACCACTGGAGGGACTGCGGGGAGGGGGGATCCAGGGTGTGTCTGGCCCCGTCTCGCCCAGTCCCGTCTGGCTGGACCCCAGTAGGGAGCTAAACTACCTGTTGGGGCATCTGCCCCCTGGTGGCCAGTGCACGTCATAGCGACGTATTGGTCAACCGCCCAGCATATTAGGTTTTTATATATATACTAGAGGCCTGTTGCATGAAGAGATTTGTACAATAGGCCTTCCCTTCCCTTGGCTGATGGCACCAGTTTTCCTCTGGCACCCGGGACACTGGCCTTCCTCTGGCTGGGCTCTGGCCAGAGCCTCCCCCTCCCCCGCAGCAGTCAGGCCTCACGGCTCTGCTGATCCTGGGGGCGTGAGGCCTCGCGGCTCCACTGATCCCGGGGCCATGAGGCCTCGCTGCTCAGCTGGCTTCAGGTATGTTTGGCTTCGCTCCACCGCTTGAGGCCTACATATACAAATTAATTGCCATCTTTGTTGGTGGTTAATTTGCATATCACCCTGATTAGCCAATGGGAAGCGTAACGAAGGTATGGTCAATTACCCTTTTTGTCTTTTATTAGATCGGATAGATGGGAAAGGATCAAAAGGAGAGGCCAGGCATTATAAGCATGGCCAGCAAAGCAGCTGCACCAGCAAGCTGCAACTGTACCCTCCCCAGGGAACCGCCAATCCATTCCCTGTAGACCACTGGAGGAAGAGGTATGACTAAGGGGAGATGGGCACTTGTGAAGTGAATTGGGATGACCTAGGGAGGGTGCCTGTCAGTCAAACCTGGGAACAGAGATCATTGGCCAGAGGGGGTGGGGCCACTACAAGCCCATGGAAATTTGGGGAATGCATAATCACAAAACAAAGGAATTCTTCCTTCTCTTGGCTCATGGGGTTCTCTGGTTCTTCTTTTGTTATCCCATGTTCCCTCCATAGCCATGTGGCCATGCCCCACAAGCAATGGACTGATGGAACTGGGAACACAAATTACACTAGCTGGGTGCTGGATTGGGCTGTGCCTCAGTTTGGAATGGAAACATTGTTCCTGGCTTTCATTCTGGCCCTATGGAAGACACAGCTGGACTAAAGGAAATAGGACTTTGGAAACTCAGTGGTTTGATTCCATAGAAATAAAGCTTTCTACAATATCTCATCCTTCAGGGCGAGTCTCAGAAAATGTCTTTTCTTGTGACATATGTTTCTATAGTATTTCTGTTGATGAGTAAATCACTCTGCCCAGCAAGTATGTGACATGTACTAGAGCCTACAGTCATGGTCTTAACTGTGGTAAGATTTTACAGTGGGCACAGCTTGCCTTGTAGATCGCCCCTGGCTGGAGGCAGGAAACCTAGGAAGTTGAAGCAGAGGTCATTTATGATACAAACCACAAAAGGAGCTACAGACTGGTCACACCTGGCTTAATCCCAGGTTAAGACAAGGAAGTGATATGCCCCAAGTTACAAAATCACAACAAATTTTAGAACTAAATACTATATTTAATTTAAAGGTGTAGACTATCATTTTCTGATTGTTAACTCCTTTACTTCTCATCAATACAGATTTTAAATGTTGGTGTTCTTCTGGAGTTGTGATGCACACTTCCAGTGTGAAAGTGTGAAAGCATTCGCTCTGCTCATACATCCAGCAGCTGGAGCTCTGCCTTGGTACATCCCAGCAGCTGCTTTCAGAATTGTTGAAGCCAGACTCCTTTCCCTCTCCTGCTGCTCTCCTCCTGTTGATGCCTTCTTATCTTTTCTGCAAAAGCTGCTATGCAACTTTCCGTAAATAATCCATTTATGGTTAGGCTTCCACTTACCTTTTCTTCAGCTGCCTTCTTTTGTTTCTTCTCCTTCCCCAGTGACACCTAGTGGTCTTATATTTACTTCCATTTTGTTTTCCAAAAAGGTATCTTCACCTTGCAGAGACAACTATTATTTCCCAGCACCCACCCATTTCTTGTTACTATATTTAGCACAGCATTAGTGTCTTACTTGAGGTAAACATGGGGCTCCAACTATGACCTCCTGCTTTTTGGGTCCTCGTTCAACCACTGAGCTGGGCCATTGCTTCACTTTCAAGACTACTGTTTGGAAAGTCTTGCAATCAGATTGTCCCTAAGCAGAAAGCTGCTAGGTTACTCATCACACTCCCACAGATTTACTCAGTAAGGGGACAAGCATACCAAATGTTTTAGACAGTTCATAACTTCTGGTAGAGCAGACAGTATGAAGTTCATGCTACCATTAAACTTTCTTGCCCTTCAAGTACCATAGGGAAGATTCTACATGATCCCAGGTAAAGTCTGAGCACTGTCCTAATCTATTTCCCAAGGTTAGCAAGCCCCCAATCTCCTAAGGGGATGCTAAAAAAACGTACCCAAACTGTGTTCCAAAGGAGAATATCTATTACGCTGAGATGTAAGAAAGTCTTCTCTGAAAACAAAGTACTATCTCGCTATATCTTCTTATAGAAACATTTGTAAATAGACCATATGCCTAGCTATGTAGAAATGTGAGGGATTCATGAAGAATTGTCTTTGGACAGCAATTTCTGAATGGTTCTGCAATCATGGAGAAAGGACTCAGCTAGCATGTAAAGAATAAATGAACATATGGAAAATCAGGATCCATTCCATCTGAGGACCCTGATATAACTCTCAGTTGAATTCAGTCCAAATTGCTGCCTCACATATTGTGAGTAAATAATAAACTAAGGTTTTTGGATGATTTGTTACACAACATTTGATAACTGAAACAATATGTTGGGTTAAGAATCATAAAAAAATTATCTCAAAGCACAGCTGGCTACTTTTAAAAATAGTTATTGGTTGTTTGGTACAAAATAATCCTATATAATAAAAGGCTAATATGCAAATTGTCCCCTCGGGAATTCAACCAACCTTTAGTTCGACCACTCTCTATGATGTGCACTGACCACCAGGGGGCGGTGGAGAACAAAGGAAGGCCTTGGCCAGCAGCCAGCAGCTGGAGGAAGGAAGGCCCTGGATGTCAGCCAGAAGGTCCCAATCGGCCCTGATCGCCCTCCAGGCCTAGGGACCCTACCTGTGCAAGAATTTTGTGCACCAGGCCTCTAGTTATTAATACAATCCTAAAATAATTTTTGTTTCAAAAGCTATTTGGGAAGAAATATATTTCTGTACATAAAATATTTTATATTCTGATTAGTCAATGAGGGTTTAATGTTAGTGGTTATATTCTAGCTTTAAAAACCTTTCATAGCTATCACTTTTATTTTTCAATTTTTTTTCTATTAGAATTTGAGAAAGGGAGAACTAGTATTAGAATGTTCCTACCAAGCCTATGTAAATAATTATTAATAGCACCTACACTTGTTTGATGTTGACCTGGTGAGTCCAACTATGAGTTTTTCTTTTGATTTGTGTGGAATGAAGTGGAATATTTGATTTTTGTCATTATGAAAAGTGTTCTTTTCATCTGTGCAACAACCATTCATTGTTCATAGTCAGTTACAGTAAAATGAAGTATTAATAGCTACAAAACCCTGCTCTGCCCCATTGGTTTTCCCTTTGCTGAACTTCCCCTCAGTTATGCTCCCAGAATTTTAGCCTTCTTACTGTTACTTAGTGACATAAAGTTGTCACCTTTTCCTGAAATGTTCTCCTTTAATAAAACTGTATGCCAGGCTTTCTTTTCTATATATATATATATATATATATATATATATATATATATATATATTAGTAGCCCAGTGCACAAAAATTTGTGCACTCTGGGATGGGGGGGTGAGGGGTGGGGCCAAACCTCTCAGCCCGACCTGCACCCTCTGTCATGCATGTTCCAAGACCCCAGCCACTCCTGGCATAGGCACAGGCATACAGGCTTAGGGCAGCCTGGCTCTCAAGGCCCCATTTTATCAAGAGAAAAAAGTCGGTGTTAGTTACAGCCCTCACAGAACCCAGTACACTGCATCTGTGCGTACAACTGCCTTGTTCATGTGCCTGCTTCGCCCTACTGAATTACTAACATCTTGAGGACATAGCTCTGTCTTATCCTGCTTTACCTTCAGTGCCTGGCCTGGTGCCATGGACCTGAGAGGGTTTGCTGAGTGAGTGAGTGAATAATGAGTGAGTGAATGAGTGAATGAATGAGTGAGTAAGTGAATGAGCAAGCAGCTACGGGGCGGAAACCTCTGCCGTGTTGCCATGGCAACACAGCAGAAGTTCCAGCCCACTCCCGGCTGCCTGACGCCCACCCTGAGAAGTTCCTGCCCTCTTCCCAGTGGCCGGGTGCCCCTCTCCTGACTGCATAGTTCGTGCCCCGCTCCTGGCTGCCTGACTCAAACCCTAGGAAGTTCTTGCCCTGCTCCCAGCGGCCCCATGCCCCTCTCCCAGCTGCATAGTTTACACAGGGCAAAGGCAGCCCGGGTTCTCCGCCTTTGCCCTGCCACCCGGCTCTTGCCTGCCACCTGGGTTTCCGATCACCTTCAGCGGCAGGCAGCTTCTTCCGTCCTTCCCCTTTTGCCTCCCAGCATTGCTTACATATGCAAAGTAACCGCCATCTTTGTTGGCAGTTAATTTGCATATTGCCCTGATTAGCCGATGGGAAGAGTAGCGGAGGTACAGTTAATTACCCTTTTTGTCTTTTATTAGATAGGATATTTAGTCAATATATATATATTTTAGTTTATTTTAGAAAGAGAGGAAGGAGAGGGAGAGAGAGATAGAAACATCTATGAGAAGGAAACATCAACATCCATTGGCTGCCTCCAGCACAACTCCTACTGGGGATTGAGTCCTAACCAGGCAGGTGCCCTGACCAGGAATTCAACCAGTGACTTCTTGGTGCATGGGTCAGTGCTCAACCACTGAGCAACACTGGCTGGCTAGGCTTTCTTTCTTTTCTTTTTTTTTTACATTATAAATTGAATTCTATCTTTGAGCTTTTTATCTTATTAACTTTTTTGCGGATCACAGTAGTTAACAAACATTATGTAAATTTTAAGTGTACAACATTATAATATAACATCTCTATACTTTACCGTGTGATTACCAATAGAGAATACAGTAAAAGTCTAGTCTCCTGTCACCTCATATTTGACCCCCTTCAAAGCCCTCTTTTTTCTATCTTTCTTTAATCTTTTCTGTACCTTAGCTCTGGTCAAATATCATTGTATCAGGAACTCACTCTTTGACCACCCACCAGCTTCACTTCCATCACTCCCAACTATAATTTAGTCTTTTCTTTTTCTCCCACAGCATTTAATCACCAATAACAGACACTATTTTTAAAAAAATAGTTTTGTTGTTTTATCTCATTACCTGTCTTTCTTCAAAAGAGCATGGGTTTTAATTTCATTCACTGTAAGGTTCTTAATGCTTATTTCTAATGCATAGCATTAAAAAATGCTTGTTGAGTAAGTGAATACATAAATTAATGGTGTACAATCAGACCCTGATTTCTAAAGGAAATCACCAACACCACAGTGGCTTCTAATAGTTTTATTTATGACATTGACCAGGGGTTCTGATCCATGTCTTCGCATTTCAGCAGCTGATGAAGCCTTCAACATCAGACATGTTGTTTGCCAATGTGCCAAAGAAATGGGGATTAAACAAAGTTTATACTGGTTATTAAATTCTCCCATACAGAAATGGTAAACAGAAAATTTAGTCAAATTTCATTGTCCACAGGCAGGTAGGTTGTGCTACTATGTGCCGAAAGGAGATGGGCTATGATAATACCAGAGATGGTATTTGTATTGGATGATTAGGGATGGCCCCTCGGAGAGAGTAACATTTTAGCTAAGCCCTGATTTTTTTCTGGAGGCCGACAACACCCATGTTGTAAAACATGAAGTAGATCCCAGTTCTATGTTGTGCCAAGCCAGCTCAGCCAAGGGTTCAAAAGCCTGAGTGAGGGTGGTGAAGGGTGAAGAAATGACAGAGAGAATAAGCTGGGGCTAGGTCAGCCGTGGGCAAACTATGGCCCGCGGGCTGGATCTGGCCTGTTCAGCTGTTCTATCCAGCCCGTGGAGCCGAAAGAGTGGAGGGTTCTCTTGCTCTCCCCTCCGCTCCTTCACCAGCAGCAGTGTTAACATGGCAACGTGGGGAAACACGGCCGCAGCTCCTTCTTCTGAGTCCAGTTTAAGAACCGATTGTGGCCCTCGAGTCAAAAAGTTTGCCCACCCCTGGTCTAGGTGGATCTTCTGTGCCTGGCTGAGGCCACAGAGAGATCCAGAGGCAAGCTGAGCCTTTATTTTATAGCTAGAGGTAAACAAGGTAGTGGTCACCATAGTTACAATGTTCTTGTGAGTTTCACTTGTATTGGCAGCACTTTCTGCACCTCCCACAGCCCATTAGCTACCTAGGAAAGATCTAGGGAGCGTCATAAGGTCAAGCCTAATTATGCTAAGAGGACTGTGCCCTCTAAACTGGGACTTGTGACTTTGTCAACAGGTCAGTCCAAGGCTTAACCCTATAGCCGTGCCCTACACTATGTGATCTGTCAGACGTGAATACAGCTGTCCTTATGTCTTGGTGTGGCTGTACTAAATGAGATCATTTATGTGGAACACTTCGCACAGTGTCTGGACATTGTTAAATGCTCAAAATCCTACCTGTTATTGCCATTATTACTGTCATTTAAAATTACTTCAAATTGAAAGGCAAGTCTTCCTTAAAACAATGAAATATGAAAGTGTATCTAAAGGGAGTTGATCAGTGCTAAGTAGATTTTTTTAATAAAATGATCATCCATGGTTGTAAGACCAACTCATAAGAGGTAATTTTTGAATCATGTCAGGTGGAAGCACAAGGCTACCCATTGATTGTCATGTGAGGTTGGCAATGCTCTTGAAATCAGAGCAATGGTGAGAGAGTACATGGAATATATTGACGCAAGTTAGTTCTCAAAGACCAAGCAACTAAGCTTTGCCAGAAATACAGGGTCAGATTTCTATTAATAATTTATGTTTTATAACCCACCAAGTACCAATGGTTGCCTGAGGTGTTGGTAGTAAAATATTGCTCAGTAACAACAGTTAATGCTGGAGGTAGAGGAGACCGACAAAGTGTTATCTTTGATTAATTTGATGTGGATTACAAATTTTAAAAAAGATGGCATGCATGGGTATATAATATACACTGAAATGTTTTGGGAAATATTAATATGGAAATATCAATAATTGTATAATGCCAAGTTATTGACTGCCAGTGATGAGAAAAAAAAAACACACATTGGAATTGAATTATGAGAGGACATTATAGAATGAAAACCCTGTAATGACAGTTTGGAGAAAATTTTGATGGGATGCATTTACTGTAGAGAAAGATGATGAATTTACTGTAGAGAAAGATGATGCATTTACTGTAGAGAAAGATGATGAAATAGAAGAAAAAGTAAAACTCTCTATAGCAATCTGTGCTTCCTATATTGTTTTAACTTCAATAATCAGCGTTTAAGATAATTAGGCATGTTGGTTAAACACATACTTCTCATTAATAGAGTAATTACCATATATTTCCACAGTAAGGTAAGGGTGTATATCTTAATACCTGATTAAATATTCAAGGACATTAAATTGTTTAACTCATTGTAGCAAATCATGAGCATTGCTAGAATTTAGCTCATAGAATTACTAGAAAGCTTGGTAGAAGTATTGTATAAAAAAGAGTTAAGAAGGTAGAGTAATAAGATCCCATATGGTTGCTTAAACTCATATGATACCAATTAGTGTTTTACTAACACTGAATATCAAGGAGCACAATGTGACTTACATTTCCATTTTGATTTAACACGTTTTATCTAGGTGTTTAGTTGTTCGTGGGCCTGAGAATTTATTTTGCCATTCATTGAGATCTCAGTTGTAGCTATAATAGTCCTGACTTATCTGAGTTTTTTCCACCTCAACTTTAAGAAAAAAAAGACTACCATTCCTCCAGGCACTAAATGACTTTTAGTATTACAATTTCGAGTCCTTTGTCTCTCCTTGATCCTCTGACATTTTTTTCATGTCTCCTCTTGTAGTGCACTTAAGCAGAGCTATTTTGATTAAATAACTCCCCAGAGGAGTGAGATTATAATACAATAGTCTTCCAAACAGGTTATTCTTGAGCACATATTGCCATTATGCAGTGCAGCTATAAAATCAGTATTTCATAAATGCATGTTTCTATGAAATCTGCCAAGTAGATGAATATCTCTTTCATTGTTCCTGACATCATTGAATTATAAATAATAAAGTGAAACTCAAATTGTTTATTTGCAATGGAACAGCTCTGAGAAAAATCTCAGCTATCAATGATATAGTAACCTCTAGAAAAGACAGTAACTTTAAAATTACAGAGAATGCTATGTGAAATAATTTCCTTTAAATTGGGCAATTGCTCAGAATTGCCATAAATCAATTCTCTAAATCCAAGAGAGTTAAAAATGAGTGGTGAGTACATTTCTATTCAATCTTTTTTTTTTTTTTTAAGTTTCAATCTGCCTCAGAGTTTTAGAGTTAGGATGACATTAGATTGGCAAAACGGTCGCTAATTAATTCGGTTTTACCAGCACAGAGCCCTTCACTCCTTGGCAGGTCCTTCACTCTTCTGAGAAATTGGTTTGCACCTTTTTAAAAGAGCTCCTAGGAATAGACTCTTCTTTTTTTATGTCAAAACATCACTATGATTATACACTTGGAAAATGTCATAAATTAAAGTAAAACGTGGCACAATTTAATTAAATCTTCAGAATTGGACTTTTTAACTAAAATAAAGCCAAAATATATTTTTTTTCAAAATATTTTTAAGGAGTTTTAGAGAGAGAGAGAAAGGGAGAGGTAGAGACAGGAACATGGATATGAGAGCGAAATATGGATTGGCTGCCGCCTGTACACCCCGTACTGATGATCAAGCCCACACCTCGGGTTCAAGGAATGGAACCAGCAACCTTTCTTTCAGTGCATGGGACAGTGCCCAGCCAACTGAGCCACACTGGTCAGGGCCAATGATAACATTTTATTTGTGTGACAAATTATTAACCTCTTTACACTTTTCATGTAGTTAGCCTTTTAATGAAGACCATTCTAGTTAACTCTTCAGCACATGAGAGGTCCACAAAGCCTGATTTCACTATTCAAGTTCCCTTTCTTAAAGCTGCCTTACTCTGCCTGTCTCAGAAACAATTATAAACTCTGGACAGAATAAAATATAAGCAATGCTACAACATTTCAGTCTTGCAAGGTGAATACATTCTGGAGATCTAATGTAGAACTATGTGAGTATAATGAACAATAGTATACTCTGCACTTGGAATTTGCTAATTAGGTAGATATATCTTAAGTGTTATCACAAAAACAAAGAAGAAAGGGAGAGGAGAGAGAGAGAGAGAGAGAGAGAGAGAGAGAGAGAGAGAGAGAGAGAGAGAGAGAGAGAGAGAGAGAGAGAGAGAGAGAGAGAGAGAGAGAGAGAGAGAGAAAGAAAGAAAGAAAGAAAGAAAGAAAGAAAGAAAGAAAGAAAGAAAGAAAGAGAGAGAGAGAGAGAGAGAGAGAGAAAGAAAGAAAGAAAGAAAGAAAGAAAGAAAGAAAGAAAGAAAGAAAGAGAGAAAGAAAGAAAGAGAGAGAGAAAGAAGAAAGAAAGAAAATAACCAAGATCATGGCTATGTTATTTAGCTTATGGTACTGAATATTTTAAAAACATATGTGTATCAAATGATCAAGTTGTATACCTCAAATGTATGCAATTTTTAATTGTCAGTTATACTGGGAAAAAAATTTCAAGTAAGCAAACCTGTTAATCAGTGACAAAAATATACCTCTTTGAGGACCCTATCACTCAGTAAACTGTTTTGTGATGTATATGTGTATTTTTTCTCAAAACATTTCTTTTTAAGAAAAAAAATTCAGCAGTTTGTTTTTCAGTTGATTAATTTGAACACAACCTGGTATTAACTTTTGGAGATTTAATACACTTGGGCAAGTGGTTAGGAACTTTGATTTGTTTATTTTATATCTCCTAGGATTAGGGCTAATAACACAAACCACAGAGAATGACAGCAGAGCAGTAGAGCTAATCAAAGAAATTAAAAACAAACAAACAAAAATCCTTTCTATTATTTAGGTATAGAAGCTAAAAGTAAAATTTGAAAGTTTATTTTGCTTGCTATTTTCTGTTACTTAAAAGTAACAATGCAATTATGATTGATGATCTGTGTAGTTTTTTTTCATAGGAGAATGTACTTATTAAATAACATTTCCAAACTGTTTCCAATTTAGGGAGGAGTAGGGTGCAAAATATTCTGGTTTTCCCACTGAAATATTTGCCAAGTACATTGAACTAAAAAACATTTGAAATGTACACTCTGTTTCTAGAATATCTTGAGCTGTGATTGTATATTAAAATTAATAAGGTCAATAATAAGGAAGAGAAACTAGTTCTTTCAAGAATAACATTCTTTATTTTTTGGTGGGAATATTCAAAGAAAAGACTGCTGAATCCTGATTCATCTCCACTGACAAGCCAATGCTGAAACCGATTTACTTCGCTTTCACCAATCCTTCATCATGTTCCCTGTGATCGCGCTGCTTGTACAGTGTCTTTTAACTTGACCAAACAAGAATGCTGGAAAAGAGCACTTATGGTATATCTAAATTAATGAGACCAGGGGCAGAAAAGCAGCGCTGTGCCATTTGAGATATTTTTGCTCTCACAAGAGATAGAGGTGCTCATGAGGTCAAGAGCTCGTTTGGTTATAACTTCCAACATGTTCGCAGTAAGAAAAAGTGTTATATATGTTACCGTATTTCTTAAAATTCTTCCTCTTTTCTTCTTTTGTAGTATTCTATTTGTAGCACTCTTGAAAACACAATAGATGCAAAAAAAAAATCAACTTTCACTTTTCTCTTGGTTGAATATAAAATTTCTGATCATTTCCACATATATCTCTTATTTTTTATTTTGCTGTCAGTCAGTATTGGTAAAATTCATAATAAAAATTTTGTGCATGATAGTATATGTTCTGAGTATGTTGTATACTTATTTTAAAATTAAAATGCTCCTTCTTACTAGTTTATTTTATACTAGCACTGAAAATATTGAGCAAAACAAAAAAGTCTGTAGAGTATATTAAAAGCATGTGATTTGATATTTCCAGTCATTATTTTAATACCGTTACTTTTAATTTTAGCTAAAATTATATCTTATTTCATTTTCCCATATGAAATATGTAATTCAATTAGTTTTATGGAAAAATTTTTTTAATATATTAATGTTACAAATCCAGTGTGTGTAGAATTATGTATTCTAAAGGTATGACTTCAAAGTTTTCATCCATTTGGGTTTCAAAAAGTCTGGACCTTCAAATATTACTGTGAATGTATGAAGTTAAAAGTGAAAATCAAGGTCAGGAACAGAATCTGAAATTATTAAATTTATCCAAGTATACATTGATAGTAATACATTTGAGATTAAAATGTCATTATAAATAATTCAAGGATGTTTAAATGTGCTTAAGAATATCATTTTGATATTGTTACTATTTGTTGGTAGAGTTTTTCTTCCCCTTTCTCTCCATCTTCCTTTATTTTTTATTCTAAATACATGGCTTGTATTCAGTTAAAGTAAAGCTATGCAAAATAGCCCACTTTTCAGAAGACATATTGTTTCATGAATGACATTTACTCTCTCTTGACACAATCAGAAGTTTTCCTAAAAAGTGAACACTCTTAACGTGTACAGATATTTAGCAAAACAGCCAACTTTTAGAATATCAGTGTCATTGCCAATATTATAAAACTACTAGAGGCCCAGTGCACGAAATTCGTGCACTGCGGGGGCGCGGGGGGAGCGGGGTTTCTTCCTCAGCCCAGCCTGCACCCTCTCCAATCTGGGGCTCCTCAGGGGATGTCTGACTGCTGACCCCTATGGGATCGGGCCTAAACCGGTAGTTGGACATCACTCTCACAATTCAGGACTGCTGGCTCCCAACCACTCACCTGCCTGCATGATTACCCCTAACTGCTTCTGCCTGCAAACGTGATCACCCTCTAACCACTCCCCTGCCAACCTGATTGACACCTAACTGCTTTCCTGCTGGCCTGTCACCCCCAACTGCCTTCCCCTGCCAGCCCAGTTACCTCTAACTGCCCTCCCCTGCAGGCCTGGTCCCCCCTAACTGCTCTCCCCTGTGGTCTGATCACCCACAACTGCCCTCCCCTGCTGGCCATCTTGTGGTGGCCATCTTGTGCCCACATGGGGGTGACCATTTTGTGCAAGGGCATGACAGTCAATTTGCATATCACCTCTTTATTATATAGGATTATAATAATAATGCATTACATTTAAAATCAAGAAAATAATCCTCTCACATATGTCCACGTTTTGAGTTAAGTAACTTTTATTTCCCGCACATTTCCTTTCAGACTCTGCCCACACCCATGTATGTTTTGCATTGTTGCTTCTAACCAACACATTGTTTTCATTTTTCATTTGACCACAGTCATATTGTTCCTGTTTCCCAACTCCTATTCTTGGCGCACCCATCTTTCAGTATTGAGGCTGCTGACCTGGGGTGAGCCCTGGCCAGCCTCAGCCTCGGAGCTGCAGGAGAAACTTTCCCCGCGAACAAACTCTGCTGCTTTCCAGCTCAGGGTAAATTCTGGCACATCGCTGTTGAAGAGGGACAGAGTGTGCCACTTTCATATATTGATTATTTGAGCTGTAGACAATAAAAAAGCAGCAAATATAGGAAGAGGCCCTCACCTGCCTCAAGACAGATCCTCTAAAAGGAGCTCAGTGTCATAAATCCGCTCCTGGGAGTTTCATCAACCAGGCAGCATGGACTCTTATCAATCTATCAACCATACCACACCCAGACACCCTTTGTCACAAACTATCCCTTCTCCCATCTACACTACCAAGGGCCCATTCACATTTCCTAAAAATCATTTTCTCTCCCCTAAGAAACTTTCATTCCTCCTCATCCTCCTTCCCTAATTACATTCTATTTAATCCTGAATTCTAAAGGCTGCTCTTTGAATCATTCACTTTTCCCTGTTCACATAAGGGATCTGTGTTGATAAACTTCTACTTGTTTTTCTCTTGTTAATCTGCCTTTTTATTGGGAGGTGAGGTTCAGCCAAGAACTCAGAAGGTGGAAGTAAATATTTTCCTCCTCTATAATGTCTATGTGTAAAATTGTTATATCCCTCACTCAAATATCCTATACAGTAAAAGTGTTCTGGCATTATCCTATATATTAAAGAGGTAATATGCAAATTGACCATCACTCTAACACACAAGATGGCTGCCCCCATGTGGTCAATTATGGCCACCACAAGATGGTGGGAGTCAACCAGGCCTGCAGGGGAGGGCAGTTAGGGGCAATCGGTTTGGCAGGGGAGCAGTTAGGCGTCGATCAGAGTGGAAGGGGAGTGGTTAGGGGGTGATCAGGCTGGTAAGCAGAAGTGGTTAGGGGCAACCAGGCAGGTAGGCAGGTGAGCAGTTGGGAGCCAGCAGTCCTGGATTGAGAGAGGGATGTCCAACTGGTGGGATCGGGCTTGAACAGGCAGTTGGACATCCTTCGAGCGGTCCCAGATTGGAGAAGGTGCAGGCTGGGCTGAGGGACACACCCCTCCCCCGTGCATGAATTTCGTGCACTGGACCTCTAGTCTTCAATAAAACATATAAAACAAACCTATTTTCCTATTTTTAATAATAATAGCAATAATACCCCTTAGGTTTACTTTAATAATATTAATTACAATAGCATCACAACTATGAATTACTTAAAGATAAATCTGGTAAAAGAAGTTTTTGAATCTGCATTACTTATATACTGAAAACTATTAAACATTGCTGAGAGAAGTTAAAATAAACGGGCTTGTTCATATAGGTTAACAGACTAAATCATTATTAAGATTTCAAGTCTTCCCAGATTTATCTATAGATTTCCCAATCAAAATTCAAAAAGGCATATTTGTAGAAATTGTTAAGCTGATTTTTGGAATCACCCAAGAAAAGGAAATTAAAATATATAAAATAATCAAAATGACTTATAAATAGAACAAAGGTGAAGCACGAACACAACCTAATTTCTAGACATAAAGCTACAGTATTTGAGACAGTGTGATGTTTATGTTAAGATAGATAAATAATCAATGGAATAGAGTGCTCAAAAGTAGATGCACATAGGTCTATTTTAGATTTAAACAAACAAACAACAAAACTGACAACTGATTTTTGTGCAATGTAAATTGGCAATTCATTAAGCAAGTATAGTCTTTTCAACAAATAATGCACACATATTTGGATAACCATTTGTAAGAATATGAACTTCAATCCGTATTTTACTCTGTGTAAAAAATTGACTCAAGATATATTACAGACCTAAATGTAAACCCTAAAGCCATAATACTTCTAGAAAAAAACAAGGAAAAAATATTTGTGTTTTTGGATTATAGAAAGATTTCTTCGCTATTACACTAGAAGCATAATACAAGTCTCAAAATAAAAAGAATGAGAAATTAAAAATTTTTATTCTCTAAAAGACCTGGTTAAAAGAACAAAGAGGCCAACTATTGACTGGGAGAAAATGTTTGCAAAGTGTATTAGATAAATAAACTGTATCTAGAATGTATAAAAACCTTTCACTACTGAACAATAAAAAAAAAAAACCTAAAGTGGCAAAATATGTAATATTTAATTTAATATTTAAATGCTAACTTCACCAAGTAAAATTTCATGTGTATGGGTTAGAATTTTATCAAGAAACAAAAAACTGTATTCTTGAGATTTCAGCTGCTTTTCATTATTTTTCTGTTATCTGTATCTAAAAATTTAAACAAAGTTCTACTTATTTCTTGTTGAACTTTATAAAAGAGAGGCGAGACAAGTAGTTTGGTCTTAAAATTGATAACTTGGTTTAAAAAAAGAGCTAGCTCAATAGTTAATAAGATCATACTAAATTTTTTATGTAAAACTAGAGGCCCGGTGCACAAATTCATGCAGGTGGGGTCCCTCAGTGGCCTGCAGGGATTGGGCTGAAACAGGCAGTCCAATGCCACCTGCCACTCCTGCCTGTTGCTCCAACTCATCCAGACCCTGTTGCGCCTGTCATGGGCTCGCACCCAGACAGTCCTGATTAGGAGAGGCTCATGTCGCCATAGTGGCGCTAGCCAGCCATGAGCCCTGTGTCTGGTGCCCATCCCAAGGGTCGTGGTGGGGGGGCCAGAACATGATTGGCACTCCAGGCAGGTGGTGAGATGCCCTTGCCAGCCCAGGATCTGGATCTGTCCTGCTGATGTTTGTGCCAGTTGTCCAGAGCCACCTGGCAGCTGCTTTTATATCATTTCTTCCTTGCAGAACTTCTAGGGAGCAGAAGTAGCCACGGTGCTTGAGGCCAGCTTCCAGGAGGCCAGCAGCACTATCAGGATTATGCCGATGGTGTTGGTCCGTCAGTGCCTGGACCCTTATCCAGGGATTGGACCTGCAGGACTACTGAGGGAGTGAGTGGCTGCCACCAGGTTGGTGGGCCTCCAGGAAGGGTCAGTCAGCTAAGCTGCACTCACCCTGTGGGAGCGCACTGACCACCAGAGGTCAGCTCCTGCATTGAGCACCTGCTCCCTGGTCATCAGTGCGCATCATAGTGACTGGTCAACTGGTCATTTGGTCATTTGGTCATTTGATTGCTGAGAATTTTATATATAGAGATATCTGCAATTCTATTAAGCATTTTTGTAGACCATGTTTAGTGGGGAAAAAGAAAACAAAACTTGATTGTCTTGAATCAATACAATACCATATTTACATACTTTTATACAGATTAATTAATCTTCTTTAGTTTTATTGTCAACATAAGCACTTTTTTATTGCAGTGGCCTAACATAAAGCAATATATTAAAGACAATTACCAAGTAGGAAATATTTGTTGCTCAAAGCTCGATATCTGATCAAAAGCCTTTTAAATTGAATCTGATTTTTTAAATTGCCATTATTTCCTTTTTTTCATCAATTTTTCTTGAATACCTTTTAGTCATTAAGGCACACAAAATGATAAATAGTTTCCAATGTTTTATTCAGCATAGACCTTAAGCTTTTAGGAGGATTTTATTTCCTTATTCCAGATATAATCATGTTGATGCTATTTGTCATGGTCCAAAACTGGACAGCTTAGTATTTTAAAGCCAGCCCTTCCTATCAATCATTTCAGAAAGAGCAATGACATTAGCACTACAGGCTTCACAATATTGATTATTCCTAAAGTTATGACTCCAAAAGTTCAATGTGATAACATAACCCTATTTTACCAATGAAAAGGTTGAAGGAGAAAGGTTAACATGTTTAGCAACTCAACAAACAACCTTTGGCAGAGCCACACTGCAATGTAAATTCAACATATTTTTTTCCCCTCAAACTTATTCAAATACAGTTGAGATTTGAAATCTATTAAAATTTGAATTGTATTTAACTATTTTTAATATGTGACTTTTCTCTGTATGATATAGAAATAAGAAAGAACATTATAATGCTACTTTATTTATATTGGTATAAGACAGTGGTTCCCAACCTTTTTTTGGCCATGCCCCACCTAAGCATCTCTAAAATCCTGATGCCCCCCCCTTGACATATAATTCTCATTATTCAAAAAATGAACTTCCATTCATGTGGAGGAAGCCTAAAAGGCCATTAATTTGATCTAAACAAGTTTCCAAAGAACATGGCATCCATGAAAGAGAAAAATAAAAGAATGAAAGGACAGTTGAAGTACCGAGAAAAAAAAATCACTAAGAAATTGTTAAAAAAATAATAATAACATAAAGTGATATGAAAAAAAATATATCAAATAAAGTTTCAAAACATATAATAGAGAACTGAAATACATAAATATGTCACAATATATGTTTATATACTATAATGAGGCCTCTAAAACCATAAGAAATGCAAAAAATAAATCACTGTTAATAACTCATTCTCAAATTGCCCCCCTTAAAAATCAAATTGCCCTCCTGTGAGGTATGTGCCCTACATTGGGAAACACTGGTATCTATAATAATAAAAGCATAATATACTAATTAGACTGGACAGTTGAATGATCTTCCGGACGTCATTCTGGACATGTTTCTGGACGAAGACGCCACAGTGGGGGCTGAGGCAGAGGCGGTTAGGGGAGATCAGGCAGGCAGGCAAGTGGTTAGGGGCCATCAGGCAGGCAGGCAGGGCAGTGGTTAAGAGCCAGCAGTCCCGGATTGTGAGATTGATGTCTGACTGCCAGTTTAGGCCCAATCTCTGTGTAATCTGGCCTAAACCAGAAGTCGGACATCCCCCGCGGGGTCCTAGATTGTGAAAGGATGCAGGCCAGGCTGAGAGGGACCCCTCCATGCACAGATTTTGTGCACCGGGCCTCTAGTAAGATAATAAAAGTTAATCACACAAAGTTAAAATTTTGACCGCTAAGTCTGCTCCCCAGAAATATCTGAATTAGTGGCATGATAAATCTATTATGTCACCCCTTCTCTCTGCAATATGCAAATTACACATACAATGTAAATTCTGGAGGTATAAATACATGCCAAGTCTCCAGGTATTTTTATTACCCGATATAATAAAAGCCTAATATGGTAAGTGTCCAGTCACCCGGTCGGCCATTCAACCAATCAAAGTGTAATATGCTAAGGATATGCTAAGGCAGCTCAACCACTTGCTATGACATGCACTGACTGGTAGGTGAGCTTGCTGCAAGGGTTTGGTTGATTGGGACTGAGCTAGATGGGCCGGACACACCCTGGAGCCCTCCTGCGGTCCCTCCCAGCTGGCCAACCTTCTGTGTCTCTCCCAGGCCTGATCATGCACCGGTGGGGTCCTTTGGCCTGACCTGTGCCCTCTTGCAATCCGAGACCCCTCAGGGATGTCAGAGAGCCAATTTCAGCTCCATCCCACAGGCCAGGCCGAAGGACCCCACTGTGCACAAATTCCTGCACCTGGCCTCTAGTTAATAATAAAATGTTAATGTTTTCTAACTACAAAAGTACTGTATTGTCCATTTGCAATACGAGAATTATGAAACACAATGCAAGTTCAAGGTTATTTTTCAAATACTTGGGTCTCAAAAAATATTTTCAGAAAAAAATTAAAAATACCAACATAAGTTACCATCTTATATTTTTGTGAAGGACATTAAAACATACAAACAAAATATTACTACCTATTATTTCTATTGTCTGATAAAAGTAATAGGGATATGTTGTTGGTCAAAGGGTACAAAGTTCTAGTAATAAGATGAATACATTCTGGGGAACCTAATGAATAGCATAGTGATTATAGTAAACAATACTATATTATATACTTGGAAATTGTTAAGAGAGTAGATCTTAAATGTATCGTCACACACAAAACCAAGTAAATATATGTGGAGAGTGGCTACAGCATTCATACAGGATCAAGCCTTGGACTGACTTGTGGCAAAGCCACGTACAAGTTCCAGCTTGGAGGGTAAAGCCCTCCCAGCACAATTATAGCCAAAAGGCTATGGCTGTAAGCTTGACCTTATAGTCCAACCCTGCAGTCCTAGGTCGCTAAGGCATGTGGGTTGCGGGGGGTGCAGCAAGTGCTGCCTTAACAAAGCTTGATAGAGTTCAGAGAATAGCAACAACAAGAAAGAAGCAGATTTGAAACTCACAAGAACATTGTAAACATCTTGCCCTTATTTTGCTTTGTGATCTGACTATAAAATAAAGCTTTGGCTTAAAAGCTGTGTCACTGTTTTCTCACCCAGGCACAGTGATCCACCGGGTCCCAACTGTATTCTATTGTCTGTTTTCTTCAGTCTTTCACTGCTCCTCAGGTTCACCCCTGGCCATGGTTCAAATATATGAAGTGATGGAGTTGTTAACTAACCTTACTGTGGTAATGTTTGCAATATATGTATTAAATCATCACAAATATACCTTAAAATTACCCAGTGTTATATGTCAATTCATCTATTATATTTCAATAAAGCTGTGGAAAAGAAGCAATAAGACATTTTTAAATTGATAAGGACAGATACTACACTTGATCTTAGCCAAAGGGCCAAGAAGCGATAGCAATAAGACATTTTTAAACCCTCCCCCAAATATATCTATTCTAGATATATTTCTAGAATATATCTAGAAAGAAAAGTAAATTGTTTTATTTAAAATCCACCTAATTGTCTTTATTATTATTTCTCAGCATACTAAAACAAAGGAACAAACACATGTAGTGTCATTAATTTGCACTAGCTTTTAGAGCAGCAAATAAACCATCAATAGTCCTAAATTTACCCTCTGATGATGTTCTGCAGAATGTAGTCAAAATCTGATTCAGATAAACCTTCTTCCCATCACCTTCCTTTTCCAGATTCTAACTTGAACAAATGTTTATTGTTAAGTTCTAATATGTGACTCTATTGATTTAATTTGGTTTTCATTGAATAGTTTTAAATTTACAAAAGTAAGAACAGTTGACCCTTGAAAAACACAGGTTTGCCCTGCACAGGTCCACTTATACGTGGATATCTCTCTATATAAAAGGCTAATATGCAAAGTCTCCTCTCTCCGGAGTTCGACTGTAAGACTGGGAGTTCGATTGCTCACTATAATGTGCACTGACCACCAGGGTGAAGCGTGGAATGGAAGAAGGCCCCAGCTGGCAGCCAGGGAAGGACGGACCCGGCCAGCCTGATCACTGGCCAGGCCTAAGGACCCTACCCATGCATGAATCTCATGCACTGGGCCTCTAGTTCTTTAATAAATATGTCCAGTACTAAAAATTTCTTTTCAGTTCCTTATGATTTTCTTTTTTAAAAAAATATATATTTTATTCATTTTTTACAGAGAGGAAGGGAGAGAGACAGAGAGTCAGAAACATCGATGAGAGAGAAACATCGATCAGCCACCTTCTGCACATCTCCTACTGGGGATGTGCACGCAACCAAGGTACATGCCCTTGACCGGAATCGAACCTGGGACCTTTCAGACTGCAGGCCGACGCTCTATCCACTGAGCCAAACTGGTTTCGGCATGATTTTCTTCTTAATATTTTCCTTCTTCTACCTAATTACATTATATTAGCATAGTATATAATTCATATAACATGCAAAATTTGTGTTAATCAACTGTTTATTTTAATGGTAATGTTCAGGTCAACATGAGGCTATTAATAGTTACGTTTTGGGGGAGTCAAAAGTTATACTTGGATCTCTGAATTCTCATGGGACTGGGCACCCCATCTCTTCTTTGTTCAAGGGTCAACTGTACTCATTGTTTCCATGTGACATCATCTAGACCTATCCACTGAACTTGTGTTATTGATCACAGCTGGAGATAAAAATTACACACCATGGAAACTCATTCCACTAACAAATAATTAAAATATACATTATGCATTGTATCAGCTTAATCCTTAACTCCATTTTGAATTCTAACTATTATATTCTGGTTATAGTTAGTAATAACACTTCCTCTGTATCTTGCATTTATGAGAACATCCATTGTGAGTATAAGAAATACTTCTGTGACTTTTCTACTTTTGAGCTGGAAAGAACTTTATAAACATTAAATAATTAATTCTCACAACACTCAAGGCAATGTTTAATAATCTCACTTTATAAGCAGGGAAATGAGAACAGAATGCTAAAGTTACTTGCCAAATACACCACAGTGCCTGTCAGGCCTGGGATGGGAACTTGGAATGTGAGGTCAGATTTGTAGATGTTGTAAAAGCAACTTCTTATTAGAAGGATTAAAGCACATTATTTGTAATTAATATTCTCAGTGTTCTTCAGAGCATTATATCTTGTGCTTTGTTATATGCCGCTGAGTAAAATGGCCTAACTTTTTGAAGGAATTGGAACATTGGTAAATGTCACTACGAGGTGACACAAACCAGAAGCTTTTCTTTTTATTTGTTTTCTTTCTATTCTTTCCTTTTGTTTTGGCATAAATACAGTATGTAATTTTTGAGCTGAATTCCACATTCCATGATGCGTATTTTACTTTCTAAAAAACATATTTTTATTTATTTCTGAGAAGAAGGGAGAGGGAGAGAAAGATAGAAACATCAATGATGAGAGAGAATCATTGATCAGCTGCCTCTTGCACGGCTCACACTGGGGATCCAGTCTGCAACCTGGACATGTGCCATGACCAGGAATCGAACTGTGACCTCCTGGTTCATAGGTTGACGCTCAACTCCTGAACACACCAGCTGGTCTGTATTTTACTTTTCACATTCACAGGAGTGAGTTGAGTTACTTGAGTAAAGCTCATGCAAGGGATACAATAAAAAATATAATATGATGTACCAAGTTTTGTGGTTTAAAAGAAACAATTTTCCTTATAAAAGTGATTTTCTTTGCATTCAATAACGCTATAGTTGTGGCAGGGAGGCAGATGCTATTACTGTGAAACTTAATGTGAACATATGCAGATAAAAAACAACCCACTTTAAATGAGAAGCTAATACAGAAGCCTAGCTTTTTAAAAGCATTTCTCCTATTTTTCCATATCTCACATAGCTGACCAAGGATAGAGGGTTTATTAAATAGAGCACAAGAAGGGTATTTTAAAAAATTATATGAATTATAAGTTACCAGGTGGCCTGTATACCAGAGTTTTCTCACACAAAATCAAATGACTCTTAATTTCATGTTTTTCTATCTACTTTATAATTGAAGAGGATGGGATGAAGAAATCTTGGATGTCAGAGAAATATAGTGTAGTGTAAGCTGAGCTTTTGACTCCAAACTTTGAAAAAAAATACCTAATTTTCTTCCATTTCTAAAGTTCCTTCTACTTTTCTGAGACACAAACATGTCTTTCTGGTGATGACTCTAAGGGTATTTAGATTATGATAATACACAAATCTATGTGCAAGAATTTAAGAACAGGCCTTTATTGACATTGTCTGAGATTTTAATGCTAAATAAGGACTTTTGTTCTTAGTCACTGCAAACATGTTTACACTAGTCCGAGCCTTGTTTGATTTACTGCTTGTGCCTCAGATTTAGAACATTTGTTGCCATTTCACTTCAATGAGTAATTGACAGTTTTTCTAGAATTTTTCTGGAAGTGCTACTTTTTTTTTTCTGTTAATCTCTAGGCTTCTACCACTTTGTTACACAAAGATGAATTTTAAAGGGGCAGAGCAATGAAATGCCAAATTAAAGAGACAAAGTTTGAAAATAAATACTTGCCCAAAGAAAGTTTACTATGATTTTGTCAAAGAAAAACAACTCAGTTCTATCTTGACCTTTGGTTGTGTTACTCGATGATCTTACAGGTACTTTAAAGTTCAGATAGCTCAAGAATAGTATCATAGTCACTTTGTAGCTCTTACATAATTTTAAAATAAAAAATCCCTTGAAATTACTGATATTCACAGTAAATCTCATATTCAAACCTTATTCCAAAAAGATAATATGAGGAGAAAAATATGAGTGGGAGAATATATATATCATTTTATAATCTTATATGAAGCCTGTTTTCTATGCCTACCTTAAGAATCATTCAATGTATGCATACCTACAATATATATAATTTTAGATTAGGGAAGTGGCCAAGTATGAACTGAAATTAAGAGGCAAACTTTCTGTTGTAGAAGTATTTACTCTAAAATACCTAAAGAGCACCATTCTGAAATGTTTTCAAAGAACATAATAATAATTTAATTTATTACTTTAATAATCAATCCTGAATTTAAAATTCAGCAACATATTAAGAAATCATATAGGGTTTAATTAGATGCCTATCATACATTTATTCAGTTTGTGTAAAACAACACCTAAATCGTTATCTAATAAATTTAATCTCATTTAGTACTCAATTATTCTTTTTGACTTCCTGGTTCATAGGTAGCTGCTCAACCACTGAGCAGCACTGGCTGGGCAGGGACAATTATTTAGAGAAGACTCTGAAACTTACCCTAATTCTACATGACAGAATGATATGAGCGTTGTGCTATATTTCCAATGTAAAAGAAGGAAACTTCTGACATAACAATAATGGATATCCTGTATCAAATTTAAGAGTCAAACTAACTAGTATATAATACTCAGAATTAAAATGATTAACAAATGAAGCTAAAATACTTCTCTATATAGCAACTATATTGTTTGCATATTGAAACCTATCAAGTAAGACGTTGGTATTTAAGAAATTAATTGCCTCTCAAATAAACCAGCTTATAAACTATGGAGAAGGGCAGGTTGAGAATGAAGAAGGTCTGTTAATGATATTTTCCTCACAAAATAGTAAACAATTGTGAAACACATTGATTTATACATTTACTTGTAGATAATATTAATTGAGAGTATGACCATTTTTATCAATTTCATTTAGTTTTATTCACTAAGTATGATTAATCAAGGGGAAAGTATCTATTTGGGGTTATAGATCTATATGAAATGTAAAGAAATGGCTTCCTTAGATGTACATTAAATAGCCTCCATTAGTGACCTGTCATGAGCTCATGCCCATTAAACCTCTGTAAAATATTTCCAATGGTCTAGGATCTGACAAGGCCATTATAAGTTAATTTAGTATGCAATATTTTTGCAAATACATACAACTTTTATTATTTTCAGGAATTAAAAGTCATTCATAAAAGTGGTTTACATAAAACAAGTTTAATTAAGTAATCTGTTCATTCCCCTGTGGGAGTCTTCACACATGATTGAAGACAGGCTGAATAAGCATCATAATTTTTAATAATTTCAGCATGTCCCACTAAATGTGAAAAAACTTGTATTTGGGAAAGAAATGTAATGAAAATTTCTACCCCATAAGTGTTATTGAAATGTAATATAAAAAAAGAAGTGCATATTTGATGAGTGGTGCTAGTTTGCCACACTTTTTACTTTAAAACCATAGTTAATAAAAGAACAAGACATTCATGATGTGTGAGCATTGATTACTCTGGTTTTCTCATAAAAGAGGCCTGATTTCATAAAGGCAATAATTATAGTTGTATGGACAAATTACATGCATATTGGAGAAAAAAACTTGTGAGAAAGACAACTTTTTCAATATCTTTAAATATTAAGCACTTGTAAGTGAAGATTCTAAAGGAAAAAAAAAATCAGCTATGTAATTTCCAGACAATCTAAATATGAATTATGATATATCAATTATTTTCTTGTTGAAGTAGGTTAATGTATAGTTGTATAATTAGGCAAATAATTTGCACATTAATGTAGAAGCTCTTTCTAGTCTCATGACACTCGCTCTTAGAATTAGTTTCTTTCCATATAAAAATATTTTGGGAAATGCTAAGAAGACAATTCCTTTTATCAGATGTATTTCCCCCAGAGCTCAGCGTTACTTTTCCATTGCTTTTGTTTTTTTTTAATTAATGGACTTTTTCACAGCCCTAAAAATCCCCTATATGAGTGGTCAGCGAACTGCGGCTCGCAAGCCACATGTGGCTCTTCGGCCCCTTGAGTGTGGCTCTTCCACAAAATACCAACTTCTGCACATGGACCACGAAGTTTCAATCGCACTGTACATGCGCGCCCACATGTAGCATTTTGTGGAAGAGCCACACTCAAGGGGCCAAAGAACCACATGTGGCTCCAAGCCGCAGTTTGCCAACCACTGCCCTATACTATCCTCTTCCCAACACCTGGTATCCACTGATACTTTTACTCTCTTTGTAGTTTTGCCTTTTCTGGAACGTTTTACAGTTTTAATCATACAGTACGAAGCCTTTTAGATTGGCTTCATTCTCTTAGCAATAAGCATTCAAGTGTCCACCATGTCTTCTGGTAGCTTAATAACTCATGGCACTTTGTTGCTGAATAATAGTGTATTATATAAATACTAGAGGCCCGGGGGGAAGGGGGGATCCCTCAGCCAGGCCTGTGCCCTCTCTCAGTCTGGGACCCCTCGGGAGATAACGACCTGCTGGCTTAGGCCTGCTCCCAGGGGTAGAGGGCAGGCCCAATCCCTAGGTGCAGCTCTGGGTCGAGCTCAGAGCAGGGCTGATTGGGGAGTTGGGGCGCCGCCCCCTGTCATGCACAGAGCAGGGCAATCAGGAGGTTGTGATGCCACCCTCAGTCACGCTCAGGGAAGGGCCGATTGGGGGGTTGGGGCACTGTCCCCTGTCACACTCAAGGCAGGGTTGATGGGGAGGTTGTGGTGCCACCCCCTGTCATGCACAGAGCAGGGCCAATCAGGGGGTTGGGGCACTGCCCCCTTTCACTCACAGAGCAGGGCCCATCTGGGAGGTTGGGGCTCTGTACCCTGTCACTCATAGAGCAGGGCCCATCAGGGGGTTGGGGCTCCACCACTCTCACACTCAAGGCAGGGCCGATGGGGAGGTTATGGCTCTACCCCGTCACACACAGAGCAGGGCCCGTGGGGGAGGGGGTTTGGGGCGCAGCACCCTGTCACACACAGAGCCGCAAGGCGATCAGGGGGTTTGGGCACCTTCCCCTGTCATGAACAGAGCAGGGTGGATAGGGAGGTTGTGGCCCCACCCCCTGTCACACACAGAGCTACAGGGCGATCAGGGGGTTTGGGCGCTGCCCCCTGTCATGCTGATCCCGGTGCTGGGAGGCATATTACCCTTTTACTATATAGGGTAGAGGTCTGGTGCACTGGTGGCTGCCGGCTGAAGCTCCCAACCGCTCCTTTTTTTCTTTTTTTCTTTTTTTTATTCTGGGCCAGCTTTAGCTTTGAGGCTTGGCTCCAGCTCTTAGGCCTCCGCTGCTGAAAGTAGGTTTCTGGCCTTTGTATACAATGTTGCGATCCTGCTGGCTGAACCCCAGGTTTCTGGGGTTTTGTTTAGCTTCTATATTTGTTACATAGTTGCTTAGAGTTGCAGTTCAGAGTCCTACAGCGGCAGGCGGGGAACGTTGGAGTCCTCAGTCACTGAAGCAAGCAAGCCTCATGTTAGTTTCAAGCTGCCTGGCTGCCCGCCGCCATCTTGGCTGGCAGTTAATTTGCATATTGCCCTGATTAGCCAATGGGAAGGGTAGCAGTTGTACGACAATTACCATGTTTCTCTTTTATTAGATAGGACTAGAGGCCCGGTGCATGCATTTGTGCACAGGTGGGGTCCCTCAGCCAGGTTGGCAATTGGAGCCAATCGGGGGGGCTGGCCAACCAGGGGGAGGGACCATAGGATGTTGGCCAGCCATGGGAGGTTGGCTCTGGGAATGCACTGACCACCAGGAGGCAGCTCCCGCATTGAGCGTCTGCCCCCGGTGGTCAGTGTGCATCATAGCAACCGACTGACTAGTCGTTCAGTCGTTCAGTTGCTTAGGCTTTCATATATAGAGATTTGTTTATTCATTCTGCTAGTGAAAGACATAGTCATTGCTTTTGATTTTTGTCAATTAACAATAAAACTTTTATAAACATTCATGAGCAGTTTTCTGTGAGGACATAAATTTTCAACTCATTTGGGTAAATACCAAAGACAGTGACTGCTAAATCTTATAGTTAGTTCACCTATTTTTAGCTGTATAAAAAAATTAACAAATTTTATTGCCACCAACAATGAATAAGTATTTCCATTGCTCTGCAAATTCACCAGCCATTGTTACTTTCAGTTTTTTATTTTTAAGCCAGGCCAATAGATATGTAGTGGTATCATACCATCATTTTAATTTGCAATTACCTAATCGCATATGATGAGCATCTTGTCATTTGCTTATTTTCTATCTGTATAGTTTCTTAGATGAGGTCTCTATTCATGTTTTTACCTCTTTTTATTTGGGTTGTTTGTTTGTTTATTATTGAGTTTTCAGAGTTCTTTGGATGTATTGGATTATGTCCTTTAACAGATATGTTACATCTTATAATTAACCCAAATTTCTTGAATATTTATTTCCATATTTTTATCTTTTTTTTGTCTTTGCATTTCAGTTCTGGAAATCTCTATTGATATACCTTCAAGCCCACTGGTTATTTCATTGGTCATGTCCCATTTACTGGTCCTATTATAGGCATTCTTACTTTCTGTTACAGAGCATTTTATTCCTAACATACCATTTTGACTCATCTCCGTGGTTACTTTGCTCATTTGTTCTCACTTTGTGTCCACTTTTTCATTAGAGCCCCTTAGCATATGAATCATAGTCACTTTTAATTCCTATTCTGATTATTTCAAAAATTCTTGCCAAGTCTGAACCTGGTTCTGATATTTGCTTTGTTTCTTAACAATGTATTTTTGTCTTTTAGTGTGTCTTGTTGTTGTTTTTGTTGCTGTTGCAAATCCAAACATGATGTATGCAGTAAAAGAAGAGGTATATATGTTCTTTGTATGAGATATTTGTTTAACTGGCCAGGAGTTAGACTGTGTTTACTGTTTGTTTTACCTACACACATCAGGGGCTAAAATCCCCTTTACTATTTTTGCTTTCATCTTTTTTTTTTTCCTAGAGACTCCTTAAATAGGGTCTGTTTTAGTTTTGTAAAGGAGAAGCTTAATGTATGTTCTATGATTAGGCCAAAGTCTTTTATTGAGTCTGAGTGGAGTATTTCCCTTCCTCTACATGAAAACCTGAGGTTGGACTTTTCTCTTCCCAGTTTGGTTGGGTTTTGGTAAATTCCCAATTGGTCAGGCTCTTGTAAAAAAAGTTTCCTTTAAGGTCAGGTCTTGCCAAGGAGAACGGAGAGCATTATACTATTTCAAACTGGCAACTCCTTTTCTTTCTTTGCTGGAACTAAAATATTTTTCTCAGGTCTTCAAAGTGAAAACCTGGTTGCCCTCCTGGTGATAAACTTATGAGAGTGTGGGGGCCTCCCTGAGACTGGGCCCTTGAAGTTTTTAAGTCACCAGCTAGTCCTCTCCATGCCTCCAGCAATGTATCACTTACAATTTAAAGTATTCCTACTGATACTGGCATGAGCTGTAGGCTTCTGCTTCTGGGCTTTCCCTCCCACAAGCTTTGATTCTCTGTGCGTGCCTTCTCTCCAGTTTTTATGTCAGTAGTTTGCCCTGGGACCTCAATTCTGGGATGTACCCAAAAAAGTTGTTGATTTTCAATTTGTTTAGCTTATTTAAAGATTGTAATGAAATTATTTTATTTCTTTATGAGTCTGAGAGATGACTTCCAAGCTCTTTACGTGACAGATAAAGAGTTTGGTAGCTTTTTAAGTAGAAGTAGCAGATTATCTTTTTCTACAGATTCTTCCTTTATGATGAAAATTTTGTATCAGTTGACATCTTCCAGCTTTCACGGGAAATAAAACTTTAGGATAATATATTTTTCATTGTATCATTTGCTAAATAAAATGATTCTATTTTGAATAACCTCAGTTTGAGTTAATTCAGCCAACACTACTTTATGGACTCAGAGAAGAAAGCACAATATAAAATGTGTATGTGCATGTGAGTATGAGATTATGAGTGCTTGTGTTTCTGCTTCTATTTGCATAACATAAAGTTAACCATCTCAGAAAAATTAAATCTATGGTAGGACATTTCACAAAGCTTTTCATATGTTTGTATTTTAGCATATATTTAAAAAAATCATAATATATCTGAAAAATAAATATTTCTTCCATTTTCATTTAGAATACTAATATTCAGAAATTAATTATTTGCCTGTGCTATTATGGCCTTCTTATGTTTCTGGACTCTCTTAATTATTGAAATCACATTTCAGCCTATATTATATTTTCAATTAAAATAAAGCATCTCTATAATATACTTATACAAACAGTTTCAGAAGAGTTGATTTAAAAAATAATAAAAGTGAAAAGAATGAAAGCATAATGCTGATTTGGCTTGAGAACATAGTGGAAAACAAATCTAACATAATCCTGAAACACTGCATAAAGGGAATAGAGACATTATTTTTAAAAAGATGACAAGGGGTATCAAAGTACCAAGTGTTAAAAGAGGACAAAATGGTAGAATGTTGTTGTGGGTGGGGACAAGCCAAGGAGAAGGTTTATGGAGTAAATGTTGTTGGGGTTGATGCTTGGTTTTACTGAAAAGGAGATTAAGAACAGTCCAGGCAAAAGGAACAGCATCTGAAGATGAGGGAGAGGAATAACTGGGCACTGAGGGTCGGGGCACCTTCGACTCTTGGAACTATGGAGAAGAAAGGAGTGTTGATGATCTTCGGGTTTTGAGAAATTCCACTGGAGCATTATATTACTCCACACGCTCTGTTGTGGTTCTCCTACACTGTTGCAAATACCCACAATGCATCCACTGCCAGATTGCTCTGAGGATGATTTGATAGCTGGAGGTGACCCCAGCTCCAGCAACACCCATGCAAAACAACTCCAGTGA
Organism: Myotis nattereri; assembly: GCF_964212035.1. Lineage (NCBI taxonomy): Eukaryota > Metazoa > Chordata > Mammalia > Chiroptera > Vespertilionidae > Myotis > Myotis nattereri. The sequence continues at coordinate 211,517,590 of NC_138075.1, read as the reverse complement.
CATTCCTTCCTCTATTCTCAGTCATAGTCATGGAGGAATACTTTATCATTTTAAAGAAGCAAAATCATACTTGATTAAAATATCTACTTTTTGGAAAGGCACCATTTTAAGAAATGAACAAGCAAGTGACAGACTGGGAGAAATGCTTACAATACATATATCTGAACCCCAGCGCGGCACTGAGGGAAGGAGAGGGAGGAGGCGGGAGCCTTGGGATGGCGGGGTGCTGAGGGCAGTGTCGGCGTCTGATGTCTGTTCCTTCCACACCCAGCCGGGCCACCATCACCTCCTCTCCCGACCCCACCGGGGCCTTCAGGACCTGATTGGCCTGGCCCTGAACGGCCCTGATTGCCCGCCAGGCCTAGGGACCCCACCCATGCACAGATTTCCTGCACCGGGCCTCTAGTTTCTTATAAAGTTAAAAATATACTTTGTTATAAACCAAAATTTCTACTGCTATTTATCCAGGAGAAATGAAATCATACGCCAGTATAACAACTTTTATAAGAATGTTCCTAGTAAATTCATTCATAAGTGTGACAAACCAGAAGACAACTAAAATATCCACCATCAGGTATAGATATTGTGTTAATCCATAGAATGTACTATTCTGGATTAAAAGGGACAAGTTCATGATTCTTGAAATAACCTGTATAAATCCCAGTGTTTAAGCTTCAAAGAAGAAGCTACAAGCAGAAGAGTTTCTATTATATTTACATAAAGAGTTTATGTTTTGACTATTTAAAGTTTAAAACTAACAAAGCTGTTCAATGGTGAAAAAGAAAGCAGAATAGTGATTGCTTCTTAGGATTTGGTGAGACTGGGCACTCAGACTAAGGGAACTAAGTCTCTAGTTTAATAAAAGTTCACTTTATATGTATGAATGCATTTTTCAAAACACACAGTACTCATTTTTAATATCTGCTCACTTCAAAATATGTAAATTATACCTAAAAACATTAGAAGACATTGTTGCAGTATCTTGTTATTTTCTTGGTATTTCAAGAAAAGTGCTCCTAGAAGAGGAATCAGGATGAAAACACAACCTCTTCTCTGTGTCTGTGCTCTCCTTAGAGCCCAAACCCACACTTCTGCGTTGTGCCCCAAGTGTACTTACCTCCTCAGGATTGTTTCTCGGTCCATCCCCCTCCCTTCCCAGTTTCACATTTTCACACTAACCTCTGAAGTTTTATCCTAAATACAATCCTCCTGTAGGACTGAAAATGAAGGACAGTAGCCTCTAATGATAATGAGGTCATCTTTGAATTGTCCTTGATTCCTTTTCTCACACCTATTATTAAATATTTCAGCAAATCTTGTCACCTTGACTGAAAAAATGCATCCAGGCCTGGCTGGCATGGCTCAGTGGTTGTGTTGACCTATGAACAAGGAGGCCATGGTTTGATTCCCGGTCAGGATACATGTCTGGCTTTTAGGCTCGATTCCCAATTCCCAGTGTGGGGCGTGCAGAAGGCGGCCGATCAATGATTCTCTCTCATCATTTATCTTTCTCTCTCTCTCTCCCTATCCTTTTCTTCTGAAATCAATTACAAAATATCTTTAACAGAATGCATCCCGTTTCCTTCAATATTATCCTACTTCTATGCACACCAAACATTATGATCAAAGACAATGTTGTCTCCAGCGTTGATTAGTCCTATGGCCTCCTCAAGGGTTTCCCTTCTGTACACTGTCAGGATCATCCCATTCCATGTCACTCCTCTGCACCAAAGGCTCTCATGGTAGTGGAGAGCTGTAATAACTTCAAGGCCTGAAATACTTCTCCCACCTGAGATCTTTCCCACTCTGAAGATGTCTCCTGCTCCACTGAGCCCCACTGTCTCCCTCACTTTCCCTTGGGCAGTAGTTTGAATAGTTGTATTCCTTCTCTCCTTCAAAACTGATCAAATGCCTCCTCCATCCCACTGAAAGACTTCTCAGCAACGTAGTTATGATGTAAAGTCCTATAGGTGGTGGGGGTCCCATCTCCTTTCCCTGCTTTATTTTTCTTCATAGCATGCATCACCTTTTAATGTAATGCATATTTTATTTTATTATATGTACATTCCCAATAGAATATAAGCTCCATGATGGAAGGTATTTTTTTTCTATCTCTGGTATTTAGAACCGTGCCTCATGCATAATGAACACAATTAATATTGAGTTAATAAGTCAATTTAGGAAGAAAATTGCTGATAGTCTTTTGCTACACTGGATAAATGGCTTATAGAAGTAAGAATCAAGTTTCTTTGATAAACTACAAGTCAAAAAATCATGAAAACCCCAACGCACTGAACTGCTGGAGACAGGAATCAGATCCTTGGCCTGGTACATATAAAGGATGTCCCCAAATATGTATACACACTTTAACAGCTCACAGCTCAATTTTGAAAATGAGATGTACTTTAATAAGCACTGTCTTTATAATTATTCAAAGTGTGTGTATACAGTTTGGGGACACCCTACATGCAATAAAATAATAGTACTCAGTATTAAAGAAAAAAATGAAATTCTGCCATTTGTGACAACATAGATGGATTTTGAGAATATCATGCTACGTGAAACAAGTCAGTTAGAAAAACATTGAGAATCATATGTGGGATATAAACGTGAAAGTAACAAATGAACAAATGAGAGAAACAAACAAACAAAAACTCAGAGACACAGACAAGAGTGTAGTGTTTTCCAGAGTGAAGTGTGGGGAGGCGTAAAGGGTAAAGGGGGTCAAATATATGATGTGACATGAATGGACTTTGGAGGGGAGGCACACAATGCAACATATAGATCATGTGTGTAGAAATGTGCAGTTTAGTCTTATGCTTATTATTTTCAGATTAGAATTTTGATAATGATCTGGTATAAGTCAGTGACAGCATGTAAATAAACATCATCCATTTGCAACAAGATTATAACACGTGTTAAAAGTGGGCAAGGACCCTTGACCTCACTTGTGCCTATTTTGTAAAACATTTTCTCAAAGACAAAATGCTTTCATTTTAGTGACTCTTCAGCTTTATTTACTGGTCACAGGCATAGACATGTAAATTACTCTGCCAATAGTAAAGTAATTTATTGGAGAATTAGATTCTTAAACTATTTGAGTTGTCTTTGATGCCTTACAAACTTTTAAATTCTTTGAGATACTTGAAGCAAAATTATGAGTTATTGTTGTCCTTCCCTCGGAAGACTAGGTGAGAAGTGCCTAAGGCATGGAGGAGTTACAGCAAACAGCAGGATATGCTGGCCTGTGATTCAGCGTGTGTTCCTGGCTGTTTCTTTGTTGTCGGCTACAGAAAATGGGATGGATCCGCTAGGTATCGATGTTGATGCTCCCCAGAGATCCTGACAGAGGTGAAGAAATAAATGGTCTGAGGTGGGACATAAAAGTGACTCTCCTGTTGGCATAACCGTTTTATGGTTTTAACAGAGAGCTATCTCTATCCAGTTAATAATCTCATTTTATCTTGAGTTTCCTGCATCATTGAACTAAACATAAAGGGTCTCTGGGAACAAAGCCGTGCATCAGGGTTTTGACTGTGCCTTTCATGTGAGCAGAGCTCATCTGGGAGGCTGGGCATGCATTAGGTAAATTGACACTGCAATTGGCTGTGTTTCTATTGAAGACGAAGAAAACAGTGAAATGAAATTCAGTGAAATGCTAATGCTCTTTTGTTTTCCTTTTTTCAACTTTTTTAAAAATATATATTTTTATTGATTTCAGAGAGGAAGGGAGCGGGAGGTAGAGAGATAGAAACATCAATGATGAGAGAGAATCATTGATTGACTGCCTCCTGCACGCGACAGGGGATTGAGCCCGCAAACCAGGCATATGCCCTTGACCAGAATCGAACTTGTGACCCTTCAGTCCGCAGACCAACGCTCTATCCACTGAGCTAAGCCAGCTAGGGCTCAATGTTTTTGGAGCAAATCTGTGAAATAGTATAAATTAAAAGTGAGTTATATCCTTCAATTATCAAATCCCTTAAATTTAGGGTTTGCTTTCAGGCCTTTGGAGAATTTCTGGCAACTTTAAATCCAAAGAGATTTATTACCAAGTATTAGGAGGATACACAATCATTGAAAGTATATTACAGACAGTTTGGGCCACACTTCCAGGAATGGTTTCACCTTCCAAACGAAATGGCCTCTTCCCAGACCACAGGCTCCATCGCGGAAACAAACATCTCAGAATGAGAAGGCAGGAATAATGCAACAGCACTGTCTTGGTCCTGATCTGCGTCAACATGAGGGACTCTTCAGGTTCCACCTCTCTATTCCCTTCATTCAGTTCTGGATTTATTTCATGTGAGTTTATCTGACGGACCAACCTAAAGGGCAGTTGCAAAGCCAGCTGCAGGGATACCTAAAAAACAGAGCTTTCCGCTTTTCGGCCTCTTTTGTGTATGGATGCACACTAAAAGGAAATGCAAATGGATCTTGAGCATCGATACATATTCCATATCTGTGACATCTTTAAAGATACTTCTATAAAGTTTACTGTAAATTGAAATTATGTACATAAGACTCTGGCTTCCATGTACTTGTATTATATGATTAAAGATGTGCTCCTATGGGCAACAGAAAAAATCGATATCAAATTTTATTCCATGTGGGGCAGACAGTCCCTGTTGCTCTCATTTCCATAATGCTTTTATTTTTGAGTAATTGTGATTATCTTTGCTCTTCATATACCTTATAGAACTGGGGGAAATCACTGCCCTGCATTTTTTTTGCTATTTATTTTAATTGACTGAATGGTATTAAAGTTTTCATGGAAACTGTAACCGGGGCCTATGTCTTTCATTAAGCAAGATACAGTTTATTTGTAAGAAAATTAAAAATAAATGTTATCCTATATAATAATAGAGAAATATGCAAATTAGCCAGGATGACGTACCATCATGACCAAACAACAGGGACCTGAGGCTGAATGGAGCCTGTCTGGGGCGAGGGACATCAGGCCATGCCCCTCACCCCACAGGGCTTGATCATGGACCTCAGGCCACACCCCCCGCCCCAGTGCTGGGCTGGGAGAGCTCATGTGCACCTCCCCCACACCAGTGCCAGGCCAGGGAACCTCAGGCCATGCCCCCCTCCTGGCAGTGCTTGATGGGGGACCTGAGACTCTGCCTCCCAGCTGGCACTGGGCGGGGGCACCTGAGGCTGCACCCCCCCCACCCAGAGGGGCCTGATGGGGGTGGGCCGGCTGGGTCTGGGTCTCCTGCATTTTTGAAGTGTGTGCGGGTGGTAGGTGAGGACTAGACTCTAGTCCCCATGGCACACCCCAGACTCTGACAGGAGGGAGATTTTCATATACGTTATACTAATTTTCTTCCATCTCTGACACTGCTATTATAGAGAAAGGGCAAATAGCAATATTAAAATATTTCCTCTAATTAATTCCCTTTTAATGTGCATGAATTTTGTGCACTGAGCCACTAGTTATACTATAATATCCTTCCCCTCATCTATGGTGGTATATCTAAAGATCACCCTTAAGGCTTGATAATTTGGTAGAAAAACTTACCAGTCTTAAAAATGATATTATATAGTTTATTACAGCAAAATGACACAGTTTAAAATCAGTAATGTGAAAGGTGCATGGGGTAAAATCTACAGAAACCAGCGGCAAGCTATCAGATGTCCGCAACCTGGGAATCCTTTGGCATGCATTTCATTCTCCCAGGAACTATGTGAGATAACATGTGTGAAATATTACCTTGTAATTGATTCCAGCTTCTCAAGACTGCAGCCAGCCCTTACTCCAAAGGGCATGCGCGCGCGCGCGCGCGCGCGTGCGCACACACACACACAGCATTCACCATGCATCACACATCGTTATAAACTTATCTGGTCAAATTGGTAGGGCACTTCCCAGGCCTCAGGCATTTAAAAACAAACACACAAATAAAATATATTAAACGCACAAAATCCAAAGAGCTCAGAGATTATTGTTTTTCTAGGAGCTGGCCAAGGGCCTGTTCTGAAGATGGCCCTTTCTTTGGAATATGTCATGTTTGAGCAACACAGGCCTGCTGAGTGGACTCCAGCCCACCATCCTTGACTCACATGGCTTTCCCCCCAACAAATGTAATGAGAGGCTCCTGGTTTCGAAGCTAGATGGTGCTGTGAAAGCCATGGAAGCACCAGCACACAACTTCCATTATTTAAAGAAATTGTCCATTTAATCTTATTCTAAACTTTCCTTTGGTCCTTTTAAAGTTACATTGTATCAGGATTATAATTTTTTGATTGGAAGGTGGTTCACTTTTTCCTGAAATATCTTTGGCTTGCATTTCTTGGTCTTGGAAACACACCCATCATCGCTTGGTACAGTGTTATTGGATGTGCACCGAGAAACGCGACTGACTGGCTGCAATGTGCCAGGATCTTCAGATCAAAGTAAGGAATAGAAACTTCACTCTTCAGGAATGAGCTGTTCATCTAGGAACCAGTGGTGGCTGAACCTGAATAACTTAGACTTGGAGAGATTATTTGAATTCCCAAGCACTGAAGTCATACAACTGAGTTAAGAAAGTGTCCTTGTCTGCCCATGAAGGAAAGGATTGGCTTTTATTATTTCCTCACATTGATTAGTACCAAAAAAATCAATCCTTGAGACAATGAAATATAAGATTTACAATCTGAAACAAGGCAAACATATAGCAATATTTAATGCTGAATGGTGGGAAGTCATTTAAGGGGAGTTATATCACAGTGGTATAAAAAGAATTGGAGAATATCAGAGAAGCAAGATCATTCTGTTCACCTACAAGAAGTGATAACAGTGAAGTGTTAAGAACAGAAGACAAATTTACCCAGAATAAATGTGCTGATTTATGCAGTTGTTTGGTAATTCAAGTTTTTGAGTAAAATATATATTATGTCTATAAATATCAACTGAACATGGGATAAATTCCCGGACACACATATGTTCCATAATGTGAAATATTTCAGATTGACAGTCTATTCCTTGAAATACTATAACTTCCATGCATGAGAAACCTTAAATGTCCTCTGGGGCACATGTTAGTTTCCAAAAATTATCACAAAATTTGTGGCTCAAACAATAAAAATATATTATCTTAAGTTTAGGAGGTTAGAAGATAATCATGCATCTCAGTGGGTTACAAGAGTAATGTGGGCAGGTCCATGTTCCCTCTGGGGGTTGAGGAGAGAATCCATTTCCTTGCCTTTTTCTACTTCTTGAAGCTGCACTCATTCCTTGGCTCATGGCCCATCTTCTTCCTGTATGTTCAGAACCAGAAGGGTTGGGCACGTCTTGCTCACCTGGCAACCTCTCTGGTTCTCTCTCTTCTGCCCAACTCTTCTACTGTCACAGGGCATTGAGATTACGCCTGCTCCCACTCGAATAACCCAGGATCATCTCCCCATTGTAGGGTCAACTGATTAGCAACTTTAATTCCATCTACACCTTATGATATTTCCCTTTGTCACATAATGTAACTCATTCATATATTCCAGAGTTTCAAGACACCTAAGCCCTTTGGAGACCATTACTCTGTCTGCCATTGGGTAATAGTCACAATCTACAAGATTGTGTTTGAAATGTACCTGGTAATATTTTAAGAACCTTCTCCACTGGTCACATTGGGAGAAAAAAAACAACAACTTTTTAAAATTCAAGATGAAGCAATTTTTTTCAAGTCAATATTTTGAATTCCTCAAGAGAGTTTGAATGACAGGTAAATCTTATTGTTCTTTTCACTGTACAAATATTGATATAGACATTGACATTAAAGAAAGGTAAGCATCATTGTTTTTTTAAAAAAATATATTTTATTGATTTTTTACAGAGAGGAAGGGAGAGAGATAGAGAGTTAGAAACATCGATGAGAGAGAAACATCGATCAGCTGCCTCCTGCACATCTCCTACTGGGGATGTGCCCGCAACCCAGGTACATGCCCTTGACCGGAATCAAACCCGGGACCTTTCAGTCCGCAGGCCGACGCTCTATCCACTGAGCCAAACCGGTTTCGGCAGCATCATTGTTTTTGATTAAGTGATGATAGCATGAGGATAATCAAGCCAGTATTAGTCTAGAACAAAAAATAAAAATATATGATATTGCCTGGCTGGTGTTGCTCAGTGGTTAAGCATCAACCTATGAAACAGAAGGTCAAGGTTCAATTCTAGTCAGGGCACATGCCTGGGTTGCAGGCTCAATCCTCCGTAAGGGATCTGCAGAAAGCAGCTAATCAATGATTCCCTCTCATCATCGATGTTTCTATCTCTTGCTCCCTCTCCCTTTCTCTCTGAAATCAATAAAAATATATATTTAAAAATATATATACATATATATGATTACTGTGATTCAATGCTTTTGTTAATTATTACTATTAACACTTTACTTCTACATGTGAATGATATTAATTCAAGAAGAAAAATATTTTAAGAATGGAAAGACTAAATTTCAACAAACTTCTTTAACTCTATGCATTTATGAGTTCTGACACTTTGTCAACTTCATTTATGCTGAAAGTACACAATGCTAATATTTGTCATGACATGCACAGAAGAAAAGTGCTTAGTGCTACAGTTTTCATATATTTTTAATAACATTTTTCAAGAGAGAGAAATTTGCAAGTTAAATGTCTAGAAGTGTAATCTCAATTTTTTAAAAAGACATCATAATTTTTCAAAATTAGATGCATTTAATTAATTTTGTCCAAAATGGTTAGCACAGAGGAAACATTTTTAAATGTAAATGCAATCACCAATGTGTAAAACATAGTGTAAAATCTATATTTTAAAAGGTTTCCCTAGCCACTAGCAATCTTTTAATATTTCTATTCAGACCTAATTAAGGTTCCTTTGAAAATTTAGAAAATTTAATACTCAAAGACATATAAAATTAAATTAATGAATGGAAATGAAATCATCACTACTATGGTTTAAATTTGACCAAATTATCAGTACTAGTGGATCAGCCAGTAAACTGTTTCTGGAAGTAAATGTTACTTTATTTTAATAAGAAATTGTTTTCTGGACATCCGTGAAAAATTACTTTGAAAGGCAGCATATTCTCTGTATTTATGAACCAATTTCTGTTTGCTTGTTCATTTATTTTTTACTTAGATTCTACGTATAAGTAAGAGCATATGAGATTTGTCTTCCTCTGTCTGCCTTTTGCTCAACACAATACCCTCTAAGTCCACCCATGTTGCTGCAAATGGCAAGGTTTCATTCTCTTTTATGGCTGAATCACATTCCTTTGTATATATGTAGCACTTTTTAATCTATTCATCTATTAGTGGACAATTAGGTTGCTTCATAACTTGGCTGTTATAAAAAGGCTACAATAAACGTATGGATGTATATTTTAATGATAGCCAAATGGGAAGAGGATTGAGGGGAATGAATGAAAAAGGTGAAGGGATTAAGAAGTACAAATTGGTAGTTACAGAATAGTCAATGGGACATAAAGAACAAGATATGGGCTATAGTTAATAATATTATAAGAACTATGCATGGTGTTTGATGGGTACTAGGTTTATTAGAGTGGCCAGTTAGTAATGTCTAATCACTAGGCTGTATACCTGAAACTAAAACAGTGCCATGTTAACTATAATTGAAAAAAAATTAATTTCAAGTCAAAATAAAAATAAGGTAGTGTATTATAAGAAGTTTTTTTAAAACTTCAGTTTGGTTATAGATTTCCATGTATCTTACTAGAAATAATACTTTCATCTATATCTTCAATATGTAAAAATATTATTTATCAACTCTAAGACTCCTTCCTACAGTACTCACTGAATTTCGTATAGAGCATATTCCTAAAATATCCAATATAGGTAAAGATGTGCATATCCTAAACCATAGTAATAGTTTATATAAATTATGTAATCACAGAGAAACATGGAGGCTTATAATAGAAAGTAATAAGAGTGAAAAAGTGAGGGAAGGGGGACTAAACTCACACCATTAGAATGGGTAAATATACTGTAGTATATTTATGCAGTCGAGTAGGAGACTGAGGTCAAAATGAAAAACATTGATATGTGAGAGAAACATTGATCTGTTGTCTCAAGCACATGCCCCAACTGGGAATCAAACCCGCAACCTAGGTATGTGCCCTGACAGGGAGTTAAATCTTCCACCATTCAATGCATGGGATGACGCTCCAACCACTTAGCTACACTGGCGAGGACAGTAATTTTATTCTTACTTTTTAAAGAAACCTCCACACTGTTTTCCCAGTGGCTGCACTAAATTATATTCCACCAACAGTGTATTAGTGTTCCCGTTTCTCCACATCGTCTCCAACACTTGTTGCTTCTATCTTTTTGACAATAGTCATTCTAAGTATGAGGTGGTGTCTCACTGTGGTTTTGACTTGCATTTCTCTCATAGCTAGTGATGCTGGACATCTTTTCATCTGTCTGTTGGCTGTCTATTTATCTTCCTAGGAGAAGTGTATTATTTCATTCATATGTGGGTCATAAAAAAAAAAGTAACAGCCATACTCACAAAACAAACTCACAGACACAGACAACAGAATGGTGGTCCCTGGAGGAGAAGTGGGGAGAGCGAAGTTGGTAAAGAGGGTCAAATACAGGAGAGATGGAGAAAACTAGACTTTCGGTGGTGAGCATGCAACAGAGCATGCACCTGAAAATGATATGGTCTTGTTAACAATGTCATACCAACAAATTTAACTTAAAAGAAAAAAAACTAAATAAACACACACACACACACACACACACACAATAACACCAACAAAAACTGAAACTAAAACCCTTGAGGAAAAAATGTTTTTTACTTTGAGAATGCCAGGTGCCTAAACTTATGTAGTCACTAGCTTCTGTTTTTAGATGAGCCTCCAATTAGGAATAACCTTGTATTCATCCATTTGGGCTACTATAACAGAATACCACAGACCAGGTAGCTTATACAGAACTGAAATTTATTTCTCACAGTCTTAGGGGCTGGAAGTCCAAGATAATGGTGCCAATATGGTTGGGATCTGGGAAAAACCCTGTTCTGGGTTATAAACTGCTGACTTCTCTGTGTCCTGACTGGGTGAAAGAGGCAAGAGAACTCTGTGGGGTCTCTCTTATAAAAGTACTAATCTCACTCACAAGAGCTCCACTCTCATAACTTAAGTACAATCCAAAGCCCCACCTCCTAATACCATCATATTGAATATTAGGATTTCAACATAAGAATCTGGAGTGGGGGGGGGGGGCACACACAGGTTCAAACCATAGCAACATTCATGTGAAGATACCAGGAATGATGAACCTCATTATAGAATCACACATCATTTTATTTTTCTGAGATCATTAGCTTAAAACTCATTGTCAACGTATCAAAAGTCTCCTCTATAATCATCATGCAGTTACGTGAATTATAGTATGTTTTCAATTTCGGATTGCCTCTTAAAAACTATGGTGGATATTATAGACCCCAATGGTAAGGCTATTGGTGTAAAAAACTTGACAGCACAGAATACTTGATGTGGTAACTATTGTTTCAAACTCAATCTACTCTAAGACATAACTCTGTAGAGGCAGAATTGATGCAGTAATAGTGCACTGTATTTTTTCTTGGTGTCATTAATCAAAGACACAAAGCAGTTTCAATCTACACTAATAAAAGAGAAAAATGGTAATTGGCATACAGCGATACCATTTTCATTGGCTAATCAGGGCTATATGCAAATTTACTGCCAACTAAGATTGGCAGTTAACTGCCAACTAAGATTGGCAGTTAACTGCCAACTAAGATTGGCAGTTAACTGCCAACAAGATGGCGGTTAATTTGCATATGTAGGCACAATGCAGGGAGGCAAAAGGGAAAGCAGGAAGAAGCCCCCTGCCACTGACAGTGATTGGAAACCCAGGGGGGAGCTAAGAGCTGGGGGGCAGGGCAAAGGCGGCCCTGGGGCCGCCTTTGCCCTGCCCCCCAGCCATGATCGGAGAATCAGGCACCTTTGCCGCCCTGGCCAGTGATAGCAGGAAGTAGGGGTGGAGCCAGCGATGGGAGCTGGGCACGGTCGAAGCTGGCAGTCCCGGGAGCTAGGGGCCCCTTGCCTGGGCCTAAAGCAAAGCCCATGATCGCGGAGCCCCCCGCTGCCACTGCAGGTCCCCACTGCCCAGGCCGGATGCCTAGGCCAGAGGCGTTAGGCCTGGGCAGGGGTGGAGCCTGCAACCGCGGGGAGCTGGGGGTCCCCTGCCCAGGCCTGACACCTCTGCCAGAGGCCTCAGGCCTGGTCAAGGGGCCGATCCGGTGATTGGTGATTGGAGGGTGATGAGGGTCAACTCCTCTGGCCGAGGCATCAGGCCTGGGTGGGGGGCGGAGCCGGGGATTGGGGGGATATGATGGTCCCCTTGCCCAGGCCTGAAGCCTGGGTCAGAGGCATCAGGCTTGGGCGGGGGGTGGAGCAAGCGATCAGAGGGAGATGGGGGTCCCCTGCCCAGGCATGATTCCTGGGCCAGAGGCCTCAGGCCTGGGCGGGGGTCAGAGCCAGTGATCGGGGGGAGATGGGGGTCCCCTGTCCAAGCCTGACACCTCTGGCGGAGGCGTCAGGCCTGGGCAAGGGGCCAATCAGGCGATCGGAGGGTGATGAGGGTCAATGCCTGAGGGCTCCCAGTATGTGAGAGGGGGCAGGCTGGGCTGAGGGACACTCTCCCCCCCCCCCACCCAGTGCACGAATTTCGTGCACCGGGCCCCTAGTAATAATAATAATAATAATAATAATAATTCATTTGCATGGCTTTTAAGGCAGCAGTGCAGTCAAGCAAAACAAAATAGTATCAATAATTTATTTCATATTTTATTTGTTTTCTTATAAATGCTTGAAAAAGGAAATGAAAGTGAAATGTGGAAATAGCCATTTTTTATATAAAGGTCTGTTCAGAAAAATAAGATCTCTTTTTCTCCTTGAATCAACCAAGATATAACTGACACTTAATTTAAAGTTACTTTTTACTGTAGCATCGCTTTCTCTAATTAATTAAAATTCATGGCTGTATTATGTACAACACTATACTTTCCTAAATTTCACAGGACAGATAGGAAGTTTAATACATTGGCTAGGAAAGCTTTCAATTGCATAGCTATCCAAAAGGAAAATCCAATTCTATAATCTAACAGCATTTTTTGAAAAACACAGCAATGATTTTTAAAAAACTCATCCTGGGATGAGTACAGGCACCCAAATTTCATTCTGAAAAGGCTATAGTACTTGTTCCTTGACATTTTCAAAGTTCATGGGATCCTGATAAATGATTAAAGGTTATCTCTAGAGTATATTTCTGATGACAGTTTTTCTAGTTTTCTACCTAGTTCATAGGTAAGAAAGAATGTATTGTTTAAAGAATGTTATTTTCTTTTCCACTTGATCCCTTAAGTCATAATTTAAGCCATTCCTTATTCCCTAAGCTGATATAGAGTTCTGTGTACCCCAGGATAGTATGTCACTGATAGTGATATAAACACATAGTTTGAGCCTTAAGAAATCATATTATTCCTATCATTTCCTGTGATTTTCTTCCATCTGTATGGTATATTATTACTTTATCACAGATCAAGAAAAAATAGAACCCAAGGATCACCTTATAACATATTACCAAGATTTTTTATAAGGGCTGTGTAAGATACAAGCAATAAAATATTTCTACACGTGAGATGCTTGCATTCTTAACATATATTTTTATTCTAGTCTAAACTTAATCTATGACAAGTTCATTTTAAAAAGTCATGATTAATGCATGTAAAGCTTATTAACTACTCTATGTTTTAAACTAAGTAACTACAACTATAAATTTAAATGTGAATAAAATTTCTAAAACGTTCTTTTATACCCCAAGGGTGACATAGTCCCTACTTTAAAAACCAGTAATCAAACATCTTGTCAATGTGCAAGCATTAACTATTTTCTATCAGTGGTTCTCAACCTTCCGGCCCTTTAAATACAGTTCCTCATGTTGTGACCCAGCCATAAAATTATTTTCGTTGCTTCTTCATAACTGTAATGTTGCTATTGTTATGAATCATAATGTAAATATCTGATATGCAGGATGGTTTTAGGTGAACCCTGTGAAAGGCTCGTTCGACCGCCAAAGGGGTCGCGACCCACAGGTTGAGAACAGCTGGCTAATTCATCCCTAGATCTCATATTCACCTTGATTAATAAATTAGTGTGTTAACTATCTTTACCACTTGTACACTTTCATATTAGAATTAGTTAGAAAAAGACTATTTCCCTATAGCCCATGGAAATATTGGGGCATTATTTCATTATATAGCAAATTCAACAGGGCAGTTTTCCAAACTTTCTACACTAAGACACATCCCTATATTTTTTTCCATTCTTGTTCTTTTCCCCTTACACTTCTCTTTGTTCTATGAGGTACATGATATGACTGAGGTAGAGTGAAACAGATTCCTGCCCACTTTTTCACATTCAATAAATGGTAGGACTACAGTCTAGGAAAACCTGTAATGGTTTCTTCCATTAAAGAACTAGAAAGTCTCATCTGTTTATTTTGTTCATTATATTGGACATATAAGTGAGATCATGTGATACTTGTCTTTCTCTGACTGGCTTATACTGATGAACAAAATAGATCCAGAGACATAGAAGTATGTAACAGAATGACAAATCTCAGACAGAAGGGGGTAGTGGGGAGCATGAGGAGATTAACCAAAGAATTTATATGCATATATGCATAGCCCACTGACACAGACAATAGTGTGGTAGGCCTGAGGAGGGGGCATCTGAGGGGTGGAGGGAGTCAAAGGGGGAAAACATAATTTAAACAATAAAGATGTATTTTTTTTAAGTGGCAATTAAAGATAGAGATTAGGAGAGGAGAAGCCATTGAAAATAACTTTACCCCACTATTTATCCCACTCAGTTGAAGTATTCTTACCAGCTTAGTATTTTAGAAAGATATAGATTATTACATTGGTATACAAGCATCATTTCTATCTATGCCTAGATGTCTCTATGATATTTGTTAAATTGTTAAGAAGTTATAGAAATCATGTAAAATATTTTTCTTCATGCAAACAAAATAGAAGAACTAGAGTTTAGTCAGGCAAGGGGAGGTTTCCTAGGCATAATACCAAGGCAGAAACCACTAACATTTAAAATTTCAGAGCAGAAAAACGTTAATTAATTAATTGGGCCAAAAGGGAAATGGCCACTGGTCTGTCCTATAATATTGATGTACACGTAATTGTAACAATTGTTCTGCAGTGCTTTTTGGTTATATTGATGCAGTTATCAGCTCAGACTCAGAATAGATATTGATGATAATGATATAGACAGGGACATAATTATTACACCAGGCTTTCTCTGAGTCAAAAAATTCCACTTCCAGGAATTTATCTTAAGGATCTAAGATGACTAGTGAGAACCATGTATGGATTTTTCATGGCAGAGAAGTTTATCTCAGGAAAATTAAATGAACCTAAATAGCCAATAAGGGTGGATACTTCATAAACATTGTACATGTGTACATGCCTTGAACAATGATGCAACTACTGAAAATGTTGATGCATTCCTATGGTCTTATATGTCTCTATTATATTTTATTTTTCAAAGTTCTGAAATAATATATGTACATTTTATTACTTCAGTTTCCTTTTTTTAAAATAGATTTAATGTTTTTAAATGTGGGTACATATACATAATGAAAATACTTTGAATAATAAATATCAAGATGTAAATGACTGAAAAAACCTTAAGATCTACTTTGTGAGATGGGTGTCTACCACAGTGAGATAGACTTGAGTAGAGAACTGCAGAACACCATGAGCTTTTGAGTATAATCTGAGAGTGATTTCCAGCTGTAACACAAAGTAGCTGGCAGGTCTTAGAATCCTTATTTTTCTGGCTTCAATTCATTTACCTATAAAATGAGGCAATTATATTGATGATGCAAATGTATTGTGGCAATTAATTGAGCTGAAGAAGATAAATGATCAGTTACAGTCCTCAAAAACAGGTAGCATTCAATAAAGAAAAATTACTATTATAAATTGCTATGAAGATAGTGTAGCGGTCAGTTATAAGAGAGAATATAAACTCATGCTGGAGCCATTTTAGTGATACCTGAGAGATACAGTGTATTCCATCTGGCCTATTATTTATTTAGCTGTCACATATTATCTATTTTAATTTAATTTATTTTGCATTCATGCATTGGGTGAACAATTGCAGTAGATAATTTATAAGATCTTCCTAATCCTAATGTTACATGGCATAAATAGTGGTTGATAGAAGGCCAAGTGTTTGGGTCACATTTACTACCTTTAGTCGGACTATATTTATGGTACTTCATAACAGAACACTTTCCCCTTTTGTTTATATAACTGGGCTTCTTTTAAAACATAAATTAGTAAGTCTCCCTATAAATTTTAATTTTTTAAAAATATTTTTAAGTATGTTTTTATTGATTTTAAATAGAGGAAAGGAGAGGGAGAGAGAGAGAGAGAAACATCAGTGATGAGAATCAATGATAGGCCACCTCCTGCATGCCCCTTACTGGGGATCAAGTCCAAAATCCAGGCATGTGCCCTGATCAGGACTCAAACCCTGACCTCCTGATTTATGGGTCAATGTTCAACCAACTGAGCCACACCGGATGGGCTAAATTTTAATGATACTTTCTAAAAGCTTCCTAAGATTGGTCATAATTTATGTCAAGAGCATGTATCATCACTTTTTCTCTCCCTCCCCGCCCCCCGAAATTGTATGAGATTTTGAGTGTTCAAACAATATAATAAGTGAAATAAAAACACCAAAAAAGTCACACACAGAGAAACTGGTTTTTAATTGAGAGATTATAAGTGAGATTTTAGACCACTTTCTGCCCTCAGGTTGCGATGAACAGAAACAGAAATGCAGGCCTGAGCAGGCTGCCTGAGTGCCGACATTGTGCTAAGTGTTGGAATAGACACCTGTCTTTTCATATACCTTGACAAACCATTTTCAGCTCAAAGCCACAAATGAAGTTTTAACAATAGCTAAATAAAATAGCTCTTACTAAAGAATAGCAACTTGAACATGATGTTTTACAAGAACCAGTGAAAGAGAAGGAAGGAGTCCTTCTCTTGTCCCTGTGGATAAATGGTGAATGCGTTGAAGTGTAGTATTTAATTACCTCTTTTTATTTTGTCCTTTATTATTTTAATGTTCATAGCTACACATGTTGCACTGGCCATAAAATGATATAGCCCATTTTAAGGTGCATCTACACTATTTTTCTGGCTGATTTTCTGATAGATTGTATTTTTCCCGTGGTCACCATACCATGGGAAGGATTTTCTCCAATCGGTTCCAAATTTATAGCCCTTAAACTTTACCAGTATCATGTCATTAAACGGGGGGGGCGGGGGGATATATGTCTGCAATCAACGAGAAATTGTCTGTAAATTCCAGCCTCCTCCATTTGATCATTCTACTTGACAAGATGAATATATTAATCCCAATCGCCAATGTCTCAGCATACAAATTACTCTAAACACTACACAAAATCCGACTACACCAGGTTCTTTCAGAAGAAGAAAATATACCAATTTGTAGGGAAATACAAAAGATACTGCAACTGTGTCCATGGTGGGAAACATTAAACACAGACTTTATCTGTGAAATTTGAAGATGCTTGTTTGGAAGCTTTCATTGGAGAAAGGTTGTTTGACGCAGGGTTATTATTTAGTTTTCTTAGTTTCAAAAGCACAGAAAACAATACCTGAAGCACCTTAAGTGCACAGTATAAGCTGCTGATAATATGGGCATTTTATGGTTGCCCAGTCATTAGTGACATCATTATGATAACTTCTTATTTTTTCCCTATATACAGGAAGAGTTAAACAAGTTCTACCATTTTAGTATTTTATTGCTTCATGCAAAATAAAAGAATATGAAAATATTGTGTCTTTTTAAATCATACCAATGCATGGCAATGGTATTCTTATAAATGTGAATCACATGTATTTACGAGTACACACACATACAGATATATGTTATATACATGCATTTACATATTTGTGTGTGTTCATTTATTTATGTATTTATTTTCAAAAATGAATTTATCAAAGTATAAAATTCAGAAAACATTTTGGCATATTTTCTCAACTTCTCCCTAATTACAACACATTGATTATCACACATTAATAAATATATTGAAACAATCATATTGAAAACATTTATTTGCAAAGATGTAAGCATCCCTATGTTCATTGCAGCATTATTGATGGTGGCCAAGACATGGAGACAACCAAAGTGTCATTCAATATAGAATTGGATAAAGAAGATGCGGTACAAGGGAATACTACTCAGACACAAGAAAAGATGAAGTACTACCCTTTGCTACAATATGAATGGGCCTTGAGAATAGTATACTAAGCAAAATAAGTTAGTAGAAAGCTAAGAACCATATAATTTTACTCATATGTGGGATATAAAACTGAAATTCATAGACACAGAAAACAGTATGGTGGTTACCAGAGGGAAGGGGGTGGGAGGGTAAAAGGGGCCAACTATATAATGACAAAAGATGATTTGCATTTGGAATGTGGATACATAATGCAATGTGTAGAGCATGTATCATAAAAATGTACACTTAAAACTGTGTGATCCTATTAACCAATGTCATCCCAATAACTGCAATTCTACAACACCTCATATTAATATAGCAATAGGTAAGAAAAGAGCATACAATCATATTTGTTCACTATTTTATCCATAGAATAATGCCTGGGAAGTGATTACTAACATTTTTTGAATGAAAACAAGGACATAAATTTTTATTCACTTATTTTATTAAATAAAGCTTCACCTAGAAACTACATTTGGTAAGCACTAAAAAATATGCTAATGATTCTGAAATAAAAATTACTCTGGCCTCAACAAATGCCCAATCTAATGGAATAAATACCTATTTATCCTATATAATAAAAGGCTAATAAGCAAATCAACCTAACAGAGGAAAGATGAGTCACTATGATGTGCACTGACCACCAGGGAGAAGACACTCCATGCAGGATCTGCCCCCTGGTGGTCAGTGAACTCCCACAGGGGGAACGCCACTCAGCCAGAAGCCCCACTCATGGCTGGCAAACACAGTGGTGGTGGCGGTAGCCTCTCCTGCCTCCAAGGCAGCACTAAGGATGTCTGAATGCCAGCTTAGGCCCACTCCCTGCCCCCCGAGGGCTTCTGGACTGCAGGCCGGGCTGAGGGACCCCCCTGAGTGCATGAATTTCATGCACCAGGCCTCTAGTATATAATAAAAATATTATGTCATTATTGTCACAATCCTCAGATACACTGAACAATTTCCTACTAAAGCTCTGTTGGAAAACCCACGTGCAGATTTTTAGTGGCTAACTGGAATAAAATATTTCCTGGATTCTGTATTGTTCTAGAATGGTCAACTCATAATATTTATCATTTCTATTAGCTTGGAATGCTGCACCAAATGCAATTCAGTAATCATGTTTCTATGCCAAGCCTCTATTCTTATAACTTTCATCTTTTCTTTTCTTTCTTTGCATGTCCACCTCTCTAATGATCCATTTGATTGTGCCTAAGAAACTTCTTTTGAAGACTCAAAAATTTTTTTCTTTACCCAATGTCCATCCACCTTCTTATTTAAGTGGAATCTGACTGCTCTTACAGCTGACCTCCTCTCCTTCAGTTTGCTACATTTGGAGCTCACTATCTGATTATATTTCTTGGCAGCTTGAGAGTGGTTTAGCCATTTCTATTGCATTTGTTTCATTACAATGTTGACCAAGGTCTGGCAAAAATCCTTCTTTTATTATGTTAACACCACCTGCTGCTTAAAAAATTTCAAGATATTAACTGAGTTTATACAATTCTCAAGTCTTTGTTAACACAAGAACTTTTTCCTAATACATGGAAGGTGAGCTTTTGATTAGAAAAGAAATTATACTTAACAGAGAAAATAGAGAGTTAAATTATGGTATTTAGAGTTATAAAATAGCCTCTTGATACCTACAGCAATGAAAAGAACCTCCAGGTCTCATTAAAAGTACTTGGGTTCTCTAGGGAAGAAAGGGGGGAAATGGTCTCAGGAGGCTAAGATAAATAATTTAACATACAATTTTGCTGTAGAAGACATGTGGAGGCAGGGAGCTACCTAAGTGTTGGCTTTGGTGATGAAGGCTGTGTTCATATATGTAGTTATAAGAACATTATTATCTGGAGTTTCTAGAATTTTCTGGGCTGTGGACACTGAAAACCACCTCTATGGCTCACATGACCTGAAAAAAACATGCTTGTGACCATTGCAATATACACGTGTTTGTCAGTCAACCATGTTCAGTGTATGAAATAAACCCTTGCACAGTGCCGCTACTTCATGGGAAATGACACTTTCTTGTGGATTTGGCTTCTTGCCATAAAGACATGAACCTTCCGTCCAGGCCTGAGAAACTTGGTGGATACATGTTCATAGAGTGAAGATCTCAAATAACAGGGCTTGCTCTAGCCACCTGGAGGGTCTTATTCTCCTTCCTCTTGATTGTCGCAACAAACTGTGGCTTGTCACTAATCCTTCACAATTCTATCACCACTTCCGTGTCATTTTCCAATAACTGCTGGAATAAATGATCTTAAATTTGGTCCAGTTACATTAATTCCCTATCAAATACCTTCAGAAGAAATGTTCTTTTCCATTAAGCCTTTTTACTTAATTCCCATGGTTATCACTGACTGTACTATCATCTTTTTCCCACATGTAATATAGGCACATTTTATATTTTATTTCCTAGAATTTTCCATTCAGGCAATTCCACCTCAGAATTATGGCACAAATTGTTCTATGTACCTGTGTTGACATTATAAGCATGCACTCCCACAAATATGCAAGCACGCGCATCCATCCATGCATGTATGCATGCGATATTTGTACTTTTCTTTAACTGAGATGGAATTTCTTTTATTTCAGTTTAAGAAATACCATCGTTAGCAAGCAAACTTCACCCCTAGTGGAGAAAGAGTGTCTCTTTGGTGTACATTTGCTTTTAGCATCTTGCTCTTCTTACTATCATAGTTTTTGTCACACACTATCTTAATGTCATGTAGGCACCCCTCATTCTTTCACTATGTGCCATATATCTTGAAACTAAGAATCATGTATTAATGTGTCATCAGCACCTATTATAGTACATGATCAGTAAAAAGGTTTTAATGAAAGACAAACTTAATCATCGTTACCTTTGTATGTTGATAATTGAGTCAGGCAAAAGAATGCCTCCTTGACACAATGCTATCCATATCTTATCCCTGAAACTTGCAAAAATGCTATATTACATGGAAAGGGGAGTTAAGTCTCATATTGAGTCAAGATTACTAATCAACTGATTTTAAATAAAAAGATTATCATAGACCAGAGGCCGGATGCACAAAATTTGTGCAGGGGTGAGGAGTAACCCTCAGCCTGGCCTGTGCCCTCTTGCAAATCAAGACCCCTGCGGGATGCCCGACTGCCGGTTTAGGCACCACCTGCTCACTCCTTACCGCCCTTCTGCTTACTCTTAACAGCTTGGTTCCCAGATCCTTATTGCTGCTGCAGAGGTGGGAGAGGCTCCCGCCACCGCCTCTGTGCTTGGCAGCTGTGAGCCTGGCTTCTGGATGAGCAGTGCTCCTGCTGTGGGAGTGCACTGACCACAGGGGGGAAGCTCCTGCATTGAGTATCTGCCCCCTGGTGGTCAGTTCATATCATAGCGACCAGTCATTCTAGTTATTCCGCTGTAAGGGTCACTGGGCTTTTATCATAAACACTAGAGGTCCAGTGCACAAAAATTTGTGCACTCTGGGGGGTCCCTCAGCCTGGCCTGTTCCCTCTTGCAGTCTGGGACCCCTCAGGGGATGACCACCTGCTGACTTAGGCCCGCTCCCCGGGGGATCAGGCCTAAGCTGGCAGTCAGACATTCCGCTGGCAGCCCGGAAGCCCTCGAGAGATGTCCACTTGCCAGCAGGAAGCAAACCTAAGCTGCAGTCGGACATCCTTAGCGCTGCTGAGGAGGCGAAAGAGGCTCCCACCACCACCACTGTACTGGCAGCCATCAGCCAGGCTTGTGGCTGAGCAGAACTCCCCCTGTGGGAGTGCACTGACCATCAGGGGGCAGCTCCTGCATTGAGTGTCTGCCCCCTGGTGGTCAGTGTGTGTCATAGTGACCAGTCATTCCCAGTCTTTCTGCTGTTAGGGTCAATTTGCATATTACCCTTTTATTATATAGGATAGAGGCCTGGTGCATGGGTGAGGCTGGCTGGTTTGCCCTGAAGGATGTCCTGGATCAGGGTGGGGTCCCACTGGGGTGCCTGGCCAACCTTGGTGAGTGGCTGATGGCTGTTTGCAGGTTGGCCACAGCCCATTCAGGGTGGGGGTTCCTACTGACGTGCGTGGCCAGCCTGGGTGAGGGGCTGATGGCTCTTTGCAGGCTGGCCACAGCCCCTTCAAGGTAGGAGTCCCCGCTGGGGAGCCTGGCCAGCCTGGGTGAGGGGCTGATGGCTGTTTGCAGGCTGGCCATGGCCCCCAGCCACCCAAGCTCCCAGTGGAGGCTGGCTGGAAGCAGGTATCTGGGATTTATTTATCTTCTATAATTGAAACTTTGTTGCCTTGAGTGGAGGCTACAACTGGCCAGGGCCAGCGGGAAGCTTGGCTTCCTCCATCACCGGGGCAACCAAGCCTCCTGCTTGCTCCAGCTCTGTGGCTGCCGGCCGCCATCTTGGTTGGGTTAATTTGCATATAGTCACTCTGATTGGCTGGTAGGTGAGGTGGAGGTGTGGTCAATTTGCATGTTTCTCTTTTATTAGATTAGATTATTTGAATTTACTATACTGAATTGACTCAAATGAAGTGATGTGTAGGCATACCCAGCTATAGCCTTTATGCAAATATAGGTTATATGCAAATATTATTCCAGTTTTTATAAGGAACTTGAGTATCCACAAGTGTCATATTATATGCTCCAAAATATAAGGCATTAAAATGAGAAACTAATGCTCAAAATATAAAAAAGTCCATATATTGGAAGTTAATTTTATACTTCGAGAGAGATCGTTCGGCTACTTAGACATTATTTAGGATTGAAGTAGTATTGTTATCAGAGAATTGTGGGGGAGGACTTCCTCTGTTCCTAGGGGAAGTGGGGTATCCCTTTTCCCCCTGGGTGCTGGGGGACGGGTTCTTACAATATCTTGAGAAGAAGAACTTTCTAAGTCTGGCATGGAGAATGAGAGATTTTTATTTGTGTGGAGGTCTATCCCTTGGTTCCAAGTCCCCTTCCCTTAGACCAGTCCTGGAAGAGGTGCAGCTGGGCTTCAGCAGAGCCAGAAGCACTGTCAGTGTCCAGAGTGTCCACTCCCTGGTGGAGCTGAGTCACAGAGCATCAGGCTAATTTTAGTCCATTAGTCCAATGTGTGGGTGGTCCACACAGCTGTAGGCCATGTGGGCAAATGCAGAGCCTGAGAGCCCCATAAGCCATGACTCAGGCATGAGCAGCAAGAGAGAAGGGGGTGGCTCCTTTGTTCAGGAGCTTATGTATCTCCGATTTGGCACCTTTGTGGTGGCCACACCTATTCTGGCAATGACTTGCTCCCAGGTGTGACTGACACATAACCACTTTTTCTACATTGTCTAGACTTTACCAGACATGCCTATAACATGTGGCCTCCTCCTTGTTCCTTTCCAGTTAATTAATGACTGGGTTAATTATGACAGTATCACTATATAATACAATTTGTCAAAATATGTGACAATAATTAAAGCTATTGTAAAAGGGAAATCTAAAGGTTTAATTTCATTAACTCAAAAGAAAAACAGAAAAAATATAACAGAAACAATAATAATAAAAACACCAATAAGGTAAATAAATATTTGATAACTGAACAAAGAGATGTTTTGGTAAACAAATTAAATATGACAACAGAATTTTATTTTGTAGTGATTTATATATTACACTATAATACTATGTCACTGGTCTAAGAATTAGCTATGCTGTAACTATCATTTTCACATAGTAATTTGGAAATTTTTAGCAAAAGAATTGTTCTACCAGATTGTAGTATATAAACTATATATTACATGTGCAAAAAATTCCTGGGATAAAAATTAAAATCCAGCAATCTAAAATGTCCAGAGTATGGCATGTCCCTTATAGGCCTGTGGTGCATTAATAACTATGACATATTATAGTCTTTGTGTTTCGTTTCATTTATTTCACAAACGCAATATGAATTTATGAATCAGAGAAAATTTGAAGAGTTTATAAAGTTTGTGTCTTCTTGTAAGAAGTATGGTAGGTTTAAAATGTTAATCTGAAAAGACTTGTCATTAGACAAATACATTCAGACCACATATATATATGGTCTGAATGTAAATAATTCATAAATGCTTATATATGTATATAAATGAATGCATCTACTTAGGCAATTAGCAAAATGCCTTTACCTATTCATCATAGGGGTCATTTTTAAGTGCTACATATATGAAATAGGTGAAAAGAATATAAGTAAGTGGTAAACCATAATTTCAAGAAGCAGTGTGTGGTCATTAATGAGCTATGACAGGCTTAGGAAAAGATATACTATTTGCACTTAAAAGCCCCATAATTAAGTGATGGCCATTTGAAATTTGTTATTAACCTTGCTGCAGCTTTTCTTGCCCTGGCTGCCCTTTCTCAGAAGATCATTAGGAATTTCTGTGAATGTCCTTATTTAATTTCATTCACGGAGTTGGCTGCCGCTCACTAAACAAAGCCAAAAAGAGAAGCGCCACTGCATATGGAGCTCCCTACACAGCAACACGTTCATAAATAATTCAAATGTCCTCTACTTCACAGGATCACCCTTTCAGCTGGTAACTTCAGTGAGGAACCGAGGTCACTTTCTCAGCACTTTGGAGAGAACACAACTCAGGAAATTTTGCAGTGTTGATATTAAAAAAAAAAAAAGTTTCTGCATTACTATTTTAATTTTTTCAAAACAATAAAATAAAGTTCCTTCGAGGCAGAGACTACTTTAGAGGGTCTGACACATAGAGAATGTTTACTAAGTGCTTGCAGAACCTGGGTGTTTCAGAAGGCTGGGCAGGCTTTCACATAACATGGAGGAGATTAGTAACCATTGCCTCAAATATTTCCTAGGCTTCAGCTGTGAAGATAACCAACTTACTCAGAGACAGAGCAAATGTGCAAATAATCCTGGGTCCAGCAGAATAATGCCCTATGGTTCGCAGATCCTCTTATATGCTGGCTCTCTTGCAAGGATGTATTATTGGGCAGAAAAAAAAAATTGTTGTGTTGTCCTAACTGGTTTGGCTCAGTGGATAGAGCATCGGCCTGTGGACTGAAGGGTCCCAGGTGCGATTCCAGTCAAGGGCATGTACCTTGGTTGCGGGCACATCCCCAGTAGGGTGCGTGCAGGAGGCAACTGATCAATGTTTCTCTCTTGTCGATGTTTCTAACTCTCTATCCTTCTCCCTTCCTCTCTGTAAAAAATCAATAAAATATATATTTTTTAAAATTGTTGTTTTTATACTCTGTTTCTTAAAGAGATTTACAAAAACTCATGGCTTTCCTTTACTCTTACTTCCTCTGGGTTCACCCAGCTTGTCATGCTAAGAGAATGGGCAACCTAGGCAGCAACCGACCACTCTTATAAGGATCTGATCACGGGTCCTTTCATGTGGCAATGTTAAGGGGTAAAGTGGGTGGTGCATGAAAGTCCTATTGTTCCTTGGCATGACATCACGCTTTGACGTCCACTCTGTTATTCTCTGGTAGAGCTAACGAAACAAAGGAAACATCTTTTTAAACTTTACTTTTCATTTACAGGTGGATTTCTTAATTACGTTACTGTCACATGTGAGGTGAAGAGGCCAATGTACATATGTGACATCTCTGGGTTTAGTTCTATGAATATTTTTATTTCTTTTTCTATTCTGCCTTGGGGATTTGCACTTTAGAAGTTCAAGTGTTTCAACACTTTCCTCCATCTGCCTGTTTTCTCTCTCTGCTTTCCTTGTCTTTCTGACTGCCCACCCCCACTTCCCACTCCTTACGAACTTTGAATAATGAGGAATTTCTCCTGAATTTACTACTTGCACATCTTTTATTCTATCTGCCATCAGGATGCCCTTTTCTCCTTCTGTACCAGGTTCCATAGCTTCTATCCTCAGCATTCAAGCTGTAATAACACCTAAAAGTTCAATCTCTGCTTTATTTTAGTATGCCTTACCCAGGTATTTTGTTGTTTACCTCCTTTTAAAAGGAAGCCCATTAGTGAATTTTTCCCTGTCTGCATTAAAAGAATATTAACACCCATTATTTTGAAAACATTTTGATGGCTTTGACTTTGAAAAAGTCAGTATGTGAATCTTGAACCTACAGAAATAAAATAAATCATCTCTTCTACCCCTTAACATAATCCTTTAGAAAAACCCATTATCTGGGAAGGAGTCATTCTCTTGTTGACATCTGTGACATTTTGGCTGTAGCTTAGATTATCCTCTTTGTCCTTATTTTGAAAATTAGTTGTAAAATATCAGCAGCCCTGATTTCTTCTTCCAAAGGATGACATTTATTTTACCAGGTCCAAAAGCAATATCTTTAGACCACAGTAAACAGATTTGACCTACTTCTTTGCCCCATTCTAAGTGTGGTCATGTTTTACTACCTTTTCTAGATTTATTAATAACTAGATGCCCAGTGCATGGAATCTGTGCACAAGTAGGGTTCCTAATCCTGGCCAGCGTTCAGGGCTGGTCAGGGCCTTGTGGCTGCCGGCTAGGGGCCTTCCTTCATTCTGCGCCACACCCTGGTGGTCAGTGCACATCATAGCGAGCTTTCAAACTCCTGGTCAAACTCCCTAGGGGACAATTTGCATATTAGACTTATATATATATATAAATTAGTAGGCCATGCCTTCTAAACTGAAGTATTTTCACCATTAGACCACCACCAGAATTCCTATAGTTTGAAAGATAAATTCTTAAAGTTTGATTGCAGTTAAAGTCACTGTATAATAATCATAATAAAATTATGTTTAGATAAAGAGGCTATAATATAAATAAGAACAAAAGCACTTTGAAATTATTGCTTGTTTAAATGAAACTTTGCATGAAATTTTCCCTCAAGTAGGAACGCAAATGTGGGACAAAACCTTCCCAAAGAAATTAATTCTACATTTTACTAAAGACCAGGTAGCTTCCATGAGGCATATTGTCTCCCACAGTTGTCCAGTGAAGGCCTCCAACTCGATCATAGATGTTGCTCCAGCAGATAAACCTATAAGGACTAGAGTCACAATCATGCATCTTCCATAACTGGGTTCACGTTTTGATGGCTTCTTCTTACAAATCTTGGCTGACATTTACTGCACCCCAGAGCTATTTTATCTATATTTGGTTCTTCTCGGTCCCTAACCAACCAGTATTCAACTCATCTAATTGGTGTGGCATCTTGCAGTATTTTCCCATTGAGAAATCTCCAAGTGTATTTTTGGAGACAGTTTCCCATTGGTTGCTTATGTTTCTGCACTTATTACTTGTTCTAGGTTATATTGAGGGATGTTTGTATATTGAACAAACTTGGAGGAGGGACAAATCTTCCTTCACGGCAAAGTGCAAGCATCCTTCCTTTCCTTTTTAATGCAGCCATTGAATTTGAAGATATTATCTGTTTCTCTTTTGCATATTTATGTGGGGCTTGGATAACTGAACTCCTTACCCCCACCTCTTCCACACAAATATGGCTAATACTGTGGCTACTGCTGTTGCTATAAATAGAAACTGTCATTTTTTTCTGAACAGGAGTATGTGTCTTCTCTCTGCACCCATGAAACTATGGAAGGCTCATTTGTTTGCTTACAAGTAAGAGGGGAAAATCTCAGACTCTTCACAGTTTTTAACTGTCATCAAGCTCCAAACGTATGACCAAACACAAGGAAAGCTGGAGCTATGGCCACAGACACTTGCTTCTGAGAAAGGACTGTGCATTCAGTGCTACATGAAAGGTAAAGAGCCTGGTATAATTTTTTCTCATGGACTTTATTTTATATTTCATACAGCTGTTCAAATTGCATAGGAGCTAAGGTGTATATCACTCAGGAAATTTTGGAGGAATGGCTCATACAAGAAAAAGTAATTTCATCCAGTGTCTATCCATTTACTCATTTATTTATTCATTAAGTAATTATAAAACTTTGACTGAATTCCTATTATGAGCCAGAATTTGGGTGAAAAACTGGGTATTAAGTAACAAACACAACAGGGTTCATTTTTTCCTGGAGTTAAAATTTATTTATTTTCATGGTTATCATTAGTTAGGAAAAAAATACACACAAACACACACACACACACACACACACACACACACACATATATAGATGTTGATATACATATATATATGTCTACCTATCTCTATCTAATAATTATGGTAAGTCCTATGAGGAAAACAAATGAAACATTTTGAAGAAATATGTTGCTGAATGTTAGGTAAGCAGTGTTAGACTGAATGCTCTTGGTCTCATATGCATATGATATAAAATACTTACTTGAATGAATTAATATCATCTAGAGGAAAACTAAATTGCCATCATTATATAATTGAAAACAATAGGATAGTTAAAATCATTTTTTTGTGTGTGTTTCTATGCCTGGTTCTATTTTATACGTGTTATGATCATATGTCCCCCCCAAATTCATATGTTGAAATCTAACACCCATGGTGATAGTATTAAAAGGTAGTAGCCTTGCCCTCACCGGTTTGCCTCAGTGGATAGAGCGTCGGCCGGCAGACTGAATGGTCCCAGGTTCGATTCCGGCCAAGGGAAAGTACCTTGGTTGCAGGCACATCCCTTGTAGTGGGTGTGCAAGAAGCAGCTGGTCGATGTTTCTCTCTCATCGATGTTTCTAACTCTCTATCCGTCTCCCTTCCTCTCTGTAAAAAATCAATAAAATATATTTTTAAAAAAGGTAGTAGCCTTTGAAGGTGATTAGATCATGAGGGCAAAGCCATCATGAAAAGGATTAATACTCTTTTAAAAGATACACCATAATAGACTTCTGGTGGGGGGAGGGGAATCTCTTTGTATGTTATATAAATGTCTAACAACTATACTGCCCACCTGAAACTAATATTGATTAGTTAAAAAAAGTCTAATTAAAAAAATAGGAAATTTTCTAGCATGAAGGTACTCAAAAAATAATAGCTCTGATTATTTAAAAAAATAAATTTTAAAAAGTAAAAGAGAGCCCCACCTCTTCTGTCATGTGAGAAGACAACAGTTTATGCAGAAGTAGGTTCTCCCCAGACACCAAATCTACCCATACATTAATCTTGGACTTCCCGGCCCCAGGACTACAAAGACACATTTTTCTTCATAGGTCATTCAATCTATGGTGTTCTGTCATTGAAGCATGTTCTCACTAGGATAATATGGTAGAGAATGAAAGCAGTGAGGTTACACGTTCAGTGAAGTCAATTGGAACAATATTTTCCTTAGAGGAGATGCTGTTTGTCTCTTAAGCTTTAGTATAGTGTATGATTATTGAAGCAAGGGCCACATCTTACTCCTCCTGATGTTTTCCACAAAGCCCAAAAAAGTGTCTTGAAGAAGGTACTTTACAAATAATCTAGAAAAATATATACTTCTTTTAAATTGTATCTTACCTAAAGATGACTTGGATCCACTTTGCCTTGTGTAGAATATTTGAAATATGATGTTAAGGACAAAAATGTTCTCTCCCAATAACATTTAGAGTCATCATACTTTAAGCTCCCTGATTCATTTGTTTATGAAGTAGGACTGTGATTCAAGAACATTACAGCTTGTAATATAATGGTTTTGAATTAATCACCAAGCTAATGTATTATAACTTAGGGAAACATTTCTCAGTTTGGTTTATTGCTGCTCTTAGGTTATGGCCATGATATTTTTATTAAATTAAACATAGTAGACAATAAAGTAAAAGTCTTGTGTACTTTCAAACTTATTATTTTTTTATTTTGCTTTGGTCTTCCCCTGGCAAAGCTATTTTACAGGTGGATACAAATTTCTTGTGTGTACGCTTGTTACTTTAATTTACAAAATATAAGAGGTTGAATATTGGTTTGAAACCATTGTGATTAGCTAGTTATTGATAACAGGAAAGGAGCAAAAGGGAGGCCAGACATTGAAAGCATGGCCATCTGAGCAATTTCATCAGGAAGCTGCAAGTTCACACTCTCCAGGGAACCACCAGCCCATTCCTGCAGGTCACCGGGGAAAGAGGTCCCACAAAAGGGGAGATGGGTACATGCGCAATGAGTCAGAGTGACACTGGGCTAGTGCCTGTCAGTCAAGCCTGGGGAACCATGGATTGCCTAGAGTAGGCAGGGCCATTGCGAACGCATGAGAATTTGGGGAATCATAATCCGACTGACAACGGAGCTCTCTCTTCGCTCTCTGGTTCCTTTGACATTGCTCTTGCCCAAGTTCCCTCCCTAGCCACATGACACACATCCATGCGGACTCCACATGCAACGGACTGATGGACTGCAGGGAGAGACACCAACTAAGCCAGCCTGATGCTGGATTGGGCCATGCCCTAACATGGCATGGGAACTCTGGACACTGGCTTCGATGTTTAGCTCTGTTGAAAGCAGATGGGACTTCTTCTATGATGGGACTGAAGGAAATGGGACCTTGAAAACTCAGGGGTTTGATTCCATAGAAATAAAGTTTTCTACAATAGCTCATCCTCCTGTGTGAGTCTCAGAGAATTTCTTTTCTTGCGACATCACAAGAAGTTCTCTCCCACTAGCAACAGGTGGGGAAAGGAGATTTCCCCAGCCGATAACAGATCGACTGTTTGCTAAACTTCTGATCTACACATACATAAATAAATAATTAATGACTGCAACCTGGGTACTTTTGTTGTTGGATTTTGCGTTGTTATATCATGCTTTATAATTTATGAAGATACTGCATACAGTAGTCCCCTCTTATTTGCCATTGCCCTTCCCATGGCCAACTGTGATCAGAAACTATTAAACAGAAAATTCTAAAAATAAGCAATTCATACATTTTAATTTGCACACCATTCTGAGTAGTGTAGTGGAATCTCTCCCTGGCCCACTCCATCCCACCCAGCATGTGAGTCATCCCTTTGTCCAGCATATCCATGTTGTAAACACTACTCACTCATGAGTGACTTAGGAGCCATCTCAGTTATTAGATTGGCCATCTTGATATCACAGTTCTTGTGTTCAAGTGATCCTTATTTTACCTAATAATGGCCCCAAAGTCATTCACGTAACTTTTATTACTATAGTATATATTTTTTACTATCACTTTAGCTTATTTTTAGTTATTGCTCTTAGTTTCTTGCTATGGCTAATTTATAAATTAATCTTCATCATAGGTATGTATGCATAGTAAAAACACAGTAGATATAGGGTTAGATATTAACCACAGTTTTAGGCATCCGCTGGGTATCTTGGAACATATCCCCCATAAAGGGGACTACTATTAACATTGCAGACAATTCCACTTCATCAGTATGTCCATCACAGATCATGTATGACTTCTGTGCACTGCTATATTATGAGCAAAAGATTGTCTGACATAGTCCTATATTGATGCAGGTAGTTGCTTAAACTACAGTTTGCTTGTTTATTTGCTTGTCCCTGAACAGTGCATTTGGAAGATGGCATGTAATGTAACAGGTATGACTGCTAAAATGTTATTATTGTCAGATACACTGTATAAAATAGGTGAATTATCATAACTTATATATTAAATTAGAACTGAGAAAATCCCTTTGGGTTTGTATTTTTCAGAAGTTTTTTTTTTTTAATAATTCCTTGAGGTTATTTTTGTGTGCAATATATGTCACATACCTTAACATCTAAATTCAAAAGTAGAAAAGAGTTATCAGAATGAGTTTAGAAAACAATAATTTTAAGAAACCTTCCTGAGATCTGTTATACTGTGTTAACTTGAGAAATATAAGGAAGACATTTTTGGGGGTATTTTTATTAGCATCTCATATGCCCTTATTGATGTCATGTTTCTCTTACTCTTCTTTATGTTGTCATATCCTTTATGATCTATAATAATCAATAAAATTAATAATAGTATTCCTCTTTGGAAATATATTATTTTAGCAAGAATCCATGATCAAAAATTTCAACCATTACTTATCTGGTTGGTAAGAATATCAATGTCCCTAAAATCTCAAAAAAAAATTTTGCCCACTGTCTTGTCAAATGTTGATATTTTCAAATGTAGAGGTATACAACTCACTTTAAAATGCATTTTGAATTGAAAACAAGATTGTGTTGAAGTCTAGTCATTTCAATTTATTTTAAGTCTCCCACGCATTCTAATTTACTTATAGAAAATATTGTTCATTAAAACATCACTTTTTCCATTTGATTTATGCTGAAGCTTCAACTAGTCAAAGATGTCAGTTCTGAAAAGTATTACCATTTTATAATTTCTGTTTCCTAGGCTGAATGGATATCCAATTTTAGTGAAATTATCCAACAGTTTTCAAATACCAGCATGAATTTAAAACATAGTTATTATTCCTTGAAAATCAAGTATTGAAATGTACAAGTAACAAAATTTTAGTCAGATCATAAATGAAATGAACCCACACAAACAGCTCTTAAAACTTTCTAACCTACGAATTTGAAATCACTGCCTCAGGGTAGTAGATTCAGTGTCTGCAATATACTTCCTAGGGGAGAATAAGGTGAGCTCTAAGTCACTTTTTGCCTAAGGCTGACCTAATAGTGCTTCTGGCATTTTTTGTTTATTTTTATTTTTTTGAAAATACTTCATTGGGTCCTATTCAAAAAGTGCAGAGTTTGGAAATCTATGTAAATTAAAGTTGATCTTTTTGTATGTTTGTCTTTTGCTAGATCAAGTTAATGTAGTTGGACAGAATTTCGCGAAATTAAATAGTATGGTAGGAATTGTGTAAGTAGTGCTACTCAAAGTAGTTGCTCTTTGAACTATGTCTTATTGGTCCAGGATGAGGTAAGGAGTTGGACAGAAATGATAAATCATTCCTTCTTTCTTTGAGAAAGTCTTAGTATAAAAAAAAGTCAGCTGAAATAAAGTGATTTACATTTTTGCACAAGCTCCTAAACTCCTTGTGAATCATAACAAATTTCATGAATCATTATTGGTTTTTCCTATTTTTGTTACATTGTATAAAGGACATTCAGACATTGGCAGTTAAACCTCTAGAGGTGCTATGATTGAAATGACATAACATGCATTATAAATTACTTCCAATAAAGATGGACATTTGCAATTTATTAAGACACAATGGAGAACCAAGAATCCCACCATTTTTTAAATATAAATCCCAATTTTTAAGAATTGGGTGACATTCAATCCAAATTATAGACCTTGATCAGTAACTGACCACTGATTATATGGACAACTTGAAGCAATGCACCCTGGGTAAATTGTACCGATTACATTGTGTGTGCATGTGCGTGTGCGTGTGTGTGTTTTAACCAATGTTTGATTATTCTGTCTGGCAATTCATAGAGGTGTTAACATAAGAAACATCCTGCAGAGAATTTTTATAAGAGTTTGTTTGAGACAAACTGATGACATATGCCAGGGAGCAAGATCTCAAATGCTTCAGAGAGAAACAGTTTTCAGCTTCTTTTATGCTTTTAAAATTAAGGAGGAAAGGTAAGGAAGATTACATGGAGGTGAGACGAAGCAAGACCAGGATGGATTAGCAAACAGTTAATGAGATGATGTGCTCTCTAGAGAGTGGTTATAGATTATTTTCAATGGTGTGCTAACCTAGATACACAGGCACAATGGAGAGGGATTGCTTAAAACAATGATAACCCTTTTACTAAAAAGTTATATGTTGGGGCCTAACTGCCCACCATGACCTGCCCAGTTTGGAATTTATGATCAGACTACCTTATAAGGTTACTTTTCAGAGAACCTCTTTTTTACCCTCCTCCACAGTAGGCTGTCTAATTTTAAATCAACTCTCATAATTTTTGCTGTTACAAATTTGATTGATTTCTATAGTTGCATACATATATTTCTGTTTAGGCCTTTAAAATGTTAACAATCTACATTAAAAATAAATTAAGTGTATGCTTTGAAAAATTATACTGAAAATTAAAACTAAGAAGCATTGAACAGACTGTCAAATCTCAGAGGGAAAGCAGAGGAGGGGGGCCGTGGTAAGAGATCAACCAAGGACTTGTATGCATGCATATAAGCATAACCTATGGACACAGACAGTTAGGGGGGTGAGGGCTTGTGCTAGGGGGTGAGAGCAGACAGGAAGAGGTCAATGGGGGGGGAAGGAGACATATGTAATACCTTAAGCATTAAATAATTTAAATTTAAAAAATAAAAATAAAAAATGATATTGTACAGACTAAAAATAGCCTGTCCCAATTCCCCTTCATCTATCAGTTGTGTGGAGTGATTTATCAAGCCCCCACTGCATCACAGCTATCCTTGGTTGGGATGGGTGGTCATGTTCTTGTTTCTATATAAGGGTTTGATCTATGAACATACCCTAAGCTATACATTTGATAAGTGGCCGCATGGTCTTGAATGAATGTAGCTCAGGACATTACACATGCAAATAATATGGCATGAGGACATACTATGCAAGCTATGCATAAGTTCAAAGGGCATTTGCAACTTCGCATATTCTTATAAAGAAGCATCATTGGGAGAAAGCAGTTTTCATAATTTATCATCCATCAGTCCTAGGTGTTTGGAGGGAAAAGCATGAAGAGACAATACCTTAGGCAACTAGTCTCTCCAAAAAATTTTCAAGGCTCTATCCTGCTAGACTTTTGCGTAGTCCTGATATTCTCTTATGATTTGGGCTAATTTCTGCAGTGAGGGGTTAGTTAAAATCTGTCCCAAAGGCAAAAACAGAGCTTAAACCAGTCAAAGACAGCTTTGAGTGTTCTCAGGGATTTTTTAGTTTCTTTTTGTTGTTGTTTTGTTGTTGTTAGTATCTGAAACACATCTTTTTCTCACTTAAAACGTTTCTCCAAAATTGACTTTAGGGGAGGCATCTAGCAGCTTAAGCTTGTTTCAGTATTTTGCCAATAGCTACTGTCATAAAAAACTAATTGTTATGCCAGTGTTCAGTTTCTATTATTTGGCATATCCCAATACAAATAATGCAAGTAATTGCTCTTTATCAGACCATCAACAAAGATCAAATACATATGTCGCAATTTCCCTTGCTTTTCAGCAAATTTTATGTGTGTATTGATCATATATCATTTATGAAATTAAATTTAACATTTTAAAAAATATTGGCAAATATTTTCACTTAGATGTAATTTTGAAAGAAATATACTTTTCAAAATACCACTATTTCCTTTGTTTAAAAATTTTATTGATAGCTGATAAAATATTTAGCTGGATTATGAATGTTAGATTGAAAACTAATTAATAAATGTACATTTAAATTATTATGTGCTATTACTAGTAAAAAATGATTTAATCCACAATGAATATCAGTTTGATGATATGTTATATCCAGATATAGTAAATTAATGACATATATTAAATTATAGGGAAATTACACCTTCAGTTTCATTATGAGAAGCTTTTAAAATGCTATTTGTCATATCCTGTCATTCTGTCATTATGTAGCATTTATTTCATCACCACCAAACTGATATTATATGAAATGTTGAAGGGTCTTCTTTCAGAAGAAGAAAAACATATGAACAATAAAATACAATAAGTATACATCTACAGACAATTGAATTTGAAAAACAAAGTAAGCAAGCAGAACAGAAACAAACTCATAAATGGGAAGACTATTTTATGGTTGCCCGATGGGAGGGGGGGTCCAGGAGATGGATGATAAAGGTGAAGGGATTAAGAAGTAAAAATTGATTTTGTTTTGTTCATCAGTTTATGTTGTTCATTATATTCCACTAATGAGTGAGATCATGTGATATTTATACAGATCCAGAGACAGAGAAGCATCCATCAGACCATCAAACCTCAGAGGTAAAGTAGGGGAGGGTGGGGGTAAGGGGGAGAGATCAACCAAAGGACTTGTATGCATGCATATAAGCCTAACCATAGACACAGACAACAGAGGGGTGAGGGCATGAATGTGTGTGTGGGGGAGAAATGGGGGAACAAGGACACATATGTAATACCTTAATCAATAAAGAAAAATAATAATGAATTAAATAAAAATGAAGTATAAATTGGTTATTACAGAATAGCCATGGGGATCTAAAGTACAGCATAGATAATATAATTAATAATATTGTAATTACTGTGTATGGTGTCAGATGGGGACTAACTGGTTTATTGGGGTGATCATTTAGTAAACTGTATAATTTCTAATCACTGGGGTATGCACCTGAAACTAATATAAATATAATATTGGATGGTAACTGTAATTAAAATTTAAAAAAGTCATTTTCAAAAAAAGTATGATATATATATATATATATATATATATATATATACTCTTCATTTTGAAGGTTTTTAGATATCTAAAATATGACTATTACTTGTGGTTCCATATTCTTTTATTGCCACTATGAAAAATTGTATATGATTTGATTCAAGTAGGGAATACATATTGCTTATTTGGAAAAATGATGTTTATTCTCATCTCATCCTGAGCACATGGTTTAAATTTAGTACACTTCAGAATTATAATTTTGCACTTATTAAAAGCATTTATTGTGATTACTGAAGATACTCTGTATAACTGAACAAAACTTTTATTTTATTAAATTATTTACAAAAACAATTATTATTTTTATTTATTCCTATTGAGGACTTTTAGAGAGGATGTAGAAGTGTGGGAATATGTGGTTTTGAATAGTTACAAATTGGTAATTTATACAACTGTTTCTTTAAAGTTCACACATATTGTCTGTTCTCTGCTATAGAATATTTTTGAAAGTTAATTTATGCTGTGTTTTCCATAATTTGTTTTTTGGAGGAAAATTTTTTGTCAAAATGATTTTTTAAGTTATGCATTCTTTCAACATTAATTTATTCAGTAACTTATCAAATGACTATGTGGCTGCTACTACTTTTGATGACAATGGTTGGACAAAACACCTGGCTTCTTCAGAGCTTTTAATATGGGAGGCACAGTAAACAAAAGCTACTTCCTAAATAAAGAAGTTACATAGTATGATCAAAGATGAAGGGCACAATGGGGGAAAAATAGGTCATGGTGAGAAAAATGAAGATTGCTGGGAAGGGATGGGAGTTAACATTTCAAATAGGAAGCTCAGGGTAGTTATAGTGAAGGTGACATTTGAGCAAAAATATGAAAAGGTGAGAGGGTTTGTCAAGAGCTATCAGCAGTAAGACCACTCCAGACAAAGGAATTGGCTATTGCAAAGGCCTTAAGGTGAGAACATGCCCGGCATGTCTGGGGAATTGCAAGGTGGCCTCTGTGAGTGAGTGAGGAGTGCCAGCGAATGAGGGCACAGGGGTTAAGTGAGTGGCTAGATCACTTAAAAGCTTAGATATCACGGTAAAACTCTCGCTTTTATATTTGAAAACTTACTTGCGAATTGAATTTCTGCTAATAGCTGAGAGTTCAAATGTCCATAACTTCAAGGAAGCTATACCAAGACAGAAGAAAAAAAATCAGGTTTCAATACAGTGATAAATGCTATGAGATCCAAGTGTAGGGAATTATGGGAGCACAGAAGAAGGCCACCAAAAGAAGACTGATATAATTGGTGAAATTCTGTGACTACAGATTGGTTGATATTTTCTAAATTTTTACAGAAATGGATTCACACAGTATATATATATTGTCTGGGTTTTTTCTCACAGCACAATTATTTTAAGAGTGCCATAGATGTGTAAAGCAATAGCTCATTTTTTTTCAATTCTGAGAAGTATTATTTTGTATTAATATATCATATTTTTATCATTGCTGTGTTGATGGGCATTTATATTCTTTATCAATATTAGTGATTGAAAAATAAAGCAGGTAAGAAATTCATGTACAGGTTTATGGATGAATCTAAGCGTGGTTTTTCTTGAGTAAATGCCAGGAGTAAAATGGCTAGTTTATATAACTGGGACACATTTAACATCTAAAATATTTTTTCCAAAGTGGTTGTATGATATTAATGCCATCAACAGTTTATATCCTGTTGCTTCACAACCTTTCCTTGAGCAGGTATGAACAGCCTTAATAATTTTAGCTATTTAAATAGATATGTAAGCATATCTCATTGTGATCTTAATATGTATTTCTTTTATGTCTAAATATGGAGCATTGAAACAATTATTTTTTTTTAGAGAGAAGAAATGAGAGACAGAGAAACATCGATGTGAGAGAGAATCATCAGTTGGTTGCCTCCTGAATGTGCCCCAACCTGGGATTGAACCCACACATGGGTATGTGCCCTAACCAGGAATTAAACCTGCCACCTTTTAGTGTATGGAATGACCCTCAAACCAACTGAGCAACACTGGTCAGAACCTGATGCGTGTTTAAATGAGTAAAGCTTATATTAAACTAGGGGCCCAGTACATGAATTTGTGAACCTTAAAAGGAACTGTGGGCCAGGAGGCTGCAGTGGGCACAGGGGTGGGTCTCAGCCCATCTTTCGCATCCCCGCCAGGCCCCTCTCACCACGGCCCCCAGTTCCCTGTCTGCCTGCAGCCTCGCTCCCCACTCCCACCACAGCTGCTCCCCACACACTGATGGCGCTGGTCCCGCTCCCACCCACTGATGGTGTGGAGCTATTGGGGCCGGTGCCAGCAGCAGGTGCCAGTGGGGCCTGTGCCGGCAGTGGGTGCCAGCGGGGCTGTTGCTGGCAGTAGGTGCAAGTGCTGGAAGGTACCATGGTGTGTGGGAGCAAAGAATTTTCAGTAAACACCAGAGGCTCGCCCTGATGACAGCAACCAGTGTCCTGCCTTGGTCTGGCGGCCCTGCTCACCTGTTCCACCATCCACGTGGTCAACACCTGCTTGTTCCAGGCTTTGCTGCCTGCTGCCAACACCTGCCATGTTCCACGTGTGCCCCCTGGTGGTCAGCACACGTCATAGCAACTGGTTGTTCGGGTGTTCCGCCGTTCCGTTTATTTGCATATAAGTGTTTTATTATATAGGATAGGACAACACATTAGGAAAGCTTGAATGGCTTAATACTAGTTTATGGAGGAAAGGATGCATATTTTCTAGAGTTTAGTAGTAGAATTCTTTTATAGAATTTATTTAGAATCCTACAGTACTGTACTATAATGAGCACTTGTACATTACAATTTGGTGTGCAATAAACTTATTGGGATCACTACATTTCTTA
Organism: Myotis nattereri; assembly: GCF_964212035.1. Taxonomy (NCBI): domain Eukaryota; kingdom Metazoa; phylum Chordata; class Mammalia; order Chiroptera; family Vespertilionidae; genus Myotis; species Myotis nattereri. The sequence continues at coordinate 211,478,260 of NC_138075.1, read as the reverse complement.
TTCAAATGAAGAAATTGACTTGTATTTCATTTAAGGGTTTTGTTTTTTTGCCATAGGAATAAGTTACATTGTTAGTTGCAGAATTTTATTGAATTCTAAATCTGTCTCTGATAAAAAAGCTTTTGCAGTGAGAAATCACTTTATACAAAACACAAAAGTTATATAACACTCAATTGTGATACCATCCATATCTCTATGTTACAAAGTGATGCTCTCCATGTTAACACTAAGGCAAATCATTGCCAGATGACTTCCTAACACTGATTGTATAGATGGAATCTAGGTTGACTAAAAGTTTTTTATTTTATTGAGGCATAAGCAGTTCAGAAAACATGTATTTGGAATGAAAGATAATGTTTTAAGAGTTATTCGGAGATTATAAATTGTATATTTCCATCTTACTCTCTGCCTAGCACACAGTGGCATTTCACTACAATACTTAAGCTAATTACCTAAACCTAAAATGAATATTAATAAGAATAAAATGTAAGATTTTTCTGGGACAGTTAACTATGAACTATATTCATTATTTCTAGCAGTTAAAGAGAAAGTGGCAGTAATATTGATTTTCAAATTACTTCAAGTTCATTGATTATAAGAATGCATTGAAAACAAACAAACAAAAAATAATGTAAAGGAATTAAAAAAAACAGAGATTGACCCAATGTGTCAATGTGTCTTAAAGTTATTAGAACCATTTATAACAGAACTTAGTGTTCAGATATCCTATCTAATAAAAGAGAAACATGGTAATTAGCCATAAGTCCGCTACCCTTCCCATTGGCTAATCAGGACAATATGCAAATTAACTGCCAGCCAAGATGGTGGCCGGCAGCCAGGCAGCTTCAAGCGAATATGAGGATTGCTTGCTTCAGTGATGGAGGACTCCAACGTTCCCCGCCTGCCACTGCTGGCCTCTGAGCTTGCAGTTTGAAACATTGTTACAAATATAGAAGCTAAACAAAACCCCAGAAACCTGCTTTTAGCCAGCTGGGATCTCAGAGCTGGAGTTGAAAGCTTGTTTCCATTATAGAACCCAAACAAACCAGATACCTGCTTTCAGCAGCGGAGGCTTTAGAGCTGGAGCCAAGCCTCAGAGCTAAAGCTGACCCAGAATAATAAAAGAAAAGAAAAAAAAGGAGCGGTCGGGAGCTTCAGTCACCCGCCAGCCTGAAAACAGCCCTCAGCCCCTCACCCAGACTGGCCAGGCACCCCAGTGGAAACCCCCACCCTGAAGGGTGTGCGACCAGCTGCAAACAGCCATCATCCCCTCATCCAAGCTGGCCAGACACCCCAGTGGGGACACCCACCCTAATCCAGGACACCCTTCAGGGCAAACCAGCCGGCCCCCACCCGTGCACCAGGCCTCTATCCTATATAGTAAAAGGGTAATGTGCCTACCAGCACCGGGATCAGCAGAGCCTCGAGGCCTCCCAGCACCGGGATCAGCATGACAGGGGGCAGCGCCCAAACCCCCTGATCGCCCTGTGGCTCTGTGTGTGACAGGGGGGAGGGCCAAAACCTCCCTATCTGCCCTGCTCTGTTCGTGACAGGGGAAGGCACCCCAATCCCCTGATCAGCCCTGCTCTGTGCCTGATAGGGGGGAGCTCCCCAACCCCCTGATTGCCCTGCGGCTCTGTGTGTGACAGGGTGTGGCGCCCCAACCCCCTGATTAGCCCTGCTCTGTGTGTGACAGGGTGCGGTGCCCCCACCCCCCCACGGACCCTGCTCTGTGTGTGAGGGGGTAGAGCCATAACCTCTCCATCGGCCCTGCCCTGAGTGTGACAGTGGCAGCGCCCCAACCCCCTGATCGGCCCTGCTCTGTGGGTGATAAAGGGCGGTGCCCCAACTGCTCCCCACAGGCCCTGCTCTGTTTGTGACTGGGTAGAGCCATAACCTCCCCATTGGCCCTGCCCTGGGTGCGCCGCCCCAACCCCCTGATCCGCCCTGCTCTGTGTGTGACAGGGGGCAGTGCCCCAACTCCCCTATCGGCCCTACTCTGTGAGTGATGGGGGGAGCTCCCCAACCCCTTGATCGAGCCTGCTCTGTGCATGACAGGGGGGAGCTCCCCAACCCCCTGATGGACCCTGCTCTGTGTGTGACAGGGGGAAGCGCCTCAACCCCCTGATTGGCCCTGCTCTGTGCGTGACAGGGGTGGCGCCGCAACCTCCCCATCGACCCTGCCTTGAGTGTGACAGGGGGCGGTGCCCCAACCCCTGAATCAGCCCTACCATGAGCGTGACTGAGGGTGGCATTGCAACCTCCCCATCTGCCCTGCTCTGTGCATGACAGGGGGCGGAGCCCCAACTCCCCAATAGGCCCTGCTCTGAGCCCGACCAGGGGCTGCATCTAGGGATTGGTCCTGCCCTCTGCCACCTGGGAGCAGGCCTAAGCCAGCAGGTCGTTATCTCCTGAGGGGTCCCAGACTGCGAGAAGGTACAGGCCGGGCTAAGGAGTCCTCCCTCCCTGCCAAGTGCCCAAATTTTTGTACACCGGGCCTCTAGTTCATTATATAAGCATATTCAGAAAATAAGTATAAAACAATAATCAATGTGTATGAGAATGAAATCATTCTGACAAAGGACAATTTTTATATAGCTATTGCCTAAAACCATTGTTTTTCACTTCAATGATTTTCATTTTAATTTATAAAAATATAAAAATAATATCTAGGAATGCGTAGTTGGTACCTTGGAACATGCACTCTAGTTGTTTACTGTTCATTGTTCAAAAGTCAACAAGTTTAGAACTCTGTAAAGCATCATATTATGGAAAAAAGGCAGCCCTTATCCTTTTCAAAAACAAAGCAGATGATGTTGTATATGCAATATCAGGGGAAAGAATCCACCTAGTAATGTTGGTGGAAAAAAAGTGACAGATTTTCGTTGTAATTTTAGAACCATACTTAAAACAAAATATTGTGTTAATAGCCTTGAATAAAGTAAAACAACAACAACAACAAAAAAGCAAAAAACTATTTCTAACCCATTGACAAGTACCTAGGAAAAACTATAAAGAAGACAAGTGGTAGTGATTCTACTAAAGGAGTCATATACAATATGTTTCAGCAGTTTCCATGTATTTTTCCTAAAAAAGCTATTCCATTTAAATTAAAAAGAGCTCTATTCCCTTGCCAAGTTAAATAGGAGACATTATTTGTTTTTCAAATTAATCAATAAAATAAATTGACATATTTCTAGGAAACAGACATGTACACTAAGTTAAAATAACAGTATTGGATTTGTCCAGCAAACATTAAACTCCTTGCCACCAGCTAAATCTGTATTCTGCCAGGTGACAAAGGCCATGTTCCGTACTACTCACAGCATGGTACAAAGCCTGGTCCCCTTGGCACCCACCTTTCCTGTTGATATGCACAGATTGTCCGACATAGAGACCTCTGTTTTGTGGGTATATGAGCAAGTGTGTATTCTTTCTCAGAAATGGGCATTTCTTAAAGCAAATTGATGATACAATAATTCACCTTAGTCTTGTCATTGAAAGAACATTGCTTTCTCAAAAGTTTTGGTCCTGGAACTTTAGTTTTCTAAATTCATTGTAATATAGCAATTATATTGCATATTTCATCAGACATTTTTAAACCTTAGAAAGCATGAGTCATTCTATCAATATGCACTTTATGTGCACAACACTAAGGATAGAGCAAAGCAAATTAAATTTAAACAAATTAAATTTGTTTTTTAAATTTTTATGTATACTGTAAGTAGATGACATTGGTTAACATGGAAAACAGTTCTTATGAATCAAAAGAGGGAGTATCACCTTGTAAATACAATACATGGATATTATTCTCAAGTCTTACCTTGAAAAACTGTTAAGCATCCATTTAAATCATTCATTTAAACAATATTTCTTGAATATATTAAATGTTTATGATGTGGCAGTAATTTTTTAAGTTCAAGGTACATGAATAATACACAATTTGTAAATTTCCTAGTTCCTTTGTATTTTGGTTACACTCAAGTCCCCCATACCTTTATTAAACTTAGACATTAATTTATTATTTTAGAGATATCCTAATGATTTAGTGCATATTACTGTCATTACTTCCTATATATTTTTAAATGTCACTGAATAGAGATTAAATTTCCATTATTTCACTAATATTTTGTGATAGACTGATAATAAACACAGAACAATAAACAAAAATGCCCATGTTCAACACCTCATTCATCAGTGTGTTGCTCTATCCTTAGTGTTGGGAACATAAAATGCATGTTGGTAAAAAGCTAAGGTTTAAAGATGTCTGATGAAATAAGCATATTACAATTAATTTAGAAAACTAAAGTTTCAGAACCCAAAACTTTGAGAAAGCAATGATATATCAATAATAAGACTAACGTAAATTATTATATTATCAATTTGCTTTCAGAAATGCCATTTCTGAGGATAAATACTTTGAGGGTAGCTAGTGAGAACTGCTAAACCAATGACAGCAGGAAATACATTAGCTAAATGGCATTTTACAGTTAGTCATACCTGGTTATATAATATTAAAGAAAATCTAGAGCATAACATGTGACCATATACCCGCCCTAGATATGTAAAACCTGATTGTGTTTTTAAGTATAACATTTTAGAAATTATTGTTTCCTGTTTCTTTCTGAAAAGTAATGATCTGGGTACTTCATCATGTATGATTATTGAAAACCAGTTATAACAACAACCTCTCACTCCACCATTAACATTATTTAAAAATATTTATATATTTTTAATAACTTATTTTCTTGTATTATGTAATAGGACAGATAAAGAGAAAAAAACCTATTGGCTTTCCCATTGCTTTTATCTTAGTTACAAGCCTCATCCCATAAAATCAATAATAGCACTCATGGGCATGTCCTAAGCTGAAACAACACCAATTCTTCTCTTCTAAGCCACCAGTGCCACTAAGTCTTGCTATCAAGCTGCCATTTATATCTTCTGGCTCACAATACTTAGTAATTTCAATTCTATGTAGATCTCCTGAGACATTTTGAAAACATGGATCTTTTTAAAGGTTAATATTATATGACATGAAGGCATTCTACAGCAAATTATTAAATTGTTGGCTTCTATCAGTCTGAATAATCCATCAATGTGATGATATGCTGAAATTTAAGTGTTAAATAAAAATGACAAATTGTGTGGTCAACAACATTCTCTACTAATTGACTACACTAGACAATAAAGATGTTCCCTCTTCTACACCAGATACAATTCTTTGGGAAATCTATGGACAGTAAGTCTCAGCAGATCTAGCTGATATATACGTGTATCCCCACTTAGGATCTTCCTCAAAGGGTCATTTCCTAATGCAAATCTGCATGTTCCAACCTTAAAACCAACTACATGTAAACCTTTGGCTTTCCATAGGTGAATTTTAACTTCTTTACTTACAGAAAACTTATCTCATATGAACCCTTTGAATTTTTCTAATGATACCATTCTTTTCTTTACTCTCATCTTTGTCCATCTTTCAAAACTGAACTCCTCGCCAGTTCTATCATTAATTTTATCGCATTGTGGTGTTTGTTTGTTGATTTTTTTTTTAAGAATCTGGAACAACTATTCCATCAAACATTTCAAGTATTTCCATCCTCAGCTAGCACTTGACATTTGCAATTCTTTTCCAGAATTCCTTTTGTCAAATGGGGTGGGCATAAAAAACAATAAAAGTGTACCTTCCTTTAAAACATTAGTTTTTACTCCTTCTTGGCATAGCAGAATGTCTCAATATAACAAATTTAAAATGCCATTCCAATTTCCCCACAATTATTCCTTTTAATCCCTCTACATGACCATTTAAAATCCAATGTAATTAGATTCTTAATGCGAAGAATAATCTTTTAATTTCCAAATTTGCTGCCATTATCTAAAGTTTTATTATGCATGTTGTACTTTATTTGGTTTATATCTCCCTATTCTTCATTTCCATGCTTGGCTGCTGCTTCATGGGATTTTCCTAATTCTATATTATACCAATCAAACATCCAGTGTATATTTCAGTCTTTAAAATATTCTTCAACTCAAGTATTGTTTTGAAAAAGATTCATTTTTTATCTAGCTAATTATCAAATGCTTTTTATGCCTCAAGCATTAACTATATTCTCCAACATTCAATTGTTGGACCCCTTCTTCTATTTTCAATCTGAGAACTTAGGAATATCCTGTGAATCATATTGTCCATGCTCTCTTCTAATTTTCTAGTTTTATGCTCTGTATATAAGTCTATGCTGCCTATAGAAAGCTCATTTTAACAAAAACACACAAGCAGGTTAACAGTAAATAGATAGGTAAGTATATGTCATGCTGAAACTAATCAAATAAAACTGAAGGAGCTATCTTGCCAGATAAAGTACATTTAAGAATAAAGAATATTACTAGGGGAAAGAATGTCTTTTATATTGATAAACTTTTAATTAATAGAGAGATGTTCCTATATTCTAGCACTTTAAATATCTGATAACAAAGCTAATAGAAATTAAGTGGGAAATAGACAAATCTAGACATATATATCCTGAGGTTTCATCACTGACCTCTTAATAATTAATAAAACAAGTTGGAAAAAATTAGTAAGAATATAAATGTTTTGAACAATTCTATCAACCAGGTACACCTAAAGTGACATTGGTAGAGTACTCCTCCCAATAAAATAGTTACAAATTATTTCAATCAGTGCATTTTTTAGAAAAAAAAGTGAAATGAATATAAAAAATGTATTTCAAAATGTATTTTGAAAATCCCCAAATATTGAAAGCCAAATAATACACACATAGGTTCAAGAGAAAAGTTAGCCAGTTTTGCTCAGTGGGTAGAGAGTAAGCTGGCAGACCGAAGTTCCGAGGTTCAATTCAAGTCAAGGGCACATGCTAGAGTTGTAGGCTCAGTTCCCAGAAGGGTGGCATGCAGGAGGCAAACGATCAGTGATTCTCTCCCGTCATTGATGTTTCTATCTCCCTCTACCTCTCTGAAGTCAATAAAAATATATTTTAAACAAACAAAACTTGCAAAGTATTTTTATGTCAATGAAAAAGAACACCCAGCATATTAAACTTTGGGGGATTCAGCTAATACAATACTTAGATGAACATTTTTGGCATATTATAAAAGAAGAAAGTTTCCAAATCAATGAGCTCAGCTTCCATCTTTTAAGAAAATAGAAAGATGAAACATAAAAAAATGTTCAGTGTCATAAGTCATCAGGAAAATGCAAATTTAGGAGAGCTAAACTTGTAGCAACTGTTAATACCAAGGATTGGTGAAGATGTTGAAAATCTTGGACGTTCTTTTACTGCTGATAGATATGAAAAATGGCACAACCACTTTGGAAAACAATTTGGCCATTTCTTAATGGGTTAAATATCCACCTATCAAATATTTAAAAAATAAAAAGCTTGGCAAAAAACTAGACAAATAGGTTATAGAAAAGTAAACTAAAGATAAGCTAAAAAATTCAATTACATTCATAAGAAGAGAAGTACATATATTACTACCCTGAGATACAACTATCAAATGTATTAAAATGAACAAGTTTGCCAATTTTAAAATGTAAACATTCTATATATTTAAACTAACTGAAAATAAATAAAATCACCCTCAAACACTGAAATCAAACTGAAACAGTTTAACCGAATTGTATATTAAAATTAGTAGATTAAACCACACAGAAAAAAAAATTAATGGAAGCTTTTTATATAAAATTGCCTATATTAAAAAATAACTTTTATTTAACAAATAGAACAACAATAGGGTAAAAAGGCAAGCCATAGCCCAGTAAACAATATTCAAAATACAGATGGACAAAAAATCAACCTTATGTAACAATAGTCAGAAAGACAATGTGTAGAAGAGCAATTCTGAATAACAAGCAAATATGTCGCAAAAAACATCAAATTAGTGAAGAATAACAAATTTCAAATAATATCATTTTACAGTCAACATACTTGCAAAACACCTGAAGTTCTAAAATATAAAGTACTGCAAATAAGAAACCCCAAATGATAATGGTAGGTATATAAAATCAAAAACATATTTGGAAAAAATTGGAAAATATATAATAAGTTTTAAGGCACACTCCAAGTTAGCTTTTTAGTATACAAGCTAGCCATACATTGTAGAATGATTTAATAAGAGTAGCAAAACATTAATGCCTATCAGTAGGGAGATGGAAATATAAAATTTGGGTATACAAATATTAGATTTAGAGGACTGGTGCATGAAAACTCATGCACTCAGGGGGGGTCCCTCAGCTTGGCCTGTGCCCTTTCACAGTCCAGGACCCCTCGGGGTATGTCCACTGTGGGCTTAGGTCCACTCCCCGGGGGTTCAGACCTAATCTGGCAGTCAGACATCCTTCTGGCAGCCCGGGAGCCCTTGGGGGATGTCTATCTGCCAGCTTAGGCCCACTCCCTGGGGGAGTCAGACATCCTTAGTGCTGCCGAGGAATTGGGGGAGGCTCTCACCACCGTCGCTGTGCTTGCAGCTGTCAGCCTGGCTTATGGCTGAGTGGAGCTCTCCCTGTGGGAGTACACTGACCACCAGCAGGCAGCTCCTGCATTGAGCTACCCCTGGTAGTCAGTGCAAATCAGAGCAACTGGTAGTTTCCTGTTTTTCCCCTGTTAGGGTGAATTTGCATATTAACCTTTTATTACATAGGACTAGAGTCCTGAGGCACAAAATTCATGTAAGAGTAGGTCTTCCTTCCCCTGGCTTCCAGCACCGGCTTCCCTCTTGCACCTGGGACCCAGGCTTCCCTCTAGCTGCCAGCAGGCACCTGAGACCCGGGCTTCCCTCCAGTTCCATCCATGCCTGGGTTGCAGGCTCAATCCCTGGTAGGAGAGCATGCAGAAGGTGGCTAATCGATGTTTCACTCTCACATTGATGTTTCTCTCTCTCTCCCTCTCCATTTTTCTCTCTCTAAAAATCAATAAAAATATTAAAAAATTAAGTCATACAGAAACAGACACATACAATTTTTCAATTATCCTTTATGGAACATTTGAGGAGTGTTTGCTTCCACCCATACTAAAATCATTCCCATACACATTGATTATTGTTTTACCAAGCTTCTCCTGGGCCACCGGCAAGCACCCGGGACCCAGGCTTCCCTTGCAGCCCCAGGTGCATCTGGAAGGTCATCTGGTCTAATTAGCATACTGCCCTTTTATTATTATAGATACAATACATGATGCATTAGAAAAAAAACTAAGAAGATCAGATCTGTGTGTACTGACATAAAAAGTACCTTAAAATATGATATTGTGTGTAAAAGAAAGATAGATGATACCAGAAGTATAAGCCATTTATGTGAAATTTAAAATGAAAACTACAGATATGGAACTATAATACAGATTTTCTCCACTATCCATTGGTAGAGAATTATTATGAAACATTTTCTATGAAAGAGGGTAACGTGAAGAATATTCCCTACTCTCTGAAAGTTTGTGTTACACTACTTCACTTTTACAAAAAAGTAACACTAGTATCTGTTTTGCTAACAGAAAGAAATCTGAAAAGGGTTTTTGCTTTTACCAAAAAAGCCCTACCGTACTCTATTTGGAAAGTGAGGGTCACCTGTAGCCCTAAAACCATGGACAGCAAAAACAACCACTGATTTCTAGTGAGGGAAGGATAGCAATTAGGTAATGGAGTCTGGTATGAACAGAATGAGGATAAAAGTCTGCATTTAATCTTTTTTTAACACCTGGTCTGTATGCATATGTGTGTTTGGTACATTACCTTATGCTGTTTGTAAAATTAAAGCAAAAATAAAAATAACTGAAGTTTCATGTGCACCTTTAGGAAGATTATAGAATTCCAAGTTACTTTTTGGAGATGTCATTATAGCACCTTAAAGCCAAAGGGTGAATCTCTTATTATTAAAGCAAAAACCAAAACCTAACAAATGAAACAATTTTAAATATTTAATGGTATCATACAATTTTATTATCTTGTAGTTCCAACCTCTTTGATGAGTTTTAAAAGCTGTTACTTGTAGTGGTTTCAAAGTTTTGGCTTTTTTTTTCTTTCTTTTCTAACTTATATGCCTGACCTGTAAACTTTTCTAATCCTCTTTAAGTATTTTAGGCCTAAAATATCCTTGTTAAAAAATATGCAAATCTTCATTATAAGACCTTACAAAGAACTTATTTGGCTTTTAGTCTATCCTTTTTAAGATGACTGCTATCCAATAATCCTCACTTGATTATTTTTCCATTGGGAATTTCTCAGGTCCTTGCAAGTGATGCATGAAGACTTTCGGGGCAATATATGCAAATTAATATATATACATTTTTAAAATGTATTAATAAGTAATAATATTCTAGAGTTAAAATGCAATTATTCTAATCTGCAATTCTAGAATTGATTATCTTTTATTTGTGGAATTCAGTATTTTCTTCTATATCTAATAACCAGTTTCATATAGAAGATAACTTATGTCATAAATAAATAGTAATGGCATTCATTATGTAGAAAATTCTGGCAAAACAATATGAAAAATAGTTTACTAAGTACAACTAACTGTTCAAATGATAGAATCTTGAGTAGATATTTTGAAAAGTATGCTAAGGGCAATTCTATTCATTGTGTGATAATCAGGAACAATAACTTAAGGTTACTTCCTAACATTATAATTGATTATTTATATAAAGCATTTTATTGTGTTTTAGTCAAGTTTTAGAAAATGAGTTAGGTGCTTAGGTTAATATATGTTACATATTTTCCCCATTTAAGATAAAAAACACCCCTCTCCTAATTGCTTTGCGCGCGCACGTGTGTGTGTGTGTGTGTGTGTGTGTGTGTGTGTGTGTGTGTAGTGTGTAGAACCTGTTTTCAAGATTGGATATGAGAGACCTGTGTACCTAGTTAGGGTATTTTCAGGATACCCCATCACTTTTATTTCATCTAAATTCAATTCACATGTTGAAAAGTGATTTGTAGGTGGTTTTCATAAGTGGTATTTTTTGGCTTGTGTTTGCAGACTTCTAGATGATTCTTCAAGTCCGCATTCCTTTCTTTATGCAGCTATATTACATTTTATTTCTCTCTTTTTTTTTTTTTGCTCAACTCAAGCCAATAGATTGTGAGTAAAAGTAATTGACATTATTTTTCATAAAACCTTTCATGCTTTTCTCTCCACTTGACAATGCCTGGAATTACAAGAACACCTAGAATAAACCCCCGTGTATACTTTAATAATTTTGTATTGCAGAAAGAATGACTAATTAATAAATGTGTTATGTAACTGTAGTTGAAGGCTCTCGGTGGGTGTTGCTTGAAAATAATTCACAAAGTCTGGCCGGTGAGGCTCAGTTGCTTGGGCATTGTTCTGTGCACCAAAAGGTTGCTGGCTTGAACCAGGTCAGGGCATATGCCTGGGTTGCAGGCTCAATCCCTGGTAGGAGAATGTGCAGAAGGCAGCTAATCGATGTTTCACTCTCACATTGATGTTTCTCTCTCTCTCCCTCTCCTTTCTTCTCTCTCTAAAAATCAATAAAAAAGTATTAAAAAATTAAGTCACACAGAAACAGGCACATACAATTTTTCAATTATCTTTTATGGAATATTTAAGGAGTGTTTGCTTCCACCCACCATTAAAAATGTCACCCTGGACACTGTGGCTCAATTGGCTGAGCTTTGTCGCATACACCAAAAGGTTGCTGGTTCGATTCTGGGCACATACCTAATTTGGGGGTTTGGTCCCCCAAGGGGTGCATGTGGGAGGCAACTGATCAATATTTCTCTCTCACATTGATGTTTCTCTCTCCCTCTCCCTTTCTCTGTCTAAAATCAATAAAAACATTTTAAATGTCTTTTAGAAACACTGGGGATATAGCAAATACAGTCACTAAGGTGTTTGAGTGCCTAGCATAGGACCTGATTGTGAAGGGTGCACTGATCTATTTAAGCCTATATATGTATACTAGAGGCCCAGTGCACAAAATTTGTACATGGGTAGGGTCCCTAGGCCTGGCTAACGATCAGGGCCGATTGGGGCCTTCTGGCTGCCAGCCGGGCCTTCCTTCATTCCGTGCTGCCCCCCTGGTGATCAGCGAACGTCATAACGAGGACAATTTGCATATTAGGCTTTTAAATAGAGATGTATAATATATATATACATATATATGTATATGTATATATATATGTGTGTGTATATATATTATATGAAATAATTTATATGAAATAATTTATAGGTTGTGGATCCTCCAACTTCATATGTTTTTTATTGTGTGTTGATTCAGGCTTCACTATTTCAATTAACTTGGGACATGTTTTTGTCTCATTATCCAGCTATCGTGGAACTTCATATCTAATTTATTATGAAACAAAAACCAAGAGCCACAGCTTCAACACCACTTGCCATAATTAATAGTTTATTCTAGAAAATTATTTTGTTCATGGCAGTGTTTTAGTGATAGCTTTAAAGAGTTCTTTTCTCTATCATTGTTATAGTTTTGTCATGGGGGCATAACAGGTGGCAGATGCACAAGTCATGATTTCTTATACCATCTGGATCAGTAATGCAACATATATTTATTATAATTAAGCTTTTTTTCTGGCTCACCTTTCTTTCCAGTATTAAATCTTACAATTAAAACTGATAAAGAAGCACAACAGACTACAGAATTAATTCAATTACTGTATTAAAATGAAATATTTGAAGTCTTTCATTGGATTTTCCTCCACTAATTAAATCAAAAGCAATATATAATAAATGTTATGTTACAAAATACCATATTGTTTAGCAGATGTAAAAACTCCTTCTTTTTAAGGCCTTGAAAAATAGAATCAAGGCATCATTTAGATAATGACTTGAGAGTGACAGGACTGCAAATCATATCTATTTTATATGTACCCAATCATTGCAATAATAACTGTATAATTTGGTGTGCAGAATCCAAACAGCAGTTCATGGTATGGTAATAGTCATTTTAATCTTTGATGTTTAATCAGATGTTTATAGAAATATAGTCATTTAATGTTTTTATTGTTTATACGAATATGTAATTTCTCCTCATTTTTACTCATTCCCTGATCTGCAGTTAAGTATATTTAATAATCAGTGCTGAAATTCCTTTCTATTGTATGGATTGCATTATATGCTGTAGGCACAAAGCAAGAGAAAATAATGGAGCTTTCAAATACTTACGCTTCTTGTCTCCAATGAATGTAAGATAATTGCATTAAGAAAGAGGCAAAATGTTATGCTTTCATCTAAGGAAATGGTTATCATTGTCTAACAAAGAATGAAATAAACTATGTAGATAAAGACTCTACCTCGATCCCACATAAATCATGCAAAACTAACACATTTATCCTAAATGTCTCTAAAATTTGAGAATGTATTCTTTGTTTGAATAAAAAGGGCTGGAAATAGGTTAAGCTGTATTGCATTAAAAGTAGAAATATATGAATCTTTGTCAACACAACTGTCCTTAATTTCATTGAGGAGATTTTATATATATATATATATATATATATATATATATATATATATATATATATATAATGGCCATGTAATAGATTTAATGAAAATAGTAACACAGATAATACATGAATTAACTGGATGGTGATTAAACAGAAGCACACACTTTTATTTATATGTGTCAACATTAAAATGACTTATAGAAAAAATTTACTTATTTACATAAATATTCCAGTATGCATAGTTTTCTATAAAGCACTGAGCTAATCTATGTGCATGTTTATGTAATGCTTATTATAATCTAACATAATTTTTCAAATGGGAGCCTATAATTTAGATAGTTTAAGTAACCTACCCAAATAGACCTGCTATTACATGGCCAAGTGAGTAATCAAGATTGTCTTACTAGTTAACCAATGCTTAGGAACATGGCTGTGTAATGTAGAAGTCAGAATAAAGCCACAGACAGATCAAGCTTACACAAGTGCTTACTGTATAAAGGAAGGTCTGACTCTCATAAAATGTGTTGCAGTGCAATAGAAAATTGCTGTGAAAACATTATGGTTCTCTTCATATGTGTATGTTATGATTCTCTTTATATGTATGTATATACTCAAGTTAAACATGCATATATTTGAAATAATCTTTTTCATTTATGAAAGCAATTTCTCCCAATTGAAATTTTAAGCCTGCATTTTATACATAAAATCCAAGCTCAAAAAATATCTCACAGTCTCACAATTCGCTCCCATTCTCATTTAATATTTATTTCAATTCTTCACAAGAAAATGCTAAACAATAATGTATGTTTTTTTTTCTGTAACAGGCATTCACTAAATTACAATATTGATAGAAAAGAACACTTTACTAAATGTGTATAACAGTTTTTCTTTGTGTAGAAAAACAAAATGAAAAAAGAGTATATTCTTAATCTTGCTGTTTGCTGCTAGATGAAGTTACATTTCAGAAAATGCTTTTTTACTCCACCATCATCTTTTAACTACAAGAATACAAATGTAAGCAAGTTGGACATATTATGCTATTAGAAAAACTGCAGTTTGATGGCTAATAGACTGAATTTTGGAGTCATATTATGGAGTTCAGAGAATTTATTTACCTCAATTCATCTTAACTTCTTTTTTTGTAAAGGCAGATGTCACTACCTCCCTGATATGTTTATTACAAATTTTTTCATGAATGCTAATTTTTAAAGTCTTGGCATGTACACAGGCCACAAAAAGTAGTAGTCTAGTCAAACATTTACAATCCTGGGTTCTAGATTCAGAAAGGGTACACATCTCTGTTAATGGCTATTAGATATGTGATCAGAGGTATACTAACCACTTTAGAGCTCAGTTTCACATCCACACAATTGGAATTTCTAAAGTTTCCTCTGCATATGAGTGGCAACTATTATCTGGGCGTGTCCTATGTACAGCTCGCTCTCAGCATAGCTAGCAATCCTCTGTTTCATGGTCATGATTATCAAAAGCCACATTATTAATAGCAGCAGAATGAGTAAGGAAGGAGTAATAAATGCTTAATGTGATATAATGTTGATGATGATAATATATCTGATGAAAATAATTTTTTAAATATATTTTATCGATTTTATTACATGCCGGAAGCCAGTCCATCCTTGCTGCTTGACACAGTCGCTGCAGGATAGAAACATCTGCACAGCATATGTTTCAAGGGACCTGGCGTATATAGCATACTGTTCTTAATATGTTTGCTCCCCTAAGCGCTGTGTGTTTTAACCAAGGTCACCTCTCCTAGAAAGGTTGCTTCCCCAGGTAGGGATTTTTCCCTGAAGTTAGAGAGGGGATGAAACTCCTTAACTAAGTGCCAGGCGGGTAGTTAATCACTTTAACTACAAACAATCATGCTTAAGCTACATAATCTTTACTCCCTGGAATGGAGATAAGAAACGCCCTAACCTTTGTAATAGAAATTGACAGGATTAAAATCAACTGGTATAAATAGGGATGTAACAAGACAATAAACAGCAGAACTTTGCTGGAGATCCAGACCAGAACTTGGCTGGAGATCCTGGCTGGAGATCCTGGCTAGACTGCTGATCAACTGAACGCTGTCTCCGTGTCATTCCTTCTTCGCCGACTCCGTCCACACCTTTGGGGACCCCTGGACCTGCTGGGGTTGGACCCCAGCAATTACAGAGAGTAAGGGAGAGGAATAGAGAGTTAGAAACATCGATCAGCTGCCTCCTGCACACTCCCTAGTGAGGATGTGCCTGCAACCAAGGTACATGCCCTTGACCGGAATCGAACCTGGGACCCTTCAGTCCCCAGGCTGACGCTCTATCCACAGAGCCAAACCGGTTAGGGCTGAAAATAATTTTTAATACTGAAATGTTTACTTCAAATAATGTATTGTTGTGCTTTCAATGTAATCTTATAAAAAAGAAAAAAAGTTTGTTATTTTGCCTAAAGTGAAATAATTGATATTTTAAAAATATCTACATATAGAAAAAACTGAAGTACATTTTATTTAAACAAAATTGTCTAAGGTACCAGTTTGAAAAAGAAACACATATGTGTGTGTGTGTGTGTGTGTGTGTGTGTTATTTATTTATATGTAATATATAATATTAATATATCTGTATGTAAAACATTTTTATATATGATGGCAGCAAAAATTGGAAATTATCTTAAATGTTATATTAGAGGAATAGGTAAATTGGGTCTTACAACCAAAGATTTGAAATCCTCATATCACACAATCTCTGGTCACATCATTTATACTTAGAATTCTTTTTTTTTTCTACTTTCAAGGAAGCACTCACGATTAAGACACGTCAAGATGTTTAGAAATTGAAGATTCTTAGACAACTATACTGACAGTTCAGGGAATTTGCCTGTTTTAGGTTACTGCAATAAACCCATTACTAAGAATAGTACTTGATAAA
This sequence comes from Myotis nattereri, assembly GCF_964212035.1. Lineage (NCBI taxonomy): Eukaryota > Metazoa > Chordata > Mammalia > Chiroptera > Vespertilionidae > Myotis > Myotis nattereri. The sequence continues at coordinate 211,461,902 of NC_138075.1, read as the reverse complement.
CACTGCATAGAGTCTATAAATATTTGCCAAATGCCAATGGTGCTTTTATTTCATTGACCCAATCAGTTTTTATATGTCTTTTACCTCATCCCCAACCTAGATCTAAGTCTATATCCACTGCTTTGTGTCTCTTTTTGAGCATTTCTTAGCGGATAGCATTTGGAAGCCTAAGACTATCCTCCCATTAGAATGTATCAGGAAACCTCAGCGTCATCTCAGTCATTAAAAATTATTTTCTCATTCTCAGTGGCTTATGATAAGCAGAGATTTTTTTAAAAGTAGGATGACCCCGGAAAAACTTTCATACACTTAATAAAATTCATCAAGAACTTTGTGAGTTGGTTCTAATGCGTATAGATCAAGCTCATTGAGTTGTACTATTATCTGAAAATGTGCGAAGATTGGAATAAGAATAATTAGCAATGCAGCCAAGATCTAAAAAACTTAAACCATCTGTCTATTACCAAGTGCTTTGATGCACTGTCATTGTACTGATGGGAGTATGAGGAGAGCATGGATCAATCAGATAAAACATTTTACAGTATGCTTGCTTTATTGGAGTTGTTAGAAACATAATGCTCATATTTCTTCAGAGAATGTGACATGCATTTTATGAGTAATTACTGGGCAGATAGTAAGGTACATAGTAAAATATTGCCAGAGGAATATAAGGTCATTAGCACGCAGATGCTTATAGCTGAATTCCATATTCTGGATATGTTGAGTATAGTAACATATTTTTAAACTTGAGAAATAATGTACTTGCAAACATGTGTTGCCATTTGTCGTAATTTTTAAAAATATTTTATTGAATTTTTTACAGAGAGGAAGGGAGAGGGATAGAGAGCTAGAAACATCGATCAGAGTGAAACATTGATCAGCTGCCTCCTGCACACCAACCACTGGGGATGTGTAACATGATCAGAGTGTAATTGATTTGTTATCCTCTCAGTACCTGTAGGTTTGGATGGTAATTTCATAAACACTAGAATTAGAATATGATGGAAAGAGCAGTTTAATAAGCACAATTCTGCTGCCTCCTGCACACTCCCTAGTGAGGATGTGCCTGCAACCAAGGTACATGCCCTTGACCGGAATAGAACCTGAGACCCTTCAGTTCGCAGGCTGATGCTCTATCCACTGAGCCAAACCGGTCAGGGTGATTTTGTCATAATTTATACATAATAACCAGCAAATTAAAAATAATTTTATAGTTTTAATGCCTATTTAAAAGTCAGATTCTGTTTTAGTTCTTAGGATTACCTCAGTAAACAAAAGGATGATCCCTAAATTTGTGGAGCTTACATCTTAGTGTAAGAGACAGAGTAAGCAATTAATATAATTACTAAGTAAATTTTATAGTACATTAGGTGACATGTGCAATGTTTATTAATCAAAGGATAAGGAGACAGAGAACAGAAAAAGAAGGAATTAGTATATGTGAGGCGATAAGCAATTTAATATTGAGTGGCAAGGGTAGGTCTCAGTGAGAATTTAATATTTGTGTAAACACTTGAATGAAGTGAATCAGTAAACCATGTTGCTATCTAGGGGAACAATGTTTTGGAAAGGAGAACATTTCTCATGATCAAGGAATAGAAAAAAGACCAGTAGGTTTAGGAGTGGGGTATGTAGTGGATGAAATTAAAAAACAACAACAACTAATAAAGAATTCAGATCATGCCAGTACTAGATATCACTAAAGGACTTTGACTCTTACACCAAATGAATCAGGGATCCCAAGGTTTTGTAGAATAACATGATTTCACTTTTATTTAAAATTTATGGTCACTGTGATTGTTGAGTTGATTTTCATAGCATTGACAATAATTATCACATAGATTAGAAACATTCTTTTACCTTTTTAGAACTATTTTTCCAAAATGATCATGAATTCCAAATTTCTAGGATATTGATGTCTAAATTTTTATACATGATTTTTACTTCTCAGACTGGAGGTGTTGGACATGTAGGTAGTAATTCAGGAAAAAACATAATGGTTAGTTAAGTGCAAAATATTTCATTCAATCAACAAATATTTTTGAACTTCCTGTAAAAGCCTGATCCATAAGATACAGTAGTGAACAAAGAACACGAAAATCATTGACCTCAATGTCACTTACTTGTCAGGATAACCCATTCATCCAGTGAATACATGAAACCTTTCTTTAAAATCTACATAACAAACAGAATTGTGCTTATTAAACTGCTCTTTCCATCATATTCTAATTCTAGTGTTTATGAAATTACCATCCAAACCTACAGGTACTGAGAGGATAACAAATCAATTACACTCTGCTCATGTTACACAATTCAATCACAATAATAGTAACTCATGGCATCTTGCATCCACCTACACAGCAGCTCGGTCGGTCGTCGCTGGGTGATTCAATGCGTAATAAAACTTCTGGTCCTTGCGGATTTCCTCTCATGGAGTCTTGAGTCTCTTTCTGTGCTTGTGCCCTTGACAGTGGGGCACAGTCTTAGCTTTTAATCCTCCCATTCCCTGCTCTAGAAATCTGAACAAAAGTGTTTCTACTAGATGTGATTGCATAACTGAAAATTTCCCCACATAATTTGGAGAGTAATTAAAGTTTTGTAAACAATAAAGTATCTGCAGGTATTAGAAGATGAATCTTTGAGCTTTGACCTCCTCATCTGCAAAACTGAGGTACTCATAAGCTACCTCGCTAAATTATTGTGAGCAGTTTTAAAGATAAAGGTATGGCCGTGCCTTATTAACCCAAGTTTCAATCTTATTATTAATTAAACTATAGGTATTATTTCAACCCCAATTGTGACTCAAAATACGAAAAGGTTGAAAGACCTATGTTTTCTAATGTAAGCTCCTTCCATGAATTGAATTTATTAATTTTATCAGCTTTAACGATGCGCAGAACAAATTGTATAATAATGATTCCCAGCCCAGTTCTAGAACCTGAATCTACTTCAGCATTCCAATGTATACCTCAATAGTTTTCTCAAATTATAAAATGAAACTTTAAACTGTTAGTATAGCTATAATGTATAAACTGTATATATATATATATATATATATATATATATATATATACTTCATTCTTTAAATATACTTTTTAAATCAATGAGCATAAAGTAGATAAAAAACAACTGGACAATGTAATGCTGTTATATGGTAATTATGTTACAAGATAATTTAATTTTCTAGTATTCTAATGATGACAGAGCTAGCTAGTATCTATCAGTATAAAGTACATATGAAGGCAAAAAGGATTATTTCAGTGAATACTTAAAAGTGGTTTCAGAAAAGAGAAAATTGAATTAATAATTAACGACTTCTTTCTAAAAGGACTTTATTTGGCAAGTTCAAAAAGCAGATGGCACATCGAGACTGAAACTTATTAAGATATGAAAATTGTGGTTCTCTCTATCGGTTCTGCAATATCGTACAGTTTAGTCCATAAGAGCAGCATACTTCGTTGAAAAAGACAGGTGCATTATGATTTATATGGAAATTACCAGTTATCTTTTTATAAAAATATTATAAAACCACTTGTAACATCTACACTAATAAAAGAGAAAAATGGTAATTGGCGTATGGCGATACCATTTTCATTGGCTAATCAGGGCTATATGCAAATTAACTGCCAACTAAGATTGGCAGTTAACTGCCAACTAAGATTGGCAGTTAACTGCCAACAAGATGGCGGTTAATTTGCATATGTAGGCACAATGCAGGGAGGCGACAGGGAAAGCAGGAAGAAGCCCCCTGCCACTGACAGTGATCGGAAACCCAGGGGGGAGCTAAGAGCTGGGGGGCAGGGCAAAGGCGGCCCTGGGGCCGCCTTTGCCCGGCCCCCGAGTCATGATCAGAGAATCAGGTGCCTTTTCCGCCCTGGCCAGTGATAGCAGGAAGTAGGGGTGGAGCCAGTGATGGGAGCTGGGCACGGTAGAAGCTGGCAGTCCCAGGAGCTAGGGGTCCCTTGCCTGGGCCTAAAGCGAAGCCCACGATCGCGGCGCCCCCGCTGCCACTGCAGGTCCCCGCTGCCTGGGCCAGATGCCTAGGCCAGAGGTGTCAGGCCTGGGCAGGGGCAGAGCCTGCAACCGCAGGGAGCTGGGGGTCCCCTGCCCAGGCCTGACACCTCTGCCGGAGGCCTCAGGCCTGGTCAAGGGGCCGATCCGGTGAGTGGTGATCAGAGGGTGATGAGGGTCAACTCCTCTGGCCGAGGCATCAGGCCTGGGTGGGATCGGAGCTGGGGATTGGGGGGATATGATGGTCCCCTTGCCCAGGCCTGAAGCCTGGGTCAGAGGCGTCAGGCTTGGGCGGGGGGTGGAGCCAGCGATCAGAGGGAGACGGGGGTCCCCTGCCCAGGCATGATTCCTGGGCCAAAGGCCTCAGGCCTAGGCGGGGGCCAGAGCCAGTGATTGGGGGGAGATGGGGGTCCCTTGTCCAAGCCTGACACCTCTGGCGGAGGCGTCAGGCCTGGGCAAGGGGCCGATCAGGCGATCGGAGGGTGATGGGGGTCAACGCCTGAGGGCTCCCAGTATGTGAGAGGGGGCAGGCTGGGCTGAGGGACACTCTCCGCCCCCCCCTCCCCCAGTGCACGAATTTCGTACACCGGGCCCCTGGTTTAGTATAAAATACATATAACTGTTGAGAAGTGAAAGGCCTAACCCCAAAAGTAAATTAAGGCTACCCATGGGTTTGGAACTACCATGCAGTGAATATTGTGTTACTTGTCTCGGGCCCACTAGCAATTGAGTAAGATGCTCAATATTTGGTGGGATATTTTGAATTTAAACACATACCCCAAATCTAGAGGTATGAATAGGCCCTCCCTATCAAATAATAGACACAGAACTTAAAAAATCTTTCTTTACCAAAATTAGCTGCACGATAGCGCAGCACACCCTAGTGTTTTTAATTATACCGGATATAAAACACTTCCATCAAGTTTTTTGGCTTTGAAAAAATATAGTTGGTGATATGCTCACTCTAGAACTTCTCAAGGAAACTCCAATCAGTATAGTCCGTATAGCTAGGAACATGCCAAATGCAGTGGAAAGGAAAACATCTACGAAATACATGAGCAGATGGCTACATGCTCTGAGGATCATGCTCATCTTCTAACGATTTTGCCCTAATGTAATGCGACAGACATAATCCATAAGGGCCTTGGTTAATAAATAGAAGTGCTAAAGTGGCTGAAAACAAACATTTTAGAAAGCTGGTATGTTCCATCCTATCAATGGAAAAACAATTCTCTGACTATTTTAGCTAAGGTTCTGTCACAAGAATTACTTGAAAAAGAATTCACTGACTCGTCTGTGATAGCTATGTGGTGACTGAGATAAGCACAAAGATACTGCAATATGGCAGCAGAAGTTGTAGAAATTGCTGTATTTCTAGACACTAAGATTTGGGGGCTACATAGAGAAAGAGCTAAAGTAGAAAATCTAGATGGTGATCTAGAGAATTACATGAGGTCCTTTGTATTGGTTTAACAGCCTGACCTCAGACTACAGCTTTTAGAATCCGAACTTGTACTTTCTTTAGTAAGCTGTTAAGCATAGAGAAACATGGCTAAAATGAGCGAAGTACTCTTACCATTTACTCAACTATTGTTTTATGTAATATTTTAATTGCATTAATGTTTTAATTTCCATAATGTGTTAATAGTGTCCTAAATGTTTGTGCTTGTTAACAACAAAATAAATTTGAAATTTCCAATGAGGGGAGGAAAGAGTATCTGTCTTAAAACAAAACAAAACAACAACAAAAGCCCAGGGTACCTCCCATGTGATTGCTTGCTGTCTTTCTCTCATTGTTCAATGAATGTGCATTAAAACTCACTCCACACTCCACCGGCAGCCATCTGTGTTCCTGTCTTTAGAAAGTTTTATCTTGTAAGTCTTTTCTCGTGACACTGCTGACTATTACATAAATCACAGGGACATTCAACCCCTTGGAATGGAATCAGAAACCCATAAAGCTGACTACTGTCAGGACTCATAAAGAGTGCAATTAATAAATTTATTATTTAAGAGTGGAGCTGTTTTTATTCCAAGAATCCATGTAAATTGGAGTGTTAGCCGGAGTGCATACCAAAGCAGCTATGCTAAAATTGTCTTTCAACTTCAGGTTCCCCCATTTCACAAGCATTATGTTTTCTGCTTCATCTCTGCTCTGTCAGCTCTGCTCGCGTCAGAACACATAATTCATTCATTCAATCACCAAAAGGTCCACTTAGTGCCATTTGTGTGTGTGTGTGATGAACAAGACAAATCCCTGGTATCATGGAGTGTATCATCTAAATTTTAAAATCCAGTTTTATACTTGAAACCACAAGTGTAGCATTATTTATAAAACTGAAAAGCAAACAGATAGTACAATTTTAAAGAGAAATAAAATATCATAAGCAAACTCTAGTGGGATTTATCCCAGGGATGCAAAGATGCTCAACATACACAAATAAATAAATGAAAGACATCACATTAAGAAAATAAAAAAAATAATCATATAAGCATCTCAAAATATGTTGAAAAAGCACTTGAAAAATTCAAAACCCATTTGTGATTAAAAAACTTAAACAAATTGGGTATAAAAGAAATGTACTTTGATATAATAAAATCCGTATATGACAAGTCAACAGCTAACATGATACTCAATGGAGAAAGGTTAAAAGCTTTTCTTCTAAGATCAGTAACAAGACACTCTCACCACTCCTGTTCAACATAACACTGGAAGTTCTAGCCAGTGCAATCCAAATAAGAAAGGGAAAAGTATATCTGGCCTGCATGGCTCAGTGGTTGAGTGTTGACCTATGAACCAGGAGGTCAGGTTCAATTCCAGGTCAGGGCACATGCCCAGGTTGTGGGCTGGATCCCCAGTAGGGAGCCTACAGGAGGCAGCCTTTTGTCTAAGGGGTTAAAACTATGGGCAAATCATGTAAGCTCAATATTATGATGATTCTCTCTCATCACTGACGTTTTATATCTCTCTCCTCTTTGAAATAAATGAAAACATGTTAAACTATTTTAGTATATATATTTTTCACACCTTCTATGGCTTGTGCCTCCTATGGCTGAGGCATCCTTTTCTTGTAATCAGTGAGGCAAATTCCTATATCCCCTTTAAACACAAGAATTGCTTCATTTGAGACAAGCACTCCCACCCAGTCTTAGCTGCACCTTGTTTGTAATCTTTGAACGCCTGTGTACATCATTATCATCACATCGTGCTGTATTTTACTTTGTTTGTTAATGTTTGTTGCATGTGTGTTTGTTCATGTGTTTGTGCTGTGAAATGTGAGGTTCTTGAGTTCAGGGACTGTAAGCTAAATCCTTCTTATCCTTTAGAGTTTAAATTAAGTATCAATTCTGTAGGGAGCCCTTCCTTTTTCTCTCAAACCCCAGGGTTTGTTATTTCTCTTTGTTCTTTGTTACAACTTCCCTTGTTAGGGAAACTTTCCATTTTTGTACTGTGACTTCAAACTCTTTACAGTGTTGTATGCCTGGAATAATTACCCATTCCTGAGATCCTGGTGTGGCTTAATATCTGATATCATTTAGAAATGTCTTCAAAGCTGACTGTCTCAGACAGGCCTTTTTTGACCACTCAGTTAAAAGATTCCTTCTGAATTACCACGATCCTTTAATCTGCTGTATTTATTTCAAAGTGTGCATCACTATTAACCACCCACCACCCTTGCAGATATTTGGTTGGCTTTTCCCATTAGGCTCCCATTTATCTGTATCTCCCATTAACATGATTCTCCATCAGGATCTGGAACTTAGTTTGCCAAATCTTTGATTTTACCACCAATTTAGAGAATAGTGTTCAACTCAGAGTAGTCATGCAATAACTGATTGCTAAATGAGTGAACTGTTTGATCCCTTTATTAGATTCTCAACTTCATGAGGTCAAGGATGATGTCTGTACCATCCTTCTTCATCCTCAATGGCTATTATTTTATAGATACTCATATTACTATAACAATAGAGATAAAGGGTTAAAACCATAGAAAAACCATGTAAATTCGACATTATGAAACTTTCTAAAATTGGTGCTGGAATTAAATGTGAACTGCAATTTTTATTATTTTAAAATGATACCAGATTTTAACTTAAATGAATACTTGCATGGTAAAGGGATAGAAAATTATAAAACTAAATCATTCCTTAAAATGAGAATTAAGTAGGCATCACTGACAAGCAAAACTTTCAAAGGCTAAACATCCAAAGGCTTAGAAGAAGTACAAGTGTGAACTGTGCTTCATGGCTCTTCCCTTTATATTTGGCAAGTGGTTTCATTCAGCTTCACAGTTCTTCAACTCTTTTGATAAAACCTTCAAAGAAGCTACTATTGATGACAAACATAACACCCTAACAGGAGAAATGTTATAGGCCAAATTCTAACATATTTTTTTTTCCAATTTGATAAAGACATGGTGAGACTATGCTGGATTCAATGGAATAATGCACAAGTAAATATGATATGTAATAATAACTTATTTTAATAATACTGGCTTTATAGTAGTTTAAATATATCTGTTTACTGAAATTCATCACAAACAAAGTAACAAAAGAAAGCGAACAAACAAAAACAGGGGGCAGAGAGGGTAAATCTATAATGCAAAAAGTAGCATATGTTTACAGAATATCCATATCCCAAATACAACTATAGACTTCGCCAGTAAAAATCATAGTAAATATGTGATTCAGACCTTACTAGTCAAATCATAAATGGGACCTTAATTATAAATTCTTGTCTTTGGACCAAGTGGGCCATGGGTGCTGAAGATACATTATAGAACTGCTATGCCTGTATTTCTTCCCATCTAGGATGGGCCATCCATTCCATTGCTGCCTGATCCAAGCATTGATTCTGATAAGAACCACTGCCCTGTCATACTTCTTAACATCACACATACTGATGACACTAATCATTCTTTCATTTCTCTGCAACTGTCACTATTTTAAAATGTGGAAATAGTTGGAATGCTGTGCTGGGAAATTGTAGAAAGAAGAACATAGAGAGATGACCTTGCAAAGTGTTGTGTTGTTTCTAAAGATGCATGCATCATAATGTATTTATACCTTAAGGAGTGTTAATAGCGCATTCTGACTTTTAGGAGGAGCTATAGGATGTGGATACTAAGTAATGCACTGAGATTAGGCTCCAACACTCCTGTCCTCTAGCAGTTGGCAGTTGCTTCCTCATTGCCCCTCTTATGGGACCAAGAGCAACCTTAGTGGTAAAGCAAGAAGATATATTGAGGCTCATATACCCTTTGACACTAAAAACATCACTCACTTCTGACTTCCGAAATCTTCTTATTAATTTACCTTGGCTTTTCCCTGAATTCAGAATACATGAAACTTCAACATGTCAATAATTATCTGTTTTAATAGCAGGAATTCTCCAATTTTTTAATCACTGTACCTACCATAAGACTTCTTAAGTTTTAACACTTATAACCAGAATTTGCTTTGCCTCCTCAGATTGGTACATTGTGATTTAATTTAATTCATTTATTTATTGTTTTTAAATTTTATTTTATTATTGACAGTATTACAGATGTCTCCTAGTTCTCTCTTCCCCTGTGTACCCCCCTCCTCTCAGACCCTGCCCCACCCCAGGTTGTTTGTACCCATTGGTTATGCCTATACTTTTATGAGTTCTTTGGTTAATCTCTTCCTATTTCCCCTCCGCCTCGCCTAGTTATGTCAGTCTGTTCCATGTACACTGTAATTTTAAAATAAGGGCAGTTTTCAGTAATGCAACACTTAGTAATCTACTTTACAACTCCAAGTACTTGGGACTATATATGGTGATATTTGTTCGAATAAATCACCACACATTTATTATCATCCCACAAGACTTCAAACGGAAACATCAATCAAAACCATCCATGTATTTACAACTTCTAGGGATAAAGCCTGCCCTATATGTATGGGCTTTTCTGTGTTTTGCTTAATCATATTCCTGATGAAAACTAATCAGATTATCCTTATATGTGGAGGCAATCTAAATAAGACCCTACTGATATTAGAAAGAGATAAAGCTAGAAAGGGATAAAGATATAAGTATTGCCTAGGGGAAAGAAATCATTGTCATTATATAGTGAATATTTCAAACCAATATTGTATAGTTCCTTTAGAAATACTAAACCAGATATTCAGGTATGATCTTGTTTATTGTTTAATCCAAAACTTTGATGTACATTAACCTAAAGAGCAGGCTTTTAGGGTTTGAAAAGACTAACAAAAATGACCCAATTTCATGAGTGTTTATATTTCTGTTTTTGTTATTAAAATCAAAGTGTAATTGTTAGCTCAATATTGTGAAAAGAATAATGCTTATGAATTCTGAGAGTATAACAAATTTTCAGGTCGTACTGGAGTGAATCTAGGGAACATGTAATTAATTGATTCTCAAATCCTCATAGCGCTAACAGATTACCTAGTAGTAGTATGTATTGAATACATAAGACCATCATACAGCCTTTTATGTGTGTGGCTAATGCATATTTCCAAAAATGTTTGCTAACTAGTTAGCTAGTATAGAGATGGTAGGGCAATTAGACAGTTGTGTTTAATAAAATGAAAGACAATACTAAATGACACACTAATAATCCTAAAAAGGTCTAAAATATTAAATGATAGTTACAAGTATTAATCAACTTTCTTCCACGATTATCAATCTTCTATCCTTTCATCACAGTGGGAGTGGTAAATTGTCCACAATGACTGAAAACCCAGCAATGACTTGGCAGTGAGTGCCTACTATCAATTATAGGTTAAAATGATTCTGTTTGGGCTTGAATAAATGTGTCAATTTTTAAAAACATTTCTGTGTGTATCATAAAAAATGGAGCAATAATAAATTCTTGCTGTTACTCCATGAGACCAATAAAATTATACTGTCTACAAAAGGCAGTCGACACCGTAAGTATAGTTTACTATTTTTATATACTATGCTTGGAATTTAAATTCCAGTATTTCACATGACCTTGAGTTTTTCATAGAAAAGAAGCAATGATATTGTTTACACCTGAGGGCTCTTCTATTATGTAGCTATTTTGAACATGTCTATTATAAAAATTTTTTCTGTGTAACAAATTCACTCAGAGATCAATCTGGATTGCAAACCAATTTTTTTTTTTTTTTTTTGGAGAACGCTAGTTTTATAATTTAAGACAGTGGAAAGAAAAAAAAATTGTATTACAATAATATATTAACATCTGAACAAACTAATACTTTAGTATAATATTGACTTCTAATGTTCAGAGAGAAAATTTGAAATGCAGTTATTATTCAGCATGCTTCTAATTTGCTATTTTGCTAATTACCACTGAATTTCTCTAGTACAAGATGTAAATTTGACAATAAGGACAGATTATTATGTTAGGTCACCTGCATATTTTTATTACTACAATGATAGTACACCCCACTTTACAAAGTCAATATATTTTACAATGGGACTATGATACACCTAGCATAGGCATACACAAAGCTATAATGTCAGTATGCTGTATGGCATCAATAAATAGAAGTATCCAGAGGTTTGAGTGAGATCTATGAATATTGTATAAGATTATGTCAACATGTAGTTTCTATATAAAAATATGTTCTTACATTGGAATTATAATTAACAAGTACAGTGTATAAAATTGCAGATGGATTTTAACTATTCCCATCCAATAAACAAACTGAGATAATTTTTAGTTTGGTTATATTTTGACCTGATTTGTAACCATTTTATGTTAGAGAGAACCTTTCTCAAATAAGGGTTCTTAAACAGATAACCTCTGCCACAAGTTTTTAAAGAAATTTTTGTTTGGTGATATAAACTGTTAAAAAGCAATATGCTCTTCTAAATGTCTTATGGTAATAATATGTAAGCCATACCAAAGCTACTAAAATACATGTGTAAATATACAACAATGTTTAAAAGTTATTTTATGACTCTATCATATACTATTTAACAAATTGCTGACAATTTACATCATATTTTCCCTAGGCTATATACTGTTTATAGAAGACTTAACAGAATCTTTTACTTTAATAACTGTTATTTTCTGTACTTCAATCTTAACCCTGGGTGTTGGAAATATTAAATAAGCTAAAATTTAATAAAAAGTAAAAGATCTTTATTTCAACGAAAAGGGAGGGGGCTCTCTTTTTCAAAATTGTGCCTTCAGGTGACTCTAATATTCTTTCACTTAGTAAAGACATTTAAGTATTTTTAAAATTACAGGTAATGGTAAAGATTACTCTTTCAGTGTACCTTCTTGTATTTTCTACTCCTTCCTTATCACACACAGAGAAAATACATCGAGTCATAAGAGAACTTAAGGAAACCAAGAGTGGTTTGATGAATTGTCGGACAAGAAATAACTAAAATGATCAGTGGTTGTGCTAGGAACTACCATTTTATCTTCTCTGCCCCAGGTTCCAGCCAGTCTCTTGCCAAAAACAATTACCTTGTCCTAGGCCTAGGTTGATGTGCAATTCAAACTTGTTTTCTATTTTGTAAAAATAAATATAATTAGCTTATGTTAATCAGATAATCAATGTAAGTTAATGCATTAAATAGTTAATACACTACTATATGAGGAATAAAACGCAAAAACAAGCTCTGCTATTACTGAGTTAAATTACAGTTTACTGAAACCATTGGTTTTTTAAACAGGTAGGCACAGCCCTGGGGGATACAGAGACATTTTCCAAAGATCAGAGTGTGTTAACAGTTTTACAAAAGCATAGTCACTGTGGAGGAGTTAGAACCAGGATTAGGCAGACAGGGCAAGGGGTGAGAGGAAGGAGGAAATATGGATGTGGCCGTTGGAGCCAGCTAAAACTGTTACAGAATTCCAGGGCAGGAGAAATAGGGAAACAGACAGGAAAGTTAAAACAAGGCCAAACAGTGTAGGCAATTTGCAGCTAACTTGTAACTAACATACCATTATCTTCCCCAGCCAAGGACACCAGAGCAAATGGTTAAAAAGAACCCTCCCTAATGAGAGAATGCAGAAAGGGGTGAGGGAAAGGGGAGAGGAAAAAAGGGACGTTTTACTCCCCAAGCAGAGAAGCCAGCAGTCTCAAGGTTTGGCAAGATAAAGCTGCCAGGTGCTTCTCATGAATCCCGGGAAGGCCACAACAAAGTGAAAAGAAGGACCTTAAGAATGAATCGGTACCAAAATATTTGGCAGAGGAATTTTGAAGCCTATAGACAAGAGGGTACATAACACCTCAGACCCCACCCAACTTGCTCTTCAGATTAGCTGAGAGCCTGTCTGTGCTTCATAAGCCAGATGTATAGGTTTGCCAGCTTTGCTTTTGTATTTTTTTTTTCAATAGAGGTGCATGCTTTAATTGCTTTAATAAATTGGCTTTTCACAAGGCAGGCAACGTCTCTCCTATAAATTCATCTATATGAAAAGACTAGGATCCAAGTTGGGGAAAGCCCTGTCCCCCTGCCTCAGGGGCCTGTCCTGTCCTGTAACACCTCTCTGGTGTCTGTGAGAGGTGCCTATAACCATTGGATGGTCATCCTTATGTACTGTGTGTTAGTATTTATTTCCTACTTCCTATTTTGCAAAATGAGTCTTCTGAATTTATAAAACAAAGGCATTCTTACCTGGCCAATCTTATTATGGTATACTAGTGGCCTGGTGCATGAAATTCATGCACAGGGTGGGGGGATTCCCTCAGCCCAGCCTGCACCCTCTCCAACGGGACCCCTTGGGGGATGTCCGACTGCCGGTTTAGGGATCGGACCTAAACCAGCAGTCGGACATCACTTTCGCAATCTGGGACCGCTGGCTCCTAACCACTCAACTGCTTGCCTGCCTGATCGCCCCTAACTGCCTCTGCCTGCCTGCGTGATTGCCCCTAACCTCTCTGCCTGCCTGCCTGATTGCCCCTAACTGCCTCTGCCTGCCTGATCTCCCCTAAGTGCCCTCCCCTGCTGGCCTGATCATGCCCCCAACTGCCCTGCCAGCCTGCTCACCCCTAACTGCCTCTGCCTTCGGCCACCACCACCATGCCTTTGTCTGGAAGGAAGTCAAATGTCCTGAAGATGGCTGGTTGACCCAGTCTAATTAGCATATTACCCTTTTATTAGTAAAGATAGGTCATATAGGATAGGATTACTTAAATGGGGGGAAAGCTTTTTTCAGCAGGAGGAGATGCTCTTGGCAGACAAAAATACATAATCCCTATATCTGGACTGATAGCCTGCCATATGCACTATACTGCCAAACTGGTCATTAAAAAATTGAACTGCTGCCCTGACCGGTTTGGCTCCGTGGATAGAGCATTGCCCTGCAGGCTGAAGGGTCCTGGGTTCGATTCCAGCCAGGGGCGTGTGCCTTGGTTGCGGGCACATCCCCAGTCAGGGGTAATTAAGAGGCAGCTGATCGATGTTTCTCTCTCATCGATGTTTCTAACTCTCTATCCCTCTCCCTTCCTCTCTGTGAAAAATCAATAAAATATATTTAAAAAAAAAATTGAACTGCTTTCTTACACCTTATACCAAACAGCAGTTGCCCTTAAAACCCCTCCTCAGCCCCCATCTTAGGTTCTGCCTTTGCAGTTCACCCAGATTAGGTTCTGATTGGTCAGTTTCTATGCCAGCCAGCATCTCTTGGCCTATCTTTGGGCTTGATCAGAGAGGTGGGGCTGATTAACAGCCACCCCAGGCTGCTGGCAAGCAGGCTGAACTGCTGATCTCTTGGAAAGAGAGAGCGGCGCAGCTGCTGGCTAGGCCCAGAGAGAGAGAGAAGCTGTGGATCAGACCCTGCTTCTCTCTCTCTCTGGCCTCGCCAGCAGCCGGGGTAGCTGCTAATCAGCCTTGTCTCTGTCTCCTCAAGAGGTTAGCAGTTCAGCCTGCTCGCCAGTCTCTGCCCACCAGAGCCTGCTGCACCCACAGCCTGGGATTCGGTCGAGCCTTTGGTTGTTTTGGATGTTACAGACCGTGGGTTTTTATATATTAGGATTACTCCATGTGCAAAACTTCTATGGAATCAAATAGAAGGGCAAGAGAAAAAACATTTTTTTCCAAAGAGGACTCTTTTTATAATTAATCATGGCACTAAGCCACTCTGGGGCTTAATCTTTCTCTATGTAAGCAAAGTTAGCAATGGGTATTTGACCTAGTTAGTATTGGTTAATTAAATATTATACAGAATATGGGCAATGGGAGATTGTACATCTTTTACTTTATAAATATTTCAAGTAATAGATGGCCCCTTTGAAAGAGTGTTGTGAGTGCAAATCAAAGAAAGCTTTGATTTTTAAAAAAGTGCATTTCTTCCCAAAAATGTAAACCTAAATTCTTTACCTGTCCCTCTATAACTGCTAAGACAGAAAGTACCTTCAAACAGCCAAAGAAATTCAATTTGTTGGCACTAACAGTTACATGTAACTGAATCTTTTCAAAGCTATCATATTTTTGGGGTTATACTGGATATGACTCAAGTTAAATGTTTATATACCTTTTTAAATCTGTAGTATGTTCATTATTTGCAAAGATACTTACAACTTATTTACCCAAATGAAATTACGAAATACTTATCCCAATAACAAACTATTCTCATCTTATTTTACCTCTATATGTTTAATTGATTCTAACTTCTAGTAACAAAACTATAAAATCAATGCTTGTTGCTAAAGGTATTTCTTTAAAATATATAGACCTCATCTTTCCTTAACTAAAAGAATTTGATTATGATGTTTAATGATTTAATGGATTTATAATTGAATATTTACATTTGATCCTTAAATATTTTTAAAGAATACCACATCTAATATACTCATACCTTAATTACTAAAATAATAACATCTTCTAATTGTTATTTAATAAATATTTTATAATTTTATCTATGTATTATAATTGAAAATTCACCAATGAGAAACAGCACACATATTTATTAATGTTAATATACATTACTATATTAGGCCTGTATTAATCATGATTTGACCATAATTAGTAATACAAGACATGTACTTTTCATTGTATTTATAATACTTTATGCAATGAATATAAACAGTATTATCTACTTCAAAAATGAAATCCCTCTTTGTCTGACAGAAATCAAATAAGGTTTGGCTGATTGGTAAAATATATATCCCTTATTTTGCAAACATGGTAATATGGTAGGCCTATTCATTCTGTATACTCATTGAGAGAAATATATACCTGTAATGTTTTGACAAAATATGTAAAATTCAAGGAACGTAAAAATACTTTGTCCAAAAATGTAGTAGTGACACAGAGCATTAAAATTAACTTTGAAAAAATATTTCCACAAGACTCTCTAATCAAATTGGGCAGGGAAGTTGCCATGGACTAATCGAAAAATTATTAAAGGCATATACTCTTTACTCTTGTTAGAACCTTTAATGGCATGGAATTAACAAAGTTCATAGCTGGAGTTAGTGAGTATAAATCCCTTTGTAGATCAATTGATTGTTAATTTTCTCTGACTTTAACAAAGAAGAAACAAACTAACAGGGATATTAGTTTTTATACTATTGTGATAGGTCACTATTTTATGTCTGAATTATAATCTGAGAGGAGTTTAAAACATTTTGAGACTTTTCTTTAACAACCCTCACTCCCTTATAAAATAAAAAATTAGTAATGGAAATGATTAAAAACCTCATCTCATTATAACAATATAGAATTATCCCATGGACTTAAAAAAAAAAACCTTCCTAATTTCATTAAAAATTGTACTTACTGTCTAATATTTATAGGCATTTATAATATAGTTTTCATTTTACTAAATTATCTATAAGAATAAAAGCATAATATGCTAATTAGACTGGACAGCTGAACGACCTTCCGGACATCCTTTCGGATGACCTTCGAGATGAAGCTGGGGCTGTGAGGACAGAGGCAAGCTGCCGCAGCTGTGAGGGCCAAGCCCCTTGCACGAATTTCGTGCATTGGGCTTCTAGTTTATAATAATTCAGCAAGCTGATTATTGTTTGTATTATTTATAACTTTATATGTTAAAAGATTGTTAGAAATACTAACAGATATGCTGATTTTTATTGCAAAATTGTGATTGTCATTGATAAAAGTTCTGTTATGATAAAATATAATAAACTAGAACAATTCTGTGGCAAAAGTGAAATGAAAATAAATATTCAAAAAAGCATTATGTAAAATTAACTGCTGTTAAAGAAGAATCTGTTTGCATATACTTTAAATAAATATTAATGTCCTACTGCAAAAGAATAATTTTACAGCTTTGTTTTTAAACATCAATATTGACAATATTCTGAAAATGACATACTTTTTAAAAAATATTATCACCAATTTCAGAGAGGAAGGGAGAGGGAGAGAGAGAAATAGCAACATCAATGATGAGAGATAATCATTGATCAGCTGCCTTCTACGTGTACCCTACTGGGGATTGAGCCCGCAACCTGGGCATGTGCCCTAGTTGGGAATAGAACCATGACTTTCTGCTTCATAGGTCGATGCTCAACAACTGTGTAACACCAGCTTGGCTACATACTTTTAAAGAAATAGAGAACCTACCCTATGCCAGGCACTGGGCCATAATCAAGTCATAGCAACACTCAAAATAAAATGCCTCTTCTGAAAGCTTACAATACATTCTAGTAGGAGGTAGGGTAAACATTTATAAGGCTAGTAGAGGCCCAGATTCGTACACCAGTGGGGTCCCTCAGCCTGGCCTGCACCCTCTCACCATCTGGGACCCCTTGGGGGATGTTGGACTTCCAGTTTCAGCCTGATCCTGGCAGTCCGACATCCCCCAAGGGAAACAGTAGTGCATGAAGCAGCAGGCGGTGGGGAGGAGCCCAAGGCGGGGCCTGGCGCTGCACTGCTCCCACTCATCCTGGACCTGCTGCTGTGGAGGCTGCTGCAGCTGCACTGCCAGCCATCTGGCTCATGTCGGTCAGCTGAGTGGTGCTCCCGCTGTTAGAACGCACTGACCACCAGGGGGTAGCTCCTGCATTGAGCATCTGCCCCTGGTGGTCAGTGTGCATCATAGCAACTGGTCAACCAGTAGTTTGGTCATTCAGTCACTTAGGCTTTTATGTATATAGATGGATTATATATATTAGCAGAGCTATATAAAGGTGCTATGAGAGTAAGAAGGAAGGAAGGAATAATATTGCCACAAATGATTTTAGCACTAGTATTGCCTGAGTGAATTAATCTATGATTATGGTCATAAATAGTGCCTTATTTATACAGTATGTCATGTCATAATGAATATAACCAGGTGGTATTGAAAAACTTTAAGATTGACAACATATTTGCTAACTTGGTAACAAATATATATCTTGGTGTCTGGTAATACTTTTATATATAGTATTCTAAGAGTTGTTTGTAAATTTACTTGGTAAGCCCTAAGGAATATGATACATGGCTTGCTTAATGTAATAGAAATATATAAAATTTTCAGGAATATTATTGTTTATATATTTCTATCACCCCATATAGGATACTCCTTGGTGGTTTGAAATTCTGTATCACTTTTTCAAAGGAAACTCCTTGTCCTCCATTCCCTTTTCTTCATCCCTGGAGCTGCAAAGCAGATATCTTGGTGGTGAGACAGTTTTAACAAATGAATGAAGAACATACCCTAGAGGATAACAGAGCAAGTTAGAAGCAATTGGCAAGTTACATTACATTATGTAGTAGGACCACATAACCCTCTTGGAATACTCAGGTCTCTCTACACTGCAGAAGAAGAAAAAAAATTCTATATTGTTTGAGCCATTGCATCTTGGTCTTCCTTTTTGCAATAACATAGTCAGTGACAGGTTCCCTTCATTTGATTGATATAGGGAGACAAGCAAGTCTGTTGTTGGTTGAAAGATCAGGAATATATTTCAATTTAGAATGAATGGAAAAGTTCAGATTGATCAATGTGGGAGAATGACATAATGAAAACCCCATGCATGTTGCATTGCAAAATTCAGTTGTGTACATCAAAAGAATCATATATTTTTTTCTATTTTTGAAAGTGTGTTTTTGAGACAGGGTAGGAAAGGTACAGGGTGTATTTATAAACTTACCAGAAATGAAGTTACAAAGCATTGCTCCAGGAGAGATGATTTTTGTCATCACTATTTTACTGGGAAATTCTACATCATCAAAGCCCTATCATTTTGGTGATATATGATACTAATAAAGCATCATGATGACCATGATGATGTATATGTGAGTCATAATATATCATCAGAATGATATCTCTGAAATGATTTATCAGGATAGTACATCACTATGGTGACATTACATTGATGTTAAAGTAACAGCAGGAATACATCCCTCAGACTTAAAATCCTCATTTTAATAATAAATGCTTTATTTTTATGAATTTACTTTAATGAGAAATGAAGTGTTCCAGTATGTCAGCTTGATAAAAAAAAAGAACAAAAGAAATTCAAAATATTAAATCTGTGTATTTGACTATCATGGAAAAGGTACTGTCATATAAAGAAAGATTTAAATGTACAAATCAAATGAACTATTCAATTATTTCTGGAAATATTTCTCTCTTACAATCCAATTAACTATGGTTACAATTTTGTCCCAGATCTCCAATTATTGTTACTTTTTTACACACGTAGTAGGTTAAATTACATGCTTTACAATAATAATGTAAAAGAGGCTTTATGTTCAGTTTCCTTCTTGATAACCGTTGAAAAAGTTGTACCTGAGCATCAAAACACAGATGTCCGAATGAAATGATCAGCCCCAAGTAATAGGTGAGTGGATATGTTCTCCCACTTCTCTGAGAACTTAAAATCAAACACATAAACAAAAACAAACACAAAACAGAAATTCCTATTATTACTTAATTTAGGGTAGAGTCAGTACATCATTCAGACAGACAGTAGGATTTAAATTTACCAACTTTCTGAAGTCAATGTTCTTATAATTCACTTCCATACATCTTATGGTAGGTGAAAATTTGCTATGTCCTGGAATGCTGTAGGAGTATGCCTGCCAAGACATTCTGTGATGAAGGTGCAAGAGCTGCTGTGATATTTCTGGCTTTTGATTGATATGGAGGAAATAGTAACTAAAAGGATTGTGGGCTTAAGTGGTTGCTACTAATTGCTATTGATAAAGGAGTATTAAATATAGGGCAACCTCAGAATGATTAATCAGAAATGTAAAGGAAAGTGTGGGAGAGTCTCCCTGGCCGTATTTACAGATATTTATCTCTTGGACCAAGAGGATGCACAGAGTTGAAGACCAGACACAGGGTTTACATCTCATACAGCCAAAAGGGTCCATCTTGAGACTGGGAATGTAAGAAACATTAAGTCACACATTTGGTGACACCAGCAGCAAACCATTGTAAAATGGACACGGCAGACTTAAGATTGGGCCTGAGCAGATTGAGAGGGCAAAAGTAAGTTGAATGGATGGTCAGTTTGTTCAGAACTTTCTGATTTTCTTTCAGTTCACTACAGCCTTGTAAAGGGATCCCTATAACCAGCTGACAGAGAAAGAAAAAGGCCAGGCGTGTTTCATGTATGGGTCAGGCAAGCACGTAAGCACAAGCTGAAAATGCGCCTTCATCATCGCCCCACTCTACAGTAACCTGGGCCCTGGCTGGTTTGGCTCAGTGGATGGAGCACTGGCCTGCGGACTGAAGGGTCCCAGGTTTGATTCTGGTCAAGGGCACATTCCCAGGTTGTGGGCTCGATCCCCAGTAGGGGTCATGAGGGGGCAGCTGATCAATGTTTCTCTCTCATCATTGATGTTTTTATCTCTCTATCACTCTGCCCTTCCTCTCTGAAATCAATAACAATGTATTGTTTTTTTAAAAAAGTAATCCTGAATGACATTGGTGATGGTAAATCTTCCCATTGGGAAGAACTTTGAATACAGCTCCTGATCATTTGCTCTGTTTGGAAAAATACGTCACTCAACTCAGGGATAAAGTTGGCCCCATGGGCAGCGGTAAATGCCTTGACTTATGCAGGAGCCTGGAAAGAGCAAAATTAAGAAAAGGACCTGGGGAATATATGTTAATAGACAAACTGTATTGTAGAAAAATGTGAAAATCTTTTAATTGCACAGTAATATGCACCAGGTAGCATTCACTAAAGGGAGGCATAAAAATCCATATTTCTACAAGTCTGTTGGATATTTCCAAACTGAAAATTTGCAGATACCTTGAGCTGTCCAAAAGCAAACACCTCATGCTGCTTTTTAAAATTTGCTTTTATTCATTACTTATGTCAGTTCATTTGAAACACAATGTTCTAGATGTTGGAGAATTTTATCAGGACAAAGTTCAATCTTCTTGTAAATCTTGTGGAAATATTGGGTTGAATGTGAAGGTCATATGGGTTTCTATGTGAAGAGGGAGTCTGAAGTAGCTATAAAAATATTCAAAATCAATTCTGGTATACCCACTCCCTATTACGAAGGTAAACTGAAGAAGTAAAGAATACATACAAATATATGTTTGG
The DNA here is from genome assembly GCF_964212035.1 of Myotis nattereri. Taxonomy (NCBI): domain Eukaryota; kingdom Metazoa; phylum Chordata; class Mammalia; order Chiroptera; family Vespertilionidae; genus Myotis; species Myotis nattereri. The sequence continues at coordinate 211,440,437 of NC_138075.1, read as the reverse complement.
AAATGAAAGTGATTTTTATCATAGCAAGAATTGCTATGAAGTTATCAGAGATAATACCTGGTTGAAAATAATGTCCTCAGAATGTAATCTATAAGAACAAAGGGATACTCTTAAACTTTATATGGTTTTTCATGTACTCAAAGAAATATTTGAAAAGTTTGTTTTATTTAAGTAGTTTTTACTAAAGCAGAGAAACTGAAAAGGAATATATATATATTTTTGTGTGTGATATATATTCATCAACCCTGGACAATAAATAATGTAATCTTAATACATACTCATCAGAGCAGCCTGGTATAGAAGACAAAGAACCTCAGGTTGGATATACTCTGAGTAGGTCATATTAAATCTATAATAATAAAAGCATAATATGCTAATTAAACCAGATAGTGGGACGTCTTTCTGGATGACCTTCTGGATGAAGCTGTGGTGGCAGAACAAGGCATAGGTGGTTAGGAGTGATCAGGTAGGCAGGTGAGCAGTTAGGGGTGACCTGGCAGGCAGGCAAAGTGGTTAGGGGTGATGAGTCAGGTAGGCAGAGTAGTTAGGTGCAATCAGGAAGACAGGCAAGTGGTTAGGGGTGATCAGGCAGGCAGGTGAGTGGTTAGGGGCAATCAGGCAGGCAGGCAGGCCAGTGGTTAGAAGCCAGCAGTCCCGGATATGGAGAGGGATGTCCGACTGCCAGGTTAGGCCCAATCCCACTGAGGGGTCCCAGATTGCGAAAGGTTGCAGGTGGTTTGAGGAACACCCCGCCCCCGTGCAGGAATTTCATGCACCGGGCCTCTAGTAGTTACATAATATTCATTCATGTAAGATCAGTCATTGAATAATTAAATTGATTAAGACTGGAATCTTGTTTTCAGGGAAATTTGAGACTACAATATTATGTAAGGAAACAGATATGAACTAAGAAGATAGTATAGGAAAAAATTTATCAGGATTTGTCTTGATATATTTAAGATTAAATTAAAAATTAATAAAAATATATAGCAGTAAGTTAAATAGAGGTAAACAAAGTAAATGTGTGATCTCATTGGGAATGAGGGTAATTCATTGATCATTGATGAACTATTTTTGAGTCTTTGCCCTAAAATTACAAATTATAAAAACTGATTTAGTTTATCTGTAAAATTATAATTGACACTTAATTTTTTATATCAATGTATATTTTATTTTACTTTTTTATTTAGAAATAAAATACCATAAAAATAATGATTAAACAGCAGGTAGTGGTACTTTTTTTAAAAAAAAATATCAAATTTCTATTTTTATAATTTATTCTTTGAACATATTCTTCTTTACATAAATGTCATATGTATGTATTCTCATCTTAGAATACTGTACAAACACATGCATTGCAAGGAATTAACTAAAAATATACCTTGTTTAACCTATTATTTTAATGACTTCTGTTATTTCAGTGTTAGTAGCAATCTTGGGAGCATGTTATTTAATTTTTAAAAGACTAGTTTTTACTATTATTTCTATTAGGATATGTCAAATATAGTGTTAAATTAGAAACATACTCTGGATGTGTTACAGAATTCATATAAAGAGAACAGATGACAACCTCAAGGTCAAAAATCAGGTTGTTAATAAGAACAGAGTTTTTCAAAGCTTTCTTAGCTCTTCAGTTGAATCCCTGGATGTTCCAGCCTTGTAAAGGCAGCAAAAAGGGCAAAGAGAGGTTACTGCTTTCAGGGTCTGGATATATTGAGGTTCACTTTATTGTTGATGCTATTTTCAGTTACATTTTATATCTCTAAGATAATGGATGACTTATTTGCTTTTATTTTTATGTTTTATAGATATATAAAATGATATAATACATATAATTATATAAGTATACAGTTATATGCAGATATGGTTAGGCTTTTTGTGAGTAAAATTTGGAATTACATGAATTATTCACTAAAAACTAAATAATGAATAATTAAATCTATGTAGAAGAATACGAAGTCACATCCAGAAATGGCTGATGGGAAAATATAAATATAGTCTTTCAAGCTGAGCAGAGCATCAGATTTGAATATCAAACAAATATATTGACATTGCTATACAAATTACAGTGAATCTTAATTGCTTCACCAAGTATAAATGACACTGTCACCTGGGTAACAAGCTTGTAAGTTATACATAAGAAATTCACATTAGATTTTAGAATTTCCAAACTCCAAAATCACGTAAAAAAAAAAAATCAAGTCAATTATTATGTTTAAAACACACGATTGTAGAATGTTGTTTGTGTGTGTATCTGTGATCTGGGAGCATGTATGACGATTCCTGAATTTCTAACCCAAGGACAAAAATTAAAGCTGTTTAGAAATGGATTTTAAAGAAACACTCAGCCACTGTAAGTTTCCTCCCTGCAACAGACAATCAGTGACTATCTGTGCAGGCACTGACTGAAACCTAGCAACCTGTGCCTTTGTAATTAATGTCCTATATTCCTTATTTTTTGTTTGTTTGTTTGTTTTTAGAAAGAAAAATCATATAAAGTGGGGCTAATGATTTAAACTTTTGTATCAAATATTTTTGTTATAATTTTGGCATAATCTTAAATGTTATATTTTTACTTAGACAGAATATTAACAATTAAGTCCCTAACCCTATGTCATTAAAGCTTGAACAAACAAAGTTGTCATTTTATTTCGAAGACAATCAGTGGAAAGAAAATGTCAATCTCCTGGTAACAAACTGCAAATGAAACAGAATGAAAGACACAGAAAAAATAAAATAAAATTAGTGTTGATACCATAAAAATGGTATTATATTTGAAATCTATTTCTTGATTACTCATTAATTATTCTGTTTTAAGAGGAGAAATAAATTCGATCAACAAAATTTCTCTCAAAGGTTTTACAAGAAAATGTAACAAATAAAATCTACATTGAAAATGACATAGAAAACAAAATCACCATTATTTCTATATTAGATTAGATTAATTGGTTAGTGAAATTAATGGCAATTTTAACACTTAAGGAAACGTTTAGTATTAGCACCTGAAATCCCAATGTGTATGAGGTCTTCCACGCAGTAGAAGTGTGAGGCATGGGGTAAGTGTTTGTTTCCAAATTCTGTTCCACTAACAACCAAATGCATTTGCTTAGAAAAAATAATATTAATTATTTTGGGAAGAGTATTTAAAAATTGTCAAAAAGTTATTTTTACCAAAAATAAAGGATTTGCTTACATGTTAATAATAAAAATTATCCTAAATTTTTCATATATTATAACAAATATTAAAGCAATAAATATTTGTTAGTCACAAAATGAGCATCCCAAACTAAATGTAACAAGGATGCTTCTTAAAGATTTCTACTCAACTACATTATACTATAGCAACTATATCATGCTTATTACAAAGTTATGTTATTACAGTTTTTATAATGTAAGAGCAGAATCAAATCAAAACAAAAAATTTACTTCAATTTATTAATTTGTTCACAATATACTTGTTTTAGAAGAATATTCTAGGAAAAACTAGCTAGTTTTGGAATTTAATTGAAAATAATGGTCACATAGCCTAAAATTTCTTCTTAAATTAACTCCTTTTTTTCCCTTTCCATTATATTTATTAATAAACTTATTTACCTCTTTTTTTAAGAACAAAATGTACTGTAGTTAAATATATATGTCATAACTTTATTTAAAATGAATTATAGTAACAGTATTCAGAAAATTAATGTTGTCACTTTGGGCACAATGTTTCTGTTTTAATCCTTAGCCTTAATTTTTGTCCTTGATTTCTGTGTCACAAAATTGAGAGTATATAGACAGTGATTAATATAATCTGGAATCTAATGCCTCCTGGATAGTAATGCTTCAACCTCATTGTATTAACTCATCTTGGAAAGATGCAGGAGATTATTTTCTTCAAAAAAAGTGAAGTCAAGGTCAATGAAAGCCTGGCCTATGTATGGATTTTATTTCTGAAATGTTACAGTTACATAAAATACAACTTTTATAATATATAGAATAGGAATAATAGAAATTATCCACAGCAAATGAAGGAATTTTATATAAAGTAAATGGGATTAAGAAGCAAAACTTACCACTTATAAAAATAATCATGGAGATATAAAGTACAGCACAGGGAATATAGCCAAATCTAATCTAATAATAGACAAACATGGTAATTAACTGTACCTCCAACACGCTCCCCTTTGGCTAACCAGGGTGATATGCAAATTAACTGCCAACCAAGATGGCAGCCGGCAGACAGGCAGCTGAAGCGAACAGGAGGCTTGGTTGCTCCAGTGATGGAGGAAGCCAAGGTTCCCCGCCTGCCGCCGCCAGCCTCTGAGCTGCACTCTAAGCAATTATGTTGCAATTATAGAAGCTAAACAAACCCCAGATACCTGCTTTCAGCATCCGAGGCCTCAAGCTGGAGCCGGCCTCAGAGCTAAAGCCAGCTCTCAGCTCCAGTGACAGCCATAGAAGGTAAATAAATCCCAAAAGAAAAAAAAAAAAAAAAGAAAAAAAGGAGAGGTTTGGAGCTTCAGTCGCCCACCAGCCTGAAAATGGAACTCAGCCCCTCACCCAGTCTGGCCAGGCACCCCAGTGGGGACCCCCATCCTGAAAGGGGTCCAACCAGCTGCAAACAGCCATCATCCCCTCATCCAGGCTGGCCAGGCACCCAAGCGAGACTCCTACCCTGATCTGGGACACCCTTCAGGGCAAACCAGCCAGCCCCCACCCGTGCACCAGGCCTCTATTCTATATAGTAAAAGGGTAATATGCAAACTGACCCTAACAGCAGAAAGACTGGGAATGACTGGTCACTATGACACACACTGACCACCGGGGGGCAGATGCTCAATGCAGGAGCTGCCCCCTGGTGATCAGTGAGCTCTCACATGGGGGGAGCTCTACTTAGCCACAAGCTAGGCTGATGGCTGCCAGTACAGCGGTGGTGGTGGGAGCCTCTCCTGCCTCCTCAGCAGCGCTAAGGATGTCTGACTGCTGTTTAGGCCTGCTCCCCACTGGCAAGTGGACATCCCCTGAGGGCTGCTGGGCTGCCAGAGGGATGTCTGATTGCCATCTTAGGCCCAATCTCCCAGGGAGCAGGCCTAAGCCAGCAGGTGGTCATCCCCCAAGGGGTCCCAGACTGTGAGAGGGCACAGGACGGGCTGAGGGACCCCCCCCCCCCCGAGTGCACAAATTTTTGTGCACTGGGCCTCTAGTATTATAATAAGCATGCATGGTGCCAGATAGGTACTAGATTTATATGGTGATCACTTCATAAGATATAAAAATGTCTAATCACTATGTTGTACACATGAAACTAATCTATACTAATAAAAGGGTAATATGCTAATTAGACCAGGAAACCTTCCTGGAGACCTTCAGACGTCCATCTGGACAAAGCCACGGTGGCAGGGCCGAGGCAGAGTTGGTTAGGGGTGATCAGGCCAGGAGGGAAGGGCAGTTGGGGGCGAGCAGGCTGGCAGGGGGAGCATTTGGGGGTAAGAAGGCCAATGGGGGGGCAGTTGGGGGTGAACAGGCTGGCAGGCAGAGTGGTTAAGGGTGATCCGGCAGGCAGGCAGGTGAGCGGTTAGGAGCCAGCGGTCTTGGATTGCGAGAGGGATGTTGGACTGCTGGTTTAGGCCTGATCCCACAGGGGGTCCCAGATTGGAGAGGGTGCAGGCTGGGCTGAGGGACACCCGCCCCATGCATGAATTTATAGTAAATGTCAAATATAATAAAAAAATCTAAAATATTTTAAATGAAAGTAAATATATATATATATATATATATATATATATATATATATATATACATATATATATATATATATTTGTGTGTGTGTGTGTGTGTGATATATATAAACACCCAGTAAAATAAAGTACCAGACATTCTGCGTATAGGAGGGAACTACCTGATTATATGCCAAGACTAAAAAGATAAACTACACATTTTGTGGAGAAACACGTGTTGATGATCTCATCTTACTTCATCATACTTCCTGGCTTCCTTGTCCTTCTCCTTTAAGCATATCCCCTCATCTCCTATTTAACTCACAGATCACCTCCTCTGTAAGTTTCAGATTCACAGGAAGGGCATTTGGGTACAGAGTAGGATATGTGCTACAGAGGACTTTAATGAGAGGTGAGGACAAGATACCATCAGTGCCCAGGTGAAGCAGCTGGTTGATTGGAAAGACAAAAATGTTTGTAAAGGGGAGAAGAAATCACTAAGTAAATGTCAACAAAATACTTGAACAAATTCTTGCCTGCTAAATGTAAAAAAATGTAAATAAAAAAGAAATAAAGAAAAAAGATGTGACATGTCTGGGAAGCATAAAGAAGTGAAGTAGCGAAAGACAGGATGACCATAAAAGAAAGATGCACACCGCTTTCACATGTTGGACATATCCTGTCAAATATAAAAGGAGAATGATCAATTGTTTTCATTCTCACTTTCTAATGCTCACACAATTTAATTACTTGCTTTTTCAGATTCTATATGCACCTTACTGTGGATATAGAGGCTGAAAATAGCATCATTTTTTTTTTCTTTTGCTCAGTGATTCTGTGCGTCATGCACGTGACAGGAGCTCAGCCGGGCTCTCTTCACTGGGGGTCGCATGCCCTTTAGTCGGGTAAAAGCTGCTTCCACTAATTTTATACTGCAGTCACTGTGGTTCATAATCTTGCCTGGTAAGTTGGTGTCTTTTTGCAATTTTATGATATCATACAACTGCCTGTTTTTATGATTATCTCGTTCTCTTCACTAAGAGTTTGAGAAATTTTGATACTTTCTTCTTCATCTATTTAAAGTCTCAGAGAACTGACATAACACAGGAACTGTAAAATAAAATGTCTCCAAAGGCCAGGCTCAAAAAAGAGAAAGTGGTCCACGCATACCATGTAAATGATACAGGGCTTGGTGTGGGGACATATGCTCCATAGAGCTCACAATTCTGCACAGCCTATGAGGGCACAGTGAGGCTTGAGTGCCAAAACATACAAGTGTCTTAAGAATAAATATGCTTAACATAAGCCTCTACAGTGTCAATAGCTGGGAAAAAGAAAAACAATCAAATAAACTAATGTTTCTAAACCATGACTAGAATATTTACTTTCTCCTGTGCAAGAGAAGCACACATCCTCACCAAGGAGAGAAATGATCCTTTATAATAAAGAGCTAATATGTTAATTAGACCAGATGGTGGAATGACCTTCTAGAACGACCTTCCAGATTGACCTTTTAGAATGACCAGTGGGCGGTAGAAGGGGCTGGGGGCCGAGAGGCAGCCAAGGCTGCAAGGGCCTACCCTTGCATGCATTTCATGCATCGGGCCTCTAGTTTAAAATAAATAAGAATCTGGCATTGGAAACTATCATCTGACTACAAAAGGGAAATGTCTGTGTGTGTGGGAAAATGACAGTGCGACATTAAGAGATGGAAGAGGTTCTCAGACAGGTGACATCCTGTCCCAGCTGCCTGGTGGTTTTACTGCAGCTGCAGACGATGGGACCCAAGAACAGGAAGACCTATGCATGCTGGAGTAGGGGGTTTGGTTTAACCAATAAAATGTTCCAAAATGAACATCTTTATGTGCATACTTACTTCAGTAGCAGCTTTAAAAATTATTTTTTCACTATTACCTAATAATAAATTGACGATCTCAGAGGCAAATGATATAGTTTCCCACAGAGTCTGACAGATACATGGGGACAAGATAGGAAAATGGAACAAAGAGGTCCCCAAGAGTATTTATTAATTATTATTATATTAGAAAAAGACTGTCCTGGTTTTATTAACTCTGCCTTTATGATTAACTCCAAGTCCTTTCTTTCATCTGAAATATCTTAAATGTGTGTGTAAATACAATACAAGCAACAGCACGTGTATGTTGGAAAATGGCCACTAGACAGCTGTTGGTAAGTTTTTGCGTAGCCTAGGGAAGTCTCTAATCAGTGTGTGCTGTTTGTATGAGCACTGCTAATAAAAATGTATTGTGTATCCATAGATTACAAATTAAATAATAAAGTAAAATGCCAACTTGGAAATAATTTTATCATCCCAACCACTGGTCTAATGTAATATTTTTCAGGATGTTGTATAGCCTTTGTTCTATGTTGAAATAAAAAGAAAAAGGCAAAGTATACATGAAACACAAAAGGCTGCATAGCACTCTTTGAAATGTGTCTTGGGCTTGCACTGAGCTATGAGAAAAGCAGTCTCTAGTGATGCTACAAATGTCTTTTTAAAAGGTGGCTGACATTGTCAGGTGTAATAGTTGAGAAATCTATGTAATCTTGTTTGATGTTAAATCCAAGGGCAAAGTCTAGATTCCATCGCCCAGAGCAGGACTGTTAAATGAATAGGAGGCTTCTATTTCTAGGTCTGGCTCTCAGGGAATTTTTGAAAGCATGACCAAATATGATTTTTAAAAACCTACTTAAATGAAAATAATATGGTTTTTTTGAGTAGTTGTTGATATGGGGAATTCAAATCCATTAGAAAAAAATACTTTGCATTATATAATCACTAAATTAGCATTTATGCCATTTAAACAGGGTTGGAGAATGAAAAACTTTTGTGGAACCCTAAACTATAAACTCAAAAGCAAGACCTTAAGCGATTGACATGTGAAGTCCTTGTGAATTTATTGAAGTTTCTGAGGAAAAGGATTTGTAATAATTTCTCACTGATTATCTGAGTATAAAGGTGACCTGGAACAAAATCTAATAACAAAAACTAAATAAGTTGACAAGAACAAATCAATGGTACTTTTAATTATATGAATTAGGTCTGTTAATATACGGCATCATAAAATGCATTTTCTAAGGACACATAATTTGTAAAATGTGAATTAAAGAAATGTACTTTTTCTCTATCAAATTATAAGAAGGACACTTATAGAAGTACAGAAAAAAAGAAAAAAAATGATTTGTGTATTTTTTCTACAATGCCTCTAACTGCAACCAAGAAACTCAATTTTTTTTTTGTTTTATTCCTCATTGCCTTGCCTATAGGAGATATCAGTTCCTAAAATAACTGAAAAACTTTAAAAATACAGTTAATTTAAGGGATAATCTAACAGCAAGGGCAAATGGTCAGTGTAGACAAACATGAAAAAGCAGCAAGGTTAGATAGAGATTACTATATATTTCAGTGTCAAGTATAGTCAGTTCAATAAATAATACAACAAATGTGAAATCTACAATGTCAACTAGAGATAGAGGCTGGGGATATTATAGACTGACATTACTGTAATTAAGGAATGAAAAAAATAGCAGCATTTCGGGGCATAACAAAGTACACCATCTGTGCCTGCCAACTATAAATATTAAATATGGAAAAAGAAAAGACAAACAAAGCTAATATAAGCATCGAGTCATTTTGCAAATTCATAAAGAATCAAAGAGAAATCAAAGAATCATTATAACCTCTAAATGCTTCTAAGGGTAATTTGTTGATAAAAGAAGCTGGCATCACTTCATAGTTTACAAAGGGAGATAGAAGACAGATGTCAGTAGCAGATGTACATGTCCCAGAGAAGGGGAGAAGGAATGCTGAAGCAAATCAGGATCATTTGCAAAATAGAGATACATAGACTGGGGGAAAAATAAAGATAGAAAAAGAAAACACACCAGTTGTTTTACAGAGTTGGCTTGGTTGTCCTACCAAACCAATACAAATCTCTAGGTTATCCTATACCTCCCAGATCTGGAAGTGGCATGGATTGAATAGACAAGTTTTTACTGACCTACTTCATGTGTAGCACTATGCCAGGCCTGGAAGACACATCAAGATAAAGGAGACCACTAGCTGTAGAGACCTCAAGAGAGGATGAAATACAAAGTACACAGGTGAGCACACAAACCAGAGTGTGTTGATAAATTCCTCAGGAGACGGTGAAACAAGAGGGATTCCTACGTTTATCAATCATCCATTAGCTCAACATTCATTCACCATCCATCTATTCATCTACAAATCATTAGGAACATATTCTAATTTTAGCCTCAAACACAATATGGCTGAAGGTATTTTAGAGGCCAAGAAGATATAATAAAAAGATAATTAATTTCAAATAAGAGCTCTTTATTGGATTTGAAAAAACACCGGATCTGTCTTTATTTAAATGCATGGGTAGAAATCTGATTTGCCTAATTTTGTCCTGACTTCAAAGTGTAAGATGAGAGAAATAGCACTTGTATTTCCTTCCATTATTCCATTGATAGATAGATAGATAGATAGATAGATAGATAGATAGATAGATAATACACACATAATATTTGTATTATATAAAGATGCTCATATGTGTACCACAAATTACTATATGCATTGTATATATTATATATATATGGGTGTGTGTGTGTGTGTGTGTGTGTGTGTGTGTGTGTGTACAGTATAAACTATAGGTGGAAGATATTCGTTCTTAGATTTAACAGTAAAGTTGACCATACACAGATGAACATAAAGATGACTTGGCTTAAAAAATGATTAAGACTCAGCAATAAAACTGATCACAACTTAAATAACAATATATATTTATACATATATATGTACACACACACTTATTTTGCTATTACAACTCCTATTTTGTCATTTACAAAAAGAAGGTAAACTGCAAGGCTGAGACAGATTTTAAAACCTGGTAATGTTGATCACATGTGCCCTCTCTTCTTCTTTTAATGACCCCAATGATGTTTATCTTTTAGGCTAGCTGTTCTGTTCTATTTCACTTAGTCCTTCCTAAAAGAGCTTCAGATGATCCTCTTACCCTTTTGAACTTACACAATATTTAATGCCAATTTCATTCTTGGTAAACTAACATTATGAAAAACAAAGTGGCTTAAAAGAAAATACTGCATTGAAAAAATCAGTTTATTATATTTAGTAAATGTGTTTTTAGTTTACTGCCCAATTTATTTTTTTACAGGCAGAGGCTCAGGTCAAGTATACATCAAACCATACTTAATAGAAGCCCAAACAACTTGTAATGGCTTTTACCTAAATAATCTATAGATATAAATATTTCCATATCTCTGGATTTATTGATATATATATATATATATATATATATATATATATATATATATATATAAATTGATTTTTTACAGAGAGGAAGGGAGAGGAACAGAGAGTCAGAAACATCGATGAGAGGGAAACATAAATCAGCTGCCTCCTGCACACCCTCTACTGGGGATGTGCCCGCAACCAAGGTACATGCCCCTGACCAGAATCAAATCTGGGACCCTTCAGTCCGTAGGCTGACGCTCTATCCACTGAGCAAAATCAGCCAGGGCTGGATTTATTTAACTATTAATATTTGAGGAATATTAAATTAGGTATATAACTATCAAATTTATATCAAATATGACCTCAGCTCTGATAAATTATGAGTTATATGTTTGTGGGGTTTCAATGGAATGACTAGATGCCAAACCCAGCATATACATATCGTTGGTCTCAAAAAACACAAGTTGAAACTGGAAAGCCTTAGCATAAATTCACATTAAAATGTGTAATCTGTGATATATGTGCACGTGTATACACATACATCATGTTTTGCCCTGATGTCTATAATCTTGTTATGATTATTAATAGTATCTCCTTTCATTTATATTTATATATACACATCTGTGTATCTATATTGAAATGAACAAATGAAATAGTTCATATATTGCATACCTTTCTCTTCTGAGACTACTTTTCATGTGTGTCCACAGATTTACATGCAGCTATGTTTAAGTGAACATACCCACACACGTTTACATAAATATATTATGTATTCACACACACTAATAGATTTGTTTATTTACATTATAATAGTTCATGGGTGTAGTTTTAGCAGAGGATTGGTGTAGCTGGGAATTAAATTTTTCTCTAATCATATATGCAATGTTAGCCACTATGTTAAAAGATTTTTCCTGTCTCCAGGAATGTTGTGGCCTCACCCCATAACAAAGAAACAGAATTTCCGGAGGATGAGGCCCTGAAATCAGGATTTTAAAAAGATTCCCGGGTGATTCTAATGTGCAGCCAAGGTTGAGAACCACTGTTCTAGATATTATCATCACCACTACTACGAATTCTGTCTAGAGCAGAAAATCTAGTGAACAAAGAGTTGTTACTCCCATTGGCCTACAGGCAAGGCTGTGACATAAATGAGCAAATTTCCCACCTCCTTACCAATCATGAGAAGTGAGGGAAAGGAAAGGGTGGTGGCGATAAGGGATGGGCATCAGAATTCAACTATTTTAGAAAAGGTTTTGTCCATAGTCAGCACCACCAGTTTTAAGATTCAAGTATACAATGGGTATAAAATGCGTTTGCTAACAAGAATGAGAATCCAAACTTTAAAAGTTTGGATTAGAGGACTGACAACTCAGAAAAATGGGAGAGAACCTATATCCACAACACAACATTGGAGAGACAAGAGTTGACGATGGCTCCTAATGTGACGTGACAGGAGAAGATCTGACTTTGGGTGGTGGGCACACAGTGCAATATATAGATCTTGGAACATAGAAACCCACACCTGAAACCTATAAGTGCATGTTGACCAATGTCACCCCAATTACTTCAATACATAAATAATAAAATAAATAAATAAAAAGAAGACTTAAGAAGTCTATGTGTTTGTGCATGTATGCATACATTATTTTTTCCTGAATGAGATGATCAATTTGGAGATTTCCCTCCATTCTTCCAACAGAGCATACTCTTATCACTAGAATAGATATGAAAGGTACCCTAAGGTGTGAGCAGTATGTGTCCATCTTTGAAGTTGAAGCCCTAGTATCTTGCTTAGCTCTGATCCCATAGCAGGATATGGTCCAAATCCCTAATAATCAGTGCACATGCTCTTAAACTGGCCTTTGCCTAAACTAAAAAACTTACTTGTAGTTAATGCCTCAATAATGTAGTTCTGAAGCAAAATCTTATGAATGACAAAATGATTACTCATTTACATAATTCTTTAAGGTGACTTTTTTTTTTTTTTTTTTTTACATAAACACAGTGTAACCACAGGGGTGAGAAAATAATTGACATGTTATTTTGAAAATGGGAAATATTATGTTGAGCTGAATGTCCATTAAATGTTGATTCTAAATTTAAAGTCCTTTTGGTGAAAGTTACATCAAGTGTTTAAAAAGTCATTTCATTTCTGCATGTAATGCAAATATAAGTATTTTATGTATTTTAATATTTTATAAATACAGATTTTACTGTTTAAAATCTTTATCTTTAAAAGATGAATCAAAGTTAATAGTAATTACTGTTTTGTTAGCAAATAATAAGCTCTCAAATATTAAGTTATTGATAGAATTATTATTTTATATTTCTAATTCTATTCTTTTGGTCACTTCTTCCTACTGCTTAATCATGATATCCATAGCATAGTCAAAATATCAATAAAAATGTTGGTGGTCTTGAAATAGTATGCAGTCTCTACTGCATTTCAATGTTGTTTGGTGAGAGCAAGACCAAATCTAGTCATCTCCTATGCCACTAAAATATTTATTCATGGCACAACCAGTGTGGCTCAGTGGTTGAGCATTGACCTATGAATCATGGGGTCATGGTTGATTCCTAGTCAGGTCACATGTCCAGGTTGCAGCTCGATCCCCAGTGTGGGGTGTGCAGTAGGCAGCCAAGCAATGCTATTTCTCTCTCACCAATGTTTCTATCTCTTCTCTCTCCCCCTTCCTCTCTGAAATCAATAGAGATATATTTAAAAATATATTTACTCATGTACTTTTCAAAAATGTAAATTTCAAAATATAGAAAATATTTGGATTCATTTCAAAAAAAAAAAAAGGCAAAAAATAAGATCATAAAATCTGGGAATTTCTCACTTCTGACCATAGAGCTTATTTTCAGCTCAATTAAACTTAAAGATCTGTTGGCTTTTTCCTATAGTATCCCCAGCAGGTTGGCTGTGTCTTTTTCTTTTTAAATACCCTTTAACCCAACTGTTTAGGAAGGACAAGGCAACTTCTTAAAATTCTGCCTATGTTCTCAGGAAATGTCATTCATCTGGCAGGGCTCCCAGTGCGTAGCACAGCTTGATCCCCCTGCACAGTCCCCAAAACAGCCAGGCCTGACACTAAGAAGCTCTTTCAGTGACAGGCATTCATTTATCTGAACTTACTCTGGACTTAGAGAATACGTGTGGGTTTTTTTTTCCCTAATCTTCTCTAAGGGGCACATTCTGATGTGTCTGTGACCAGTCAGTATTCCTCCTGTAAAAGTTTTATACAATAGAATGGTTTTAAGATGCTTTTCTTTATATTTTTAGTGGGAGTCCTGAAATGTGTGAAGAAAAATTATTTTAACACATTTTTGGCAGATTCCTTGTTTTAGAATTGGTGTTTGGCTTTGTTTAATGAGAAGGTAGAGCTTAAAGTTCATTCATTTAATTTCCACTTAGCAAAAAAGAACAAAAGTAAAAATGACATAGTACAAGTCTTAATGATGGGATTTTACACAGAAACATTCTAAGACTTGCTAAAATTTTTAGATGAGGAGCTTTTCAAATCGAGATTTCACAACTGTAGATTTTAAAAATATGCATTGTACCTATGTTTATCAACATGATATTATAAACTTAATTTGCATATATATTTTATTTATTATAAGGATTTATAAATAAAACAATTACTGTAGAAGCAGGGACTCTTTTTAAAAAAACATATTTTTGTTGTTTTCAGAGAGGAAGGGAGAGGGAGAGAGAGATACAAACATCAATGATAAGAGAGAATCATTGATCGGCTGCCTCCTGCACACCCCACACTGGGGATCAAGCCTGCTACCTAGGCATGTGCCCTGACTGGGAATCAAACTGTTATCTCCTGGTTCATAGGTCAATGCCTAACCACTGAACCACATTGGCTAGGCTAGAAGCAGGGACTCAATTTAATCCTGGATGTACCATTTACTACTTGTGAAAATATGTGTAAGTTTCTTAACTTTTCTGTGTGTGTATCAATTTTAAAGGATAAAAGTGGCACTTAACTCAGAGTCACTATAAAGAATGAATTAACCAATGTGCAGTGTTTGCTACTGGGATTGGTGCTCAGTGAGTACTCACTAATTATAAGCTTAGCTGGTGCGAGTGTTTCTAGGCCTCACTCATCCACAAACTCCATTATTTACAACAGGGGTCCTCAAACTTTTTAAACAGGGGGCCAGTTCACTGTCCCTCAGACCGTTGGAGGGCTGAAATATAGTTTAAAAAAAAAACAACAAAACTATGAACAAATTCCTATGCACACTGCACATATCTTATTTTGAAGTAAAAAAAAACAAAACAGGAACAAATACAATATTTGTATTTGCATGTGGACCGCGGGCCGTAGTTTGAGGACCCCTGATTTACAAAGAACATTGCTTTTTCAGTTAATCTCCTCTTGTAAAGTACAGTTTCAGTTTACACAAAGGTTATTATAGATTTGGAATTTTATATTTCTTATTTAAGAAATACTATGGAATTTTATTTGATTATGAGACTATATATATATTTCCATATAATCTATATATAGATATATAGATTCATGCACTCAGAAGGGGGAGTCCCTCAGCCTGACCTATGCCCTCTCGCAGTCTGGGAGCCCTCGGGAGAGCGGACCTAAGTGGCAGTAGGACATCCTTAACGCTGCTGTGGAGAAGGGAGAGGCTCCCACCATCACTGCTGCGCTTGCCAGCCATGAGCCCAGCTTCTGGCTGAGCGGCACTCCCCCTGTGGGAGTGCACTGACCACTAGGGGGCAGGTCCTTCACTGAGCGTCTGCCCCCTGGTGGTCAGTGCACATCATAGTGACTGGTCATTCCGCCACTAGGTCAATTTGCATATTAACCTTTTATTATATAGAACTAGGGGCCCGGTGCATGAAATTCGTGCACTGGGTGTGTGTGTGTGGGGGAGAGTGTCCCTCAGCCCAGCCTGCCCCCTCTCACATACTGGGAGCCCTCAGGCGTTGACCCCCATCACCCTCCGATCGCCTGATCGGCCCCTTGCCCAGGCCTGACGCCTCCGCCAGAGGTGTCAGGGTTGGACAGGGGACCCCCATCTCCCCCCGATCACTGGCTCTGGCCCCCGCCCAGGCCTGAGGCCTCTGGCCCAGGAATCATGCCTGGGCAGGGGACCCCCATCTCCCTCTGATCGCTTGCTCCACCCCCCGCCCAAGCCTGACGCCTCTGACCGAGGCTTCAGGCTTGGGTAAGGGGACCATCATATCCCCCCAATCCCCGGCTCCGCCCCCCACCCAGGCCTGATGCCTCGGCCAGAGGAGTTGACCCTCATCACCCTCCGATCACCAATCACCGGATCGGCCCCTTGACCAGGCCTGACACCTCCAGCAGAGGTGTCAGGCTTGGGCAGGGGACCCCCAGCTCCCCACGGTTGCAGGCTCCGCCCCTGCCCAGGCCTAAGGCCTCTGGCCTAGGCATCCGGCCCAGGCAGCGGGGACCTGCAGTGGCAGCGGGGGGCGCCGCGATCGTGGGCTTCGCTTTGGGCCCAGGCAAGGGACCCCTAGCTCCTGGGACTGCCAGCTTTGACTGTGCCCAGCTCCCATCGCTGGCTCCACCCCTACTTCCTGCTATCACTGGCCAGGGCGGCAAAGGCGCCTGATTCTCTGATCATGGCTGGGGGGCAGGGCAAAGGTGGCCCCAGGGCCACCTTTGCCCTGCCCCCCAGCTCTTAGCTCCCCCCTGGGTTTCAGATCACTGTCAGTGGCAGGGGGCTTCTTCCTGCTTTCCCTTTCGCCTCCCTGCATTGTGCCTACATATGCAAATTAGCCGCCATCTTATTGGCAGTTAACTGCCAATCTTAGTTGGCAGTTAATTTGCATATAGCCCTGATTAGCCAATGAAAATGGTATCGCCGTACGCCAATTACCATTTTTCTCTTTTATTAGTGTAGATTATATCTAGATTCAGTCCAGTACTGGGAAATTTTACTTCAATGAATAAGTTAGGACAAAGTCACCTCTGTCTCCCTTGCCTTGTATATAGATAAAATGATGTTCATTTCACACATAATTTTCTATCACATAGATCTTTTGATATAGCAAATATAATGTCTTTTCCCTAATAATCTGAATTCCCATGTATGTGCTATATAAATTCTTCTGTCCTGATTTGGAAATCAATGGCCTTTGACCAGTTTAGTGATCAACTTTACCAAATCTCTGAATGTCCAAATCTGTGCAGGGGGCATACTTTGTTTTCATAATTTTCAAAATCTATGATTAAATATATTTTTTAATTTAGGTTCCATGATCATCTATAAAAGTAATAAGTATAGCCATGCTTTACATTAAATGTTTCCCCAACCATTCTCCATTCGACCAGCTAGAATGCATAGAGAGTATAAAAGTAGGATATCAGAGAGTGGAGGAGAATTGGGGTGATCAGCGAGGTCAAGATCTTTATTTCTCCAGCCACCCCCTACCCCAGCATGTAGCAATGATCTGGCTGCATCGCTCTAATAAATGCTATAATTACTGTCAGCCTGCCCCTGCTCTCTATACACAGAGACAACGGTGTTCTATTCTTTTTTCTTCACTCATGATGTTCGCAATGGTTTATAGCTATAGCTGGCCATAGGGTGTTGCACAATCCTCCGCTGGTTTCCCTTAAGCTTGTCCACACTCCTCGGTTTCCCCCTTTGCATGTGCTACTTGTCGTCTGCTGAAATCTTGAATCATGAAATAATGAACTCTTAATGTTAAGGTAGTTAACACAAGCTATTAAATGAAATAATGTCTTACAAGTCAATAATTTAACAAAATAAAGATACATATTTGGTAAAGGAAATTTTTGAGCTGCATTAAAGAAATTATTGTTTCATTATGCAACAGGAATTACACTGCATAGGAGATTTTGTTGTTCTGTTTTTCAGTGCTGGGTACTATTATCTGAAAATAGGACACCCTGTTTTCACATGGCATTAAGGCAGTATAGCACTTGTGGAAGGTGAAACTGCTAGCTGAGCATCCCAATGCAATGAGCTGCTAATCACTCAGCATTAATAAAACAGAGAGATGAGAGACTAACAATTATTAAGCATAAAGCTTAAAAGAAAAACTATAGCTTTTCTAAACTATTCATATTATTTACAAATGTTTGAGAGTATGTAGAGATACTGTGACTCTCTTGTAATAGGCTGCTGCGAATAAAGTGGTGGACCTTCCTTGGAAAGGAGATTGACATTTCCTTCAATGTTTAAAACTATAGTTACCACATATCCCAGCAATTCCCTGCTAGGTGAATATTCAAGAATAACAGAAACATAAATCCCCAAAATAACGTGTATATGGATGTCCATAACAACATTATTCATAGTAGCCCCAAAGTAGAAACCACCTAAATATCTATCAATTGATGAATTACTGAAACATCTGTGATGTAGCCACACAAAAGATTATTGTTCAGCAATATAAAAGAAGAAAGTACTGGCCCGCTCTAGTTTGGCTCAGCGGATAGAGCTTGTCAGCCTGCCGACTGAATGGTCCCGGGTTCAATTCCAGTCAGGGGCACATGTCTGGGTTGCAGCCTTGATCCCTGGTAGGGGGCATGCAGGAGGCAGCCAATCCATGGTTCTCTCTCATCATTGAAGTTTCTATCTCTCTCGCCCCTCTCCCTTCCTCTTTGAAATAAATAAAATATCTTTAAAAAAAAGAAAGTACTGAGGCGTGTTGCAATATTGTAGACATTGGGAACGTTATTCTAAGAAGCCAGCCACCAAACATGACATATTGTCTGATTCCTTTTATATTAATTGTTCAGAATGAAAAAATTTGTAAAGATAGAAATTAGATAACTGTTGGCCAATGCGTTGGGGACTTGGCAGCAAATAAAGAAAGAGTACTCTTAAATACATGTTTTTTATATGAAATGATGAACATTTTTTAAAATTGTTTGGAGTAATGGTTGTAGAATTCTGAAAAACTATTCAATGATAAATATTAATTGAGTGAATTGTATGGTATGTGATTATATCTTAATACAGCTATTACATATTTTTTAAAAGTATACTTATTAGAAATATTAAAATAATTATCTAAAATATAAATGATGATGATGATGATAATGATTAGCCATAAACTATTTATTGGTGGCTTCCAAAAGAGAAGATAAAGACATATGGAATGTTAGGGCAATTCTCTTTTTAAAATATAATTTTATTGATTTCAAAGATGGAGGAAGAGAAAGAGATAGAAACATCAATGATGAGAGAGATCATTGATAGGCTGCCTCCTGCACACCCCACACTGGGGATGAAGCCCACAACCCAGGCATGTGCCCTGACCGGGAATCAAACCGTGACCTTCTGGTCGACGCTCAACCACTGAGCCATGCTGGCTGGGCATGTTAGGGCAATTCTTATCCTTATGACAATGCATGTTTAGTTGTTTGTAGTCTTGGGTTATGTTTTATTTTCATCTAAAGTGTTCATACAAGAATTTCTAGGCATATTTCTTACAAAATGCACCATCTTCCCTTAAAATAATTTAAGTTAACAAATGCACACAATTAAGTAAGTGCAATATGCTTTAAACATATGTTCACTTCTTACGGCTTTGATTTCTGTTTGGTTTTTATAAATGCTCAAGCTATTTCAAGGTCTCTAACTTTTTATTTGGATGTTCCAAGGGATTTGAAAGCAAATTTCTAATATTTTTAATAAGTATGTGATTCTGCAGAAGCTAATTAAACATCTGTGAACATTACTTAAGATATATAAATTATACTAGAAAACTGCATAATTTCTTTTTTAGAATTGGCATCTCAGTAATATCAATGGTTAGAATAAAATAAATGTTCAGGAATAAAAGTCAGAAATTTGGAAAAAGAGTCATTACACTATTTGAACTTTGAAAACATAGCTATATATCTGTGTGATGTTGTCATAATTAACCACATTTATACGTAATAAAGTTTACAGAAGTAGAAATCAGTAGTAGTTCGGTGCCAAGGATAAGTTCAGGGTTAACCTTTAGGCAGTTGTTTTGCAGAGTAGTGTGGAACTGTAAAAATGATTGTGAGCCCAGCTGGTGTTGCTCAGTGGTTGAGTGTTAACCTATGAACCAGGAGGTCACAGTTTGATTCCGGGTCTGGGCACAAGCCTGGGTCACTGGCTCCATCCCCAGTAGGGGGCATGCAAGAGGCAGACAATCAATGATTCTCATCATTGATGTTTCTCTCCTTCTCCCTTCCTCTCTGAAATCAATAAAATTATATTTTACAAAAATGACTATGAAAGCTAAAAATAATTGAAAATAAGCATATTAATCGGTGCAAAAGTCATGCTTGTTTCATAATCCATAAAATTGTCAACATATAAAACATATTTTAATATTTGTTATAATTGTAAAGGTAAATGAACAAAAGAACATAATATGCATTTGATAGTTATTAAAACATTAAAGTGATTTTGTTTCTTTAAAAAATATTTATCAAGAACAGTTTGAATAATGTTTGCCTTGTGTTTATCTTATAACTTTCAACGTGGAGGTCATTTCTTCAATTGCTGAGAAGATTGTCTTACTCCTTTCTAAGTTGGGATTAGCCACCACATTTAGTCCTTTGTATTTTTAACTGTTAGGAAGATCTCTGACAGTTCCTTGAAACTTTAATGTGAAATATTTTGCTGGTGTCACTTTCTCTAGGATGTCTTCATTTTTCTGTGACAAAGATTTTCCTCATTTCTGCTGACAAGTTCACTTTCACTATGTTTCTCTAGATTCTCTGGGAAGGTAGCGGTATCAACATGTTCAAGGTCAGGTATTCTCACTATAACTCTGTGTTTTATTTCTAATTTCTCTCCCAGTGTTATCATTTGTCATTGCTTTGCTGCACCTTAAACTTGGCTACTTGCCACTTAAAGTCTTATTAATTTTGAAACCTGATTGTGAGAGAAGAAATCAGTAAGGACTGCATAGGGAGTAATTTTGGACAGACTATAAAGAACGGACGGAATTAGTTACTGATCAGGAGGCACGTCTATGGTTTATGCAGTTAGTGATTCGTTTGTAGACAGACCCTGGTAAGTGTGTACCTTATGTAATTGTTGAAAAATAATATGCCATGGTAATAAACTATGAACCACGTTACTGGTGAAACTTTATAATAAAAGAATGAATAAGCAACATGTCCTAAATAGGAATGATGTTTTCATACATATTAACATGAATGAATCTTGAAATTTTTATGTTAAGTGAGTGAGGTAAAGGAAACTCAAAGGGCACATATTGTATGACCCCACTTTATATCATATCTAGATGAGAGGCAGAAAGTAGACTAGAGTCTATCTGGGGCTTAATGGAGGGAGGAATGGGCAATTATTTCTCATTTTTGGTAATTTATTTTTGAAGTGATAAAAAATTTGGAAACAGTGGTGATGGCTGTACACCATTGTAAAAGTAATTAATGCTTTAAAATGATTGCATTTGTGGTATATGTACTTTACTACATAAATTGTTTTTAAAAAGAAGGCAAATTAAAACATTTTCTGATGAACAAAATTATCTCATGTAGCCTCTAGAAAATCCTACTGTACAGTCATGATAGAATACACATTGAAAAGATAGATGAGATCTTGTACAGTGTCTCTTTACAGGAGATAATTGGCAATGTCTAGAGATATTTTTAGCTGTCACAACTCACACTTGAGCTTGGAATGATAACTGGAATTTAACGAGTAGAGGTCAGGTATTCTGCTAAACATCTTAAAATGCATGAGAGCCCCACACAACGAAATGTCAAAAAATGCCAAAAATGTCAAAACTGTCTAGTGACCCCCTGAAGAATATTTGGGGTCCTCCAGGATCTCTCAGCCTCAAAGTTAAAGCCCTGTATGGTTTACAAAAAGTTTACTGATTTACAATCCAAAAAGAACTGAAATCTCTTTCTTCAATAAAAAGTGTAAATCAGCAAAGAAACAGTATTACTTTTGTTAAGAAATTACCATTCATCAACAGACCATAATACACATGTTTATTTTCTAATTACTAGGGTAGCAGCAAAAGCTTTGAAATAAAATCTTGAAACCAAATCGGATCATGCCGTCCTCGGTATATAAAGAGAGTAAATAGGAAATGCTATTATTTTCTCACAGGCTGCATATATTTAACCGCAGGCATCTAATGCTCATTGGCCAACAAAAGAATAAGCAAGATTAGGCATGGCCCACTTCCATTTATTTTCAATTCTGTAAAGCAAAAGGCCCATTCAGGCTAGGGCACTACCCATAGAGAGTATAGTTAGGTGCCTGTCTTTATCTCCCTTGCAGTAAAAACTCGGAGTTGCATGGTTTAGTAGCTTTGTTTAAGACCCTGCTGTTTACTTGAGGGAGCACAAAGTACCCCGCTTGCTTCCTGCTTCTCACTAAGCAAGGCTCAGCATGACTCCCCACAGAGTTTTACTTTTGTGTTGGAAAAGCAAATGCAAAGATGCCTTCTACAAAGCAAATCAGCACTGCGTCAGGGAACTGGGCCAGCGGCTCAGAGAATGGCAGCGCCTGGGGAGGGAGAGCACATCACTGGCTCCATGTGAGCTGTCCAGATGTGGAGCTGATATTGCCAATCTGAGAGAGGCTAGACAATTTGGAGCACATAGAGAAAAGCCTCGGGTTGCCTTTTGTTCTGAGAAGGTCTTCTCAATTCACAGTGACAGCAGGATTCGGCTTTGCAGCCCCTAGTCTTCAATCCCTCACACAAGCATAGATGCTAGCAATCCTCGCCCAGTAACCCCTGGAACTCAGTGCCCTTACTTGCCCAGCATACTCCATGGTGCCATGACAATTGCGGAAACTCTTTTTACCTCAATGCAATGCCTCTCTCTGATTTTATATCATGATATTAGCTATAGAGGGTCCTCTAATATTTTGATAACATCGCTCCCTTGAATACATGGCAAAATAGGCACTTCATACTGAATAGCAAAAAAAGTAATAACATCCGTTACATAGTGAGCCTTACCTATTGGCTACCCACTATCTGGAAAAATTTTCAAGAAGTGTTCATAGAATCTTCACAACTTTTCAATGAGGTAGTATTATTATTACCTTTTTATAGAATAGGGCAACAAGGCATAGAGCTTGGAATGAGTAAGATCATACGCCTACTATTATAAAGCCTGAGGGAGAATCAAATGTCTTAAGCTCCAGAGTTTATTTGCTGTAATAAGCAATGTTGCCTCCTTATATCAGTAGTATTATTTATCTTTAAAGAAATGTCTATGAATTTTATGTAAAACGTTTGCTTAGAACTACTGATATAGAACAGAAAGCCAGTGAAAACCTAAATGAATATACTGATAATGAGTTACAATACATAAATAAATTAATCGTAAGACTGGAAACATTATTCAGCCAACTAACAATTGAATGTAAGCTTTTTGTATTTAAATCTTCTAGGGGCGCACAAATCACTAGTAAATTTAGCAAGTTCTGTGTATAGATAACACCAATCATTAGTTATATATACTATCTTCTCTGTATATGGAAAAAAGGAGAACTAGAAATCATAATTTCTATGGAACACCAAAATCTGAAGGAAAGTTCAAATGCCTTGGCTGGTTTGCTCAGTGGTTAGAGTGTCACCCCTTGTAACCTGAGGGTCACTGGTTTGATTCCCAGTCAACGGCACCTACCTGGGTTGCAGGTTCAATCCCTGGTCAAGGTAGGGGTCATGTGAGAAGCAACCAATGAATGTGTGTCCCTCACAGGGATGTTTCTCTCTCTCTCTCTCTCTCTCTCTCTCTCTCTCTCTCTCTCTCTCTCCCCTCCCCCTCCTTCTCTCCCTTCCACTCTCTCTAAAAAGCAATGGAAAAAAATATCCTTAAGAGAGGATTAACAAGTATATACACTGAGTGGCCAGATTATTATGACCACCCCATCAGTACTTCGTTGGGCCACCTTTTGCCTTCAAAACTGCTGTGATTCTTCTTGGCATTGACTCCAAGAGATATTGAAAGGTGATGCGAGGAATCTGACACCATGCCTGATGAATAGCACTGTCCAGTTCTGTGGAATTTGATGGTTGTGGAACCTGATGGCTCTTTTAACTTCGTCCCACAAATGCTCAGTTGGATTGAGATCTGGTGATTGTGGGGGCCACCTAAGCAAGGTAAAGTCTCCCTCATGTTCTTGAAACCACTCCTGAACAATACGAGCACCATGGCATGGTGCATTGTCTTGTTGGAAGAAGCCATCTCCATTGGGATACGCCATCAACATGATAGGATGAACTTGATCAGCAACAATACTTAGGTATGTTGTGCTACTCAGACATTGTTCCACATGAATTAAAGGGCCCAAATCATGCCAGGAAAACATGCCCCAAACCATAACACTGCCCCATCAGCTTGAAGGGTTGTACTCATGCATGTGGGGTGCATGGTTTCATGCTGTTTCTGATAAATTCTCACTCTGCCATCTGCATGATGCAACTGGAAATGTGATTCATTGGACCACATGACTTTTTTCCAATGCTCGACTGTCCAATCCTTGTGTTCCTGTGTGAATTTGAGACATTTTATCTTGGTAACTGCAGAAAGCAAAGGTGTTAGAACTGGCCTTGGGCTTCTATACCCCATACGATGCAGTGAACGGCTAATTTGCCTGCAAATGTCAGGGGGTCATAATAATCTGGCCACTCTGTGTGTGTGTGTGTGTGTGTGTGTGTGTGTGTATATATATATATATATGTATCCCATGTTCAAAGGCTGTTAAATTGCGTTGTTTACCCATATCTTCAGAAAAAAATCACTTCTACTGTCGTGGTAAACAACCTGCTTCCCTATTTATAATGGTTTGGCCCTCCAGCAACTTCAGCGTGAAATTATAGCTAATTTGCCTATAAATGTCAAGTGGTCATAATAATCTGGCCCCTCAGTATATATCATACTTCTAATTTTAATTATACAAATTTTAGCACATATAAATGTTAACCAGCACTTATTCTCAAACCTAATAACTTGTTCACTATTTAACACTTATCTTTCCCTCATTATTAGACTACTAGAGGCCCAGCACATGAAATCATGTGCAGATAGGGTCCTAGACCTAGCCTGTGATCAGGGCCATCTTCTGCCTTCTCGCCAATCCCCAGTCCCGCCCCACCACCGCCCACCCTGGTTCCCTGTGGTTCCCTGTTCACCATCCAGTGATCAGAGCCTGTGGGCTGCGGGGAGGGACCAAGAAGTGGTTAATGCAACTCATAGTGACTGGTTGATCGGTTGTTCTGTTCATTATGTCATTATGGTCACTGGCCTTTTATTATATAGGATGGTTTCTTGCTTCTAGTGCCACTTTCTGAGGAATCCCAAACTTCCTTTCTTTCTATTTTTCTATTGGTATTTGGGAAAGAAAAAGTAATATATACCTTAAAAGACAAATTGAGCCTAGCTGGTGTGACTCAGCAGTAGAGCATTGACCCAGGAACCAAGAGGTCAAGGGTTGATTTCCTGCCAGGGCAAATGCCTGAGTTTCTGGCTCTCGCCCCAGTAGGGGGCATGCAGGAGGCAGCGGATCCATGATATTTCTCCCTCATTGATTTTTCTATATTTTTTTCCCTTGCCCTTCCTCTCTCTCTTTTTAAAAAAAATCCTTAAAATCATATTTAAAACACACACACATTGAAGTCAAGTGCATACTGGGATTTATCAACAAAGACCTTCAAGTTGCAAACCACTGTTTATGGTATATTTCCCCTAAAATTATGTCCCCTCCCACCCCATCTCTTCTTTCTTCTTTGTCAAGCCTCTCGAATCTTTCAAAAATTTGTATTTGTCCTCTAAATGCCATTCCAAAAATATAACCTCTTCTTACTTAAAAAAAACAACAACAACCAAACAAACAACAAAACCTCCCATTGCATATCATTACCAATGTGTGTGTGTGTATATATATATATATATATATATATATATATATATATATATATTCTATTGTAAATTTTTCTTATTCAACTTTGTTTCATATATACATGGTGTCCCAGTAAATGTATACACATTTCTTTTCTGATAGCTCAATTGCTGCTTCTTTTCAGGTTTAAACCATTGGAATTAATAATTATTAATAAATTTAATAAATTTTAAATGATGGATTGATTTTCTAGGTATATATATTCTCAGCAGAATTGAATAGAAAAGAGTATGGGTATCTAATAAGCAATTAATACATTTACAATTTAATAAAGCATCAAAGAAAATTAGAAATAGAAAACACTAACCTTTGGCTATGATGCATACTAACAGAAAAATAAATTATTTCCCAAATATTAATCTGTACAAAATTGTTTTTAAGTGTTTTGAAAATTTTTATTTTTTGAAATATATTTTTATTGATTTCAAACAGGAAGGGAGAGGGAGAGATAGAAACATCAATGATGAGAATCATTGATTGGCTGCCTCCTGCACAACCCCAACTGGGGATCTAGCCCACAACCCAAGCATGTGTCCTGAGCAGGAATTGAACCGTGACCTCCTGGTTCATAGGTCGATGCCAAACCACTGAGCCATGCTGGAAGGCTTTTTTTGGATAATTTTAAAAGAAAAATGTAAAGCCTTCAAAGCTGAGAATGTACTGTAATTATTGTGTATGCCAAATCAGTTGCATGAAACTCATTATTAATAGGATTAACTACTTTGAAAATATAACTTTCTATGCCAAGAATGCTGATCTACCTGGCATTACAAGTTTCAGGTTAGTAGGCAGTAAATATAAATTATTTCATAGGAAATTATAGTTTTTACACATCATCAACATTTTTAAAATTCTATATATTCTAAAGATGGTGAATCTATGACATTCTACCACCTTGTGGAAAAAAAATAAGAAAAGACCCCAGCACATTGAAGATTTAGTGGAAAAAGGACACACCCAGAAAAAACAACATTCTCCTAAAAATTTGCAACCAAAGGTGAGTTTTCTATAACATAAATATATACAACTTGGTTGAATATACAATTTTATAAAAATATAAATTGAAACTAAGAAATTAATTTAAAGTGCCACCAGATTGATAGCCCTACCTCAGATTTGATAAAATAAGCTCAACATTTCCCTAGTGAAAGGCATTACCTGCCACTTGTAACAAGATGGATGGACCCTGAGGGCATTATGCTAAGTGAAACAAGGAAGAGAGTGACAAATACTGTATCATCCCATTTACATGGAGAATCTAAACAAACAAAAACCCAAAAGTCATAAAAAAAGAGATCAGAATTTAAAAAGTGTTTTATTGATTGTAGAGGAAGAGGATAGGAAAGGGAGAGAGAGAGAGAGAGAGAGAGAGAGAGAGAGAGAGAGAGAGAAAGAGATGGGCTGCCTCTTGCACGCCCCCCTACTATAGATCAAGCAGGAAACTTGGGCATGTGCCCTGGTCAGGACTCTAACCAGTGACCTTTAGGTGCATAGAATGATCCTCAAACAAGTGAACCACAACCACATCAGCCAGGGCAAGAGACCAGAGTTATGGTGGGTGGGATAATTAGATAAAATGCTCAAAAGGTACACATTTCCAGTTATACGTACTGGGGATATAATGTACAACACGATACCTATAGTTAACACTGCAGAGTGACTTATTTGAAAATTGCAAAGAGAGTAGATACTAAAGTATCTCATTGCAAGGAAAAAATACTTGTTTCTCTTTTTCTTTTCATATCTGTATGAGATGATGAATGTTAACTAAATTTTTTCGCTAAGCATTTCACAATACCTATGAATCAAGTTATGCTGTACATCTTCAATTTATGTAGTGCTGTATGTCAATTATATCTCAAAAAACTTAAAAGAAAAAGAACATTGTTCAATTATCTTTTTAGGATTTCACAGGTAAGATTCTATGAAAAAAAAATCTCTTAAAATGTTAGCAACAAAATGAACAAAGAGCACGATATGAGTAAAAGTCAATAAAGAAACAGAAAAATAAGAATCCCCGATAAAATCAATTTTTGGATTTGTTCAGATGCAGATATAAAATACTCCATTATTTTTAAAGTGAAATAATACAAAAAGCAGGAAATATAATATCATCAACAGGAGGAAGGCGATTTTAAAAGTACCAGTAAGTACTTCTAGAAATGAAAATGAGTATGCTTACTGATAGTAACAGCTTAATATATAACTTTTATAGCATATTAGTCAAAATGGTAGTATTGCTAAATTAGAAAATATAACTGAAGAAAGTATGCAAAATTAAACTCAGAGATAGAAGGATATAGAAATAAGAAAAAGAGTTTTTTAAAAATGGAGAATAGTGCAGTATACAGTTCCTCTGATTTCCAGAAAAACAAATGAGCTATTGAGCTAGACAAAATATTTATGATTTACATTAAAATATTATCTCTTAAAACAATAGATCATTTCAGTAATGCAAAAAATTATTATCAGCATTACTCCTGTTACTTTCAGATTATCTTTTCCTGTATATGTGTATGTTACCTCCTGTCTTACTGCCTCTGGCTCTATTTATCTGTCTCTACAAAAAAGATGGACAGGGATTGTTTAATCTTCCAAAAAGTGTATCTGTTGTAAATATAACACTGATTCCAACATATGATTGAACCAAGTGATTCAAAAAAGAAAAAGAAAACAGAATGCTCAACACTCTGCAAAATGATACTTCCCTGTAGAAGAACATATGCTATTCAGATTATTTGACACATTAACTTGTGTTTTCCCTACCTAAGTGTTTCAATCATTTAAACCCCCCTCTCCCTCAGAACAAGGTCTATGTTCTATATAAGTGGTGACATGTTACATTCAGAGCAGATGCTTTATTAATTAATTAATTTTCTCAAGGATTTAAGACGAGTGAAGAAGTATCTACTGGGACTAGGTCCTGAGACAAAAAGATATTCATTCTGAAATAATATAATCCTACCAGAGGCCTGATGCATGAAATCCGTTTAAGAGTAGGCCTTCTACCCTAACTGGTTTGGCTCAGTGGATAGAGCGTCGGCCTGGGGACTGAGGGGTCCCAGGTTCGATTCCGGTCAAGGGCATGTACCTTGGTTGTGGGCACATCCCCAGTAGGGGGTGTTCAGGAGGCAGCTGATCAATGTTTCTCTCTCATCGATGTTTCTAACTCTCTATCCCTCTCCCTTCCTCTCTGTAAAAAATCCATAAAATATATTAAAAAAAAAAAAAGGGTAGGCCTTCCTTCCCCCAGCTGCCATCACCGGCTTCACTCTGGCACCTGGGACCCGGGCTTCCCTCGCAGCCCCGGCTTCATCTGGAAGGATGTCTAGAAGGACATCCAGTCTAATTAGCATATTATGCTTTTGTATATATAGATCATGTAGCATTCTCTAAGTGTGTGCCTAGGGCAGGGCCTTTCTGACTGGTTTAAGAGGTGTATGAAGTGCCACTTGGAATAATAATAAAGTACAAACTTTAGATCAAGTTGATTTCTAGTAGGGAGGAATATGTGCTTCATCTGTACTGGCAGTGGTTCTCAACCTTGGCTGCACATTAGAATCACCTGGGAATCTTTTTAAAATCCTGATTTCTGGTTCTCACCTTCCCGAAATTCTGTTTCTTTGTTACTAATGTTGTGGCCCCACCCCATAACAAAGAAACAGAATTTCCGGAGGATGAGGCCCAGAAATCAGGATTTTAAAAAGATTCCCAGGTGATTCTAATGTGCAGCCAAGGTTGAGAACCACTGTGTATTTGTGTATTAGTCCAATCAGTCTGGGACAGCGGAATGCCACAGACTGGGGGGCTTAAGAAACAAATATTTCTCACAGTTCTGGAGGCTGAGAAGTCCAAGGTCAAGGTGTCTGGTGACCATCTTCTCACTGTAACCTCATATAGCAGAAGGGGACTCTTTCCATTCAGAAGGCTTCTCTGTCCTCATGACTAATCATCTCCCAAAGGTCACACCTCCAAATACCATCACCATCACAAATCAATTTCACAGGGTAGGAAACATTCAGTCTATAGTAACTCATAATGTTCTACTTCATAAACTGTGTAGTTTATTCACAGGTATTTAATTTATCAATTATTATTGTGCTTTGTAATTTTCCAAGAAAATTATTTGTATAAATAGCTCATTCCCAAATTTCCAAACCCTCTCATGGTCTATGTAATTGCTGTTTAAAATCATGTGAGATATTTTATTGTTATACAGTTTTATTTTCCATATTGAATATTAAA
The DNA here is from genome assembly GCF_964212035.1 of Myotis nattereri. Classification (NCBI taxonomy): domain Eukaryota; kingdom Metazoa; phylum Chordata; class Mammalia; order Chiroptera; family Vespertilionidae; genus Myotis; species Myotis nattereri. The sequence goes on along the minus strand of NC_138075.1, from coordinate 211,410,299 downwards.
TATTAAAATTGTATAGTAAACTTCCACATGATCATAGAATTAAGTTAGCACAAAATGCCTCCATTCTCCATTCTCCATCATCACTACACCCACTGCCACTCACTCTCCCAACGTTGATGTCTATAAGTGGAATGTCATGATCACAAGGAGCCAACTGCTCAAAGTTGGACTGTCTGAGTGGCTAGGCCCTGTGACATGTGTAGCAAAACCTCCTTGTCTGTCTGATTATTCATGCATTTTATTTAAAAATCTTTCCTATTTTTGCTCTCTGAAGTCATATAGAACAAATATAATTCAAAATAACAATTATTATAAATACATTATCATCTTGTATAGACAATACAAGCATAAAGTTAATAATTGAATGTCTTACATAACATTGAATGCTTTACTTTTGGTGTTTATTCCTAAAATTTTCTACCCAAACTAATATTTCAGAGGTGAAATAAATTAGCCCAGAAAAATTTCGTGTTTTACAAGGTAACATTCAAGAAGTTAGTAACTTTTGATTGCAGGACATTTCCATGCATCATTAAGTAGACAATAGATAAGAGAGAAAGACATATAGCTGATAGCTGATAAAACTGCAAAAAAAAAGCCAATTACCAATTGTACTTCACTAGAAAGTGAATGAAATTGTGATTATAGAATATTATATGTGTTAAATTTTGTTTTGAGGGTTGAGTGAAAAAATTTTCAACTATTAAAATGGTCTTAAATATTAAAACTATAATTTAATAGTACCTTTCCTTTTGCCTAATTGATATATGCATTTCAAAAGTATGCATTTTGTTTATATCAGTGACTTTAATTAAAAATAATTTAAATATTTTTAAGCAAAGGAAAAAAAATCACATTCAACTACAGTCTGCTAGGAAAGTTACATTTTCAGTATGGATGCTCAAAAGTGGCAAAGCTACATGACAGGTATAGCTGACATTCAGATACATTTTGTTTTTATTTCATCCAACCACTGATAAATATGAGCTCCAGAAACAAATTTTGGCAGATTGTTATTTGGGGTAAAAAATGAGGTTTGGAATATAAAATCTTGAATTTCTACATTCATATTTAAATGTATATTCAGAATATAACTTCCAATTTTATTACTGTTTTCTTGAGGCTTGGCTTGATTTTCATTATAGAATAAGCTTAACTACTTTAACAAGTTAAAATTCTATTTTAAACCTATGAGTCATATGATTTTTCTTTCTTTTCACTATAAACATTTTATTAGATTTGTTTGTTTTTATGCAATGTGATTATAGTTAAATGGTGAAGTAAAACAAAACTAATGTGGAATTAAATGTTATATAAATCGTATAGGAAATGTATGCCGCAAAATGTATGTGTGTCTCCCTGGAGTTGCTTCACCTAAAACAAATGTTTAAATCTAGAAATAGATTTCCAGATTGATACTGAAGGTTTCCTTTTTTGTTGTAAGAAGAAATTTCTCTTATAATAGTCTAAAACATGGGTGGGCAAACTTTTTGACTCGAGGGCCACAATGGGTTCTTAAACTGGACCGGAGGGCCAGAACAAAAGCATGGATGGAGTGTTTGTGTGAACTAATATAAATTCAAAGTAAACATCATTACATAAAAGGGTACGGTCTTTTTTTTCAATAGTTTTATTCATTTCAAACTGGCCGGATCCAGCCCGCGGGCCATAGTTTGCTCACGGCTGGTCTAAAACAATGGTTATCCAACTTTTACATATGCTTAAACACATTTGTAGTGATAAAATATCTTCTTAATAATAATTACTTTTTCAAGAATTTAAACTGATCTTCTACATTGGATCTGTTGGCTTAGGCATACTATGTTTCAAGCTGACATATATCAGTCAACCAGTAGTGTGAAATCTAGAGGATTTCCAAACTGCTCTCTTCCTTAGTATACTCATCTATAAAAAATGTGGTTAACTAAGTACTCTTTAAGGTTAATTCTGACTCTACACCTCTTTGATTTTAATTTTAAAACTTAGCTGTCTGTATACTTGGAATTAATATTTATTTGATTTTACTAGTAAACAACAGAGAAGTAGCTCCACTCTTTCCATAAATACTAGTAAATACAGTACACAAAAAAAAAGAAAATGCAATTTACCAAATTATTGCAGTGTTTTAATAGATTATAATACATTTTGTAATTATGGAAAGAGTATTTTAAAGCATTTATTTATATGAATTGTAAAATTCATAATAGTTAAATTAAGTACAACCGTGGAAAATTTGAGAAATGTTTTTATGTAGTAACTAGCATATTACCTGATGACTATCCTATCTAATAAAAGAGAAACATGGTAATTGGCATACGACTGATACCCTTCCCATTGGCTAATCAGAGAGATATGCAAATTAACTGCCAGCCAAGATGGCAGCCGGCAGCCAGGAAGCTTGAAACTAACATGAGGCTTGCTTGCTTCAGTGACAGAGGACTGCAACGTTCCCCGCGTTCCCCGCCTGCCTTGCCGGCCTCTGAGCCTGCAGTTTCAAACATTGTAACAAATATAGACACTAAACAAAACTCCAGAAACCAGCTTTCAGCCGGCTGGGATCTCAGAGCTGGAGTTGATACAGAGTTTCGATTATAGAACCGAAACAAACCAGAAGCGGAGGCCTCAAAGCTGGAGCCTCAGAACTAAAGCTGGCCCAGATTTAAAAAAAAAGAAAGAAAAAAAGAAGCAGTTGGGAGCTTCAGTCTCAGCCTGAAAACAGCCCTCAGCCCCTCACCCAGACTGGCCAGGTACCCCAGTGGGGATCCCCACCCTGAAGGGTGTGTGACCAGCTGCAAACAGCCATCATCCCTTCATCCAGGCTGGCCAGGCACCCCAGTGGGGACTCCCACCCTGATCCAGGACACCCTTCAGGGCAAACCAGCCAGCCCCCACCCATGCACCAGGCCTCTATTCTATATAGTTAAAGGGTAATATGCCTCCCAGCACTGGGATCAGCGGAGCTGAGAGGCCTGCTGGCACCGGGATCAGTGTGACAGGGGGCAGCGCCCAAACCCCCTGATCGCCCTGCGGCTCTGTGTGTGACAGGGTGCGGTGCGCCAACTACCCTATCGGCCCTACTCTGTGAGTAACAGGGGGGAGCTCCTCAACCTCCTGATTGGCCCTGCTCTGTGCATGACAGGGCGTGACACCACAACCTCCCCATCGACCCTGCCTTGAGTGTGACAGGGGGCGGTGCCCCAACCCCCCAATCGGCCTTATCCTGAGCATGACTGAGGGTGGCATCGCAACCTCCCAATCCGCCCTGCTCTGTGCATGACAGGGGGCGGCGCCCCAACTCCCCAATCCGCCCTGCTCTGAGCCTGACCAGGGCTGCACCTAGGGATTGGGCCTGTCCTCTGCCACCCAGGAGCAGGCCTAAGCCATCAGGTCGTTATCTCCCAAGGGGTCCCAGACTACGAGAGGGCACAGGCCGGGCTGAGGGACCACCCCTCCCCCCGAGTGCACAAATTTTTGTGTACCAGGCCTCTAGTAAAATATATTTATAGATGAATCCTAACTGCCTACTCACTAACATTTTAAAAATGCATTTTAGGAGCTTTGCATTGTGCAGTATCACTTTTTAAGATGACTTTACTAAAACTAGGCTTATAAAATATAGTTAATTATTGTCATTTCTGTCATAGACAACCCACAATTGTTGTGGTTTCATATAGGAACACTTTGTCCAAGGTATCATTTCTCTACTTTGTTTACAGAATCCACTAGATTTAGCAAAATGCATTTCATGGGAAAACAAGAAGCTAGCTCAATGATAACCTTGCAGCATCATTGTTATGTCACAGCTGAGTAACCTCAGATTCTGCTTTTTATGTTTCAGGGTGGTATGAAGAGAGCTTACCTTGATCAGATCTTTGAGTTAAGATTTCTATGTTTTTCTAGGGCTAAGGTTTTCTTAGCAGGGCTGTTAGCTGTCATGGAGTAACTATATTCCTATCATGCTGTCCTCTGAAGCATGACATCATGACTAAAGATGAGAAGCATTACTGGATTGCAGACACCTGAGCTGAATTTTGATGGATTTTCCATAGTAGGTTGAAGTCTCTGTGGACAGAAAACCAGGCCTCCTGTTTTACCAAAGAACTAGTTGATGCTTTAAAGAGAGAGGAGAGTGATTTCCTGAACGACAAATGCTAAAAAGATGTCATTCCTTAGATTAGTGATTTCAGTCAAAATTAACATTGTCTAACTGCAAAATTAGGCGCATTCTTTAGTACAGTGCTAGTAAATTTTATAGACTCCAAGTACACCTTTACTAAAAAATCACCTTATATATAGTAATTATATAAGTAGGCATAAATATTTGCACTGTGTCTTGAAGCTTTAAAATATCATTTATAATTTTTAAAAAAATTTAAATAGCTGTGTTTTGTAAAATTATAAAGGTAAGGATTCTAAAGTTCTTTAAAAATCACACAGCTAAAAAGTGATTTTCTAGGTAAACAATAGCAATTTACATCCTGGTTCCTAAGAGTTCTATTTCTTTTTTCATGTACATATAATATTTAAGAGAATTTGCAAGTAAATTTAATGGTTTGCTATTTGTATTTCACTGGCAATTTTAAATTTTTTTAATCTTTTTAAGAATGTAGGTTTTTTTCAGAGTGAAGATAAATTGGCAGAAATGTTGAGTTCCATAATATATATGTTAAGTAGGACAGATTATCATGAGAATGTATTGATGACATATCCTACATAATAATAGCATAATATGCAAATTGACCAAATGGCAGAACAACATATTGGGGGGGGCGGGGCCAGTGAGCAGGTGGTGCCAGACCAAGCAAGGCAAGTACCAGCGGGAAGAGAGAGGGGATGGTGATGGGGGGCGGGGGAGGGCAGCAGTGACCAGCAGTAGTGGAAGGGTGTTGAGGGATGGTGGGGCCAGCTGCTCACTGGCGCCATTCCCTGATTGGTTTGCCTGGTCGCCTCCTAAAGAGGGAGGCCACACTGTGGTTTAGGCCCACCCCCCCCACCACCACCACCACCACAGGGGAGTGGGCCTAAACCATCAGTCGGACATCCCCTGAGGGCTCCCAGACTGTGAGAAGGCTTAGGCCAGGCTGAGAGACCCCCCTCCCCCAAATTTTCATGCACCCGGCCTCTAGTTAATCTAATAACAAGCTCCATAATTATAAAGTATTCAAAAATTCCTGCCATAAACCTTAGCCTGCTGTATATCCTGTAAACTATTAGAATTCTTTATTTCATTTGAATATTTTTTATCTTCATGATCATAGGTCTTTTATTAGAATGTTGAAGGAAAGAAAACCACTGTAAAGTTGATACCAGTCGTTCAAACATTACTCACTAAATATGTTTTAATTTGTCTGCTTTGAGTTCTTACTCATTGCCAGAAAAGTTGCTATATGTTGGAATAAAATACCTAGGAAAGAAAGAAAGAAAATGAACCCTTACTTGCAATTTAGTATAAGAGGCAGGCTTTAAACAATTAATTGCATAAATAAATAATTTTAACTTTGACAAATGGTACAAAGCACGTGCTGATGTGAATGTGTACTTACAATGGGGGATGTGATCTGGTTTAGGGGCTACAGAACAATTTTTGAGGTAGTGACACCCTGGCTGAGTTCTGAAGGACAAGGAGGCACTGTGTGGGAAAGAAGGCATGAGAAAGAAGGGGAGGGGAAGCACTTTGATGCAGTGTGTACAAAGAAAAGCATATTCTCACTAGGAATAGAGAGGATGCATCTTTGAAAGCTGGTTGCCAAGCTTGATAATTTAATTACCCACTTACTAAATTAATATAAAGTAACCACTTTATATCTCCATTTTTTTAAAATACATTTTATTGATTTTTTACAGATAGGAAGGGAGAGAGATAGAGAGTTAGAAACATCGATGAGAGAGAAACATCAATCAGCTGCCTCCTGCACACCCCCTACTGGGGATGTGCCCGCAACCAAGGCACATGCTCTTGACCAGGATCAAACCCGGGACCTGTCAGTCCACAGGCGGACACTCTATCCACTGAGCCAAACTGGTTACGGCTATATATCTCCATTTTACAGACAGGTTCACTAAGACCCTAAAGTTTCTTATGTAAATTCACCAAAATGAAGACATAGTGAACAGCAAAGCAGGGACTTGAAACTCCATTAGCTTGACACCAGAGTTTCTATACTTTACAATATTACACCTGACATCTCCTATGAAAAGACAAAGACTCAACAGGGAATTGGGATAGAAATATATCAATTTCTTAAATAATAAGTAGATCCATGACATTGATAGGCAGGATCAGTAAGCAGTACCTCGCTGAACCATATTGAAGCCTGAGACAAAAGGAAAAATATCTATCCTGCAGTTATTTATAATTTCATGTTTTCCTTATGATGGGATTTTTCCTTATGATGGGATTTTAATTTTTATTATTAAAATATTGTTTACTTTGATTATGGCTTTTTGGTGCTTCTTTACTATCTGTGCCCAAGGCAGATGCCACAAAACTTCCTCTTGTCCCAAATACGTAGGAGCAAAAGAGGACAGGAAGTTGAGTATGTATGCAGAAGATTGATAATAGGATGAACCTGTAGTCAAAGTGGCTCAGGAGGAAATTAAGCGCATTGATAGAATGATAAAGAAGGAATGACAGGCACTCAAATCTAGAAATCCTGATAAGCTGAGATACATTTTTGGAGAAGCAGTAGGGGGAGGAGAACTGAAAGATTTAGAAGATTTGATGAGTATTTGGACTCCTTGAAATACAGGTTTTGGAGAGGCTGAAGTTATCTTTGGCAATGATAAAGGAAATGACTGGAAAAACTCACCATATGCTAATTAAAATAGAAAATGTCTCTGAAATGCATTGCTAAAAACGTTAGTTGACACACATTAGCTGCCCAATACATTTTCTTGATGTGTATTTAAGTTATAAAATGTTTATTTGCATAATATGAAAATATTTTGTGTCTGCTTAAGTGCTTGATGATATACGCTCATATGTATATCAAACTGGCCAATAGATTTTTGAGGGGCTGGATGTCAGAATTTAAAGCAGAAAATAGATCTCTGAGTCAGGTTCTGTATTTATTTTGAACAGGAACTCATCTTCACCTAATTAATTTTTATAAAGCATGATTTTTTGAACCTTAACATATAATGACTAGTGATAATTTATAATTATTGTGCCCGGCTCTTGCCAGAGTCTCTAACAGCTTCTATGATAAATGATAGTTACCTGCCATGTGGAATGTTAACACCTGAGTTAGTGCATCCTAACCATATGTCTGTCACTGCAGGCGAGTCCAGGAAGCTGGTGAGAAGATAAAAACACGAGGTAATTTCTCCTCATAGTTACAAGGGAGTAGAAACTTATCATTGACAGATAACAAATTAGATGTAAAATTATTGCTTCACATGTTTGGATATTAAGTGAGCTCATTTATTAAAATATACCCAATGCCCAGGAGTTAAAGCACAGAATTTCTTCTCAGAAAAAAATATGTGTACTTAAACCAAAATTCCTCTTAATATGAGATCAAATGTAAAATTTATTACTTCAAACACAAGAGCATCAAACCATGAATCTGGGTGAGGTTATGCCCATTTTTAAAGCTGCAAATTGAAGTTAACAGATCAAAATCAATTAGGTCTGCTAATCAGTTCACAAAGGTGTAAATTCTTAATCAGAATTTATTACAAGGCTGACAATGTAATTTAACAGCAGTGCTTAAATCTTGATCAGACAATTTAGCTCTCGGAATCAGCTCCTTTTTATTTTTTCTTGAAGGGAAAAAATTTATTTTTTCTTGAAGGGAATGAAAAAACTGTTTTAATGTTAGTATCATAAGGCAATTGTAATATAAAACCTGTATGCTATACATAAGGTATGTAATATGAAATTTATGTTATAAAACCACTTAGTGCCTAAAAGGCTTTTTGACATATTTTACGAGAATTGACATTCAACATTTATATTGTCATCACGTTATTTTATTTTGGAATACATCAGGTGGTAATTTCCCCTAAAATTCCTATTTTAAAACCCTCTCTAGGATGTTTTCAATTTTCTATAAAAAGAACTACTTCAAAGCAGTGTAGTACCATTTGAAATGAAGCCAGCTGTATTCTCACCACTGCCCCTGGTGACAAGAGATTCCATTAGCTTCAAGTTGTTTAGCAGAATTAGTCCCCTTAGGTGTTTTAAAGTTATGCAATGTCAAGTGCCTTTAGAAAATGACATGTGGAATATCTGTGGCAGTTGACTTTGAAAATTAAAATTTTACTTTTTGCTTTATTTTCTTTTAATCCTCACCCGAGGATATTTTTCTATTGATTTATAGAGAGAGTGAAAGGGAAGAGGAGAGAGAGAGAAAGAGAAACCGCTATGTGAGAGAGACACACATCAATTGGTTGACGCATCGGTTGGTTGCCTCCCATAAGCCGCCCAGCCCCATCACGATGGGGATTGAGCCTGCAACAGAGGTATACGCCTTCGTTCAGAATGGAACCCGGGACCCTTCAGTCTGCAGGCAGGTGCTCCATCCACTGAGCCAAACTAGTCAGGGTATATTTTTTTTGCTTTAATCAAATAGATGTTTATTGAGAGTGTATTACAAGTAAAAATAAGTTATTTGGGGTAGATATTGATGGATACCACAGAGATTTCAAGACCTCTTTTTTTTTTCTTTTTCTTAGCCACTAAGTTTTGTCTTAGCTTAAAAGAGAGCACATATCCTTAACATGATAAGAATAAACTTCTGGAGAGTTAATTGGATTACATTCCTGAAATTCTAATTAAAAGTATTTTAGAATTTAGTTGCACATATTTTATGAATTATTTGAAGTATATTACTGTCTCTTGATTTTGAAAACTTGTGTTTAAAACTGCAACAAACTAATTAAAAAATCGCATCATTTGTACTTTGATATATTTTGGATGTTTTTTGATGAGCAGTTTCTAGGTATTAGTAATGGGTTGAGGTAGGATTGAGAAAAATCAACATAATACCTACTATAGAAAATTCACTTATTGTGTACACAAATAGTCACATATTGTAAAAATATACATAAAGGTCTCAGAAGTAATACAAGTCAGATCATTATTTGATGAAGAAACTGCAATCCAGAGATGTTGAATGGCTTCTCAAAGTTAAAAAGCTAATTACTATAAAACTGGCCTAAGGTGCAAATCTTGTAATGTGTCCAACATGGCATAATTTTACCCATATTTAAAATTTTCAATTATTACTCTTTTCTCCACAATTGCTGAAGATAATGAAAAAAGAGCTTATATAATAATATTTTTCTTTACCTTGAGTTTTTGTTTAAAAATATTATATATATATAGAAAGAGATAATAAACAGATGAAACAATAATTTTCAAAGAAAAAGTCACTACTCACAATAACCTAATGCAAATAAGAAAATGAGAAATTTCAGGGGAAAAAACACAAATTGGGAAAAATCTGCTTTCAAATAATAATCTTAGTATCGTTGTGTAGAGCTGAGATGATAGTGGTTCACAATGCCAAAGAAGCATTACACAGACATCAGTTTTCTAATAGATGTCTAAGAAGAAAATGTTTTAATTAATCTGATTGATTCTCAAGCTATTTTCAAATCATCAGTGGACCTTAGAAAGCCTTCAAAAGAGGATTTATTTTCAACAACCCCTCAGGTTAAAATGGTTAACAGCTGGATTAAGTGCTGTACCTCCAATGACCCGAAACAGGAAAGGGAAGAGCACAAATGGATAATTTGTAGGAGTGTGGTACTTTATTCCCATGAATCACAGACAGAAAAACGAAGAGATATTTGGTGACTGAACAGTAGGATTTTAGAATTGGAAATGACCTTAAGTAAAACTGGGACACTTTATATGTTTTAAGTATTTTAATAAACACTTCATGCTTATTACTTAAACATAATTCTCACAATGCATGATATGTAGATTATTAATAAGACCTTCATTTAACTGAAGTAGAAGTGAGGGTATCCTAAACGCACTTCCTTTTTCAAATAAGGCAGCTGAAATTCAGGGTGGAGATGGACAGGTGGCGAAGCAATTCTCAACATAGTTTAGCAGTGTAGTGGATTGGAAATTCTGACTATCCTGGTCTTTCACTCACAGTTCAGCATTTAATTCCTGCCATAATACTGTGTGTGTGTGTGTGTGTGTGTGTGTGTGTGAGTGTGTGAGTGTATAAATGGGTAAATAGATGATAAATGATAGATAAACAGATAGATAGATAGATAGATAGATAGATAGATAGATGATAGATAGATGATAGATAAAAATTGAAAAAAATAGATATAAAAATTTTATTTTGAAAATCTGAGTAGGCAACTTGTAGTGTCTATAATAATAATTATACTAGTAATATATTGCATAAACATACATTGAAGATATACTTCAGTAGAAATATTGCCGTTTAATTTATTGATTCCAATAAAATCAAATTTATATGAATTTTACTTAAATAAAAGTTTGAGTATTTTTTTAATATATTTTATTGATTTTTTACAAAGAGGAAGGGAGAGGGATAGAGAGTTAGAAACATTGATGAGAGAGAAACATCGATCAGCTGCCTCTTGCACACTCCCTGTTGGGGATGTGCCCACAACCAAGGTACGTGCCCTTGACCAGAATTGAACCCAGGACCCCTCAGTCCGCAGGCCGATGCTCTATCCACTGAGCCAAACCGGTTAGGGCAAAAGTTTGAGTATTTTTTTTGCTTTTTAATCATAAACATGGTCACACTTGCTACATAATGAACATTTAAAAAAACATAATTAAAGAATTATTCCACTTGACATTTTTTGTTTTTTGTACACATTTGAATTTTACTACAGTGAAACATTACAATAAATGCATATTTGTTTAAAAAGATAGGATATTTTCTTTATTATGTTATTCTCCACAATAATAAATTTCTGCTTATACAAAAAAAAAATTTTTTAATAATAGCTATATACATTTGTGAATTTTGTCTTAACATAAATTAAGATGAAAGTAAAGCAGATATTTTAACTTTCAATATCTGGCCACAGTAATAATTTCTACTGTTAAAAAAAATATGTAAGGAAGACAAGAAATTAACTCAGTGATAATTGCTGACATTTTAATTTTGCATACAAACTTTATATAATTATTTGTATATGTATGTGCATGTGAGTGTGTGTGTAAATATGTAGTGCATTTACTTCTAAGACACGTTTCACATATTGATATATGATCAAAGTCTTCTATGTCAATACTTTTGTATAAAAACATAGCTAATACTGACTTCAACTTATGAAATAAAATTTGAATCAGGTGTAGCTCAAACAGATAAATATCATTTATTAGTATCACCTAAGTTTGAAAGGACAAATGGAGACTATTAATCTTTATCATTATTTGTTTTTATTAATACTTTATGAAATAAAATATTTTCCTGATTTATTTTGTTTAGTGCTTGTGACCTAGAGACTTAATAGTTTCTAATTTAGATATGAAATACTGGTTTGTAATATTAAATATGAAATATGCCTGGGAAAATGCATGATTTTTATTTCATGCCCTGTACATTTTTCCATTTTCTATTCTTTGTAGTCAACATATAGTGTTTTTATATTTAGAGTGATTAAACATCTATACTAATAAAAAGGTAATATGCTAATTAGACCGGGAGACATTCTGGACAAAGCCATGGTGGCAGGGCCAAGGCAGAGGCAGTTAGGGGTGATCAGATGAGGAGTGGGGGGCAGCTGGGGACAAGCAGGCCAGCAGGGGGTGACAGTTGGGGGCGATCAGGCCAGCAAGGGGGGCGGTAAATGGGGGCAAGAAGGCTGGCAGGCAAAGTGGTTAGGGGGCAATCAGGCAGGCAGGCAGGTGAGGGGTTAGGAGCCAACGGTCCTGGATTGAAAGAGGGATGTCTGACTCCCAGTTAAACCAGGAGTCGGACATCACCCGAGGGGTCCCAAATTGGAGAGGGTGCAGGCCGGGCTGAGGGACACCCCCCCACCCCCCTGCACAAATTTTGTGCACCAGGCCACGAGTTATCTCTCTATATAAAAGCCTAAGCGACCAAACGACTGGCCAACCAGTCACTATGACACACACTGACCACCAGGGGGCAGACGTTCAATGCAGGAGCTGTCCCCTCATGGTCAGTGAGCTCCCACAGGGGGAGTGCTGCTCAGCTGATGGACCCATCCCGGAGGCCCACCAGCCGGGTGGCAGCTACTCACTCCCTCAGTATTCCTGCAGGTCCAATCTCTGGAGAATGGGCCAGGCACCCACAGACCTGTGCCACTGGCATAATCCCGACAGTGTCACTGGCCTCCTGGAAGTTGGCCTTGGGCACTGTGGCTGCTTCCCCTTCCTAGAAACTCTGCAAGAAAGAAACTATATAAAAGCGACTGCCAGGTGGCTCCCGACAACCAGCGTGAATATCAGCAGGACGGATCTGGATCCAGACCAGTAAGGGCATGCCACTGCCTGCCCGGAGGGCTGATCATATTCCAGCCCTTCACCCCCTTGGAATGCCCCTCTTCTGACTGCAACTGACTGGGCATGAGCCCACGGCAGGCACAGCAGGGCCGGGATGAGTAAGTGGCAGGAAGTGTTGGACTGTGGGTTTCTGCCTAATCCCTGCAGGCCACCTGGAGGGACATCACCCATGCATGAATTTGTGCACTGGGAATCTAATATATAATAATATAACACAACTTAGCAAAATCAAATATACAATTTTTCATAGAAATATGTTTTCAGAGAAAAAAAGTTATTTTAAACGGTCAAATGATTTAGCAAGATTTTTAGGAGCATATCAGTAAATATCTTTTGAAATATAAGGAATGAGAGTGTTAACCTAAATTTAAAAAGCTGAAATCAGAGTCAACAGGCTTTATTTGGGATCAAAGAACTGCAATTGAGAAGCACAGCTTTAAGCAGAAATTCAAATAGTGTCCTGATTACAGTGAGAAGGCCAGGGTTTTCTTATGAGAAAAATATAGAAATAAATTACATAAAAAGAAGAAAGAATTTCTGTAATTGCTGATAAGCTGAGTTACTCTTGGCTATCCTGATCAGTTACTGATTCTATCAGCAGATAGAGAGTCCATAATGATCAGGCCCTGTGGTCAGGATGTCCACTGTCCTGATGGCTATACATACAGTGGTTTATAAAACAATGTTGGTTTGGCCCAGCCCAAAGTTTTGGCCGAGCCTAAACAATCCAAAGATTCAAGGATTAAGACATTCAAGGAAGTTCCTCTGGAATGGCAGCTCAGACTCCATTTTGAAATGGCTCCATTTATGTTACTTCTTTTTTTACAAAAGCAAGATTAAAAGTAATGTCTAGCTTGTAATTACGTGTGACAGAAGCCAGCTGAGGTTGGTTAGAGTAATAGGAGCCAACAGATTGTATACAAACATTGAGAATGTCGTGAAGATGAGATATACTAAAAAATAAAATGTACATGAATAACCTCTACAAAGGTTTTACAAAATTAAAAAAAAAAAAAACAACACATGAAGAACCCCTATTTCTGAATATGAGTATGCTGTGCACAAGGCCCATGCTTCTCAAATGTTAATGTGACTGTGAATCTCCGAGGGATTATTTTAGTATGTAGATTCAGATTCAGCAGGTCTTGAACGAGGCCTGGGATTCTGCATTTCTACCAATATCCAAGTGATGTCTGCATCGCTGGTCTGTGGACCACTCTTTGAACTGCAGGATTCTCGGTACTCTGCTAGTTATTTTCATATTGCTGTTAGCATATGGCACTGTGTCAAATTTGTAAGTGACCAATTTGAGGACGTTCTTAAAGAATTTATTAAAACTTTCATAGTAATTGGGTTATTTTCTTATTGCTGCTGTAACAGTTACCACACATATAGCATTCTAATTGGGACAAAAGTTATGGGACTTTGGGTTATAGGTCCCAAAATTGCTGCGCTCATCCACAGCTTGACATATCCCAATCACATGCTACAGGCAGCTAGCCGTCACATGGATCCTGCACAACCTCAGACTGGCCGCACAGATTCAACAGAAGAAATTAACTATGGAAAGTCAATTACAAATTAAGCATATGACCAAGTATTACCAGCTATTGGAAGAAAGCCAACATCATGAACTAGTACAAACAAAAATGGTTCAGGAAATAGAATGAATAGATAAGCTGAACAGGTTGTTACATAACTAATATGAACAAAGTGATTCAAAAGTATACTGGATATATCAAAATACCATAAAAATAAAATAAATGATCACATGGAATGAATTTGATAGCTGGGATAAATATATAATGGACACAGTTAAGGAACAAATTAGTGAGTTCAAAGATAAGACTGAGGAATACTCTGAGAGCATGTCACAAGGGCATATGGAAATGGAATTTATGAAAACTAGTTATAAATCAGACACTAATCTTTCAGAAGCTGCAACATTTGTCTGATAGCAAAAGAGATAAGAGAGAAGGGTATAAAGTCAATACTGAAGACAATGAAATGAGAATGGCTCTGAAATGAAGGAAAAACTAGACTCCTAGATATTTTTTTGATAACACTGAACATTTCAGAAAAGAGACAGTCCTATAGGATCACAGTTAATCTACAGAGAGATAATGATAAAAATGATATATGTTAATATCTATCTACATATTTAATATTGACAATGCTAGATGTAATATTAAAAGACAGTGAAACAATAATCATGAGAAAAAATAATTTAAAATATATCAATAGGCAGCCAAAATATAATTATTGTGTAAAAATAAAAATATGTTCATATATGTAAAATGAATGAGTTATCTTAAAAAAATAAGTATTCCACCACCCCAAATTTATTTTGCAATTTAAGAAGATAATAATTTTCCTGTGTTGAACAAAAGCATCAGTAGCAAAATATTGTATGTACTATTTTGCACTTCCCTTTTAACACAGTGGAAACTTTCAATCATTTTTTTTATTTGAGTACATATAACATATGCCAGAACATAATGTATAATATGTGCAATTCAAATACTAAAATATTCAGAATTTTTAATATCTTACCACTTTTACAGTACATGTTATTAAATGTAGTATTGTTTCCAAATTATTTTAGTGTTGTCGTTTAGTTCTATGCAGATTGCATATATCTTTGTGTTAATTTTAGAAATAAAGTAATTTTTACCATAGAATTAAAAACCTATAAGATTTTAAAAGACTCCAAAGAAAATGCAAAATATATTAGTATCATATTTGCTGAGCAGGTCCTCTGAACTTTAAAAACAGAGATTAATCAAAGCAAAATCAATTTTCAATTATCTGTGTGAGATTGTATATGATTACTAAGATCCATCACTGTGTACAACTGGGTTCTAAATCACATATAAACATTTTTTAAAATTATGTATTTTTTCGTTATTGCTCTTATTGTATCATAAGATAATAAAGGGATAATTTTGTGGAATATTTCAAGTGCAAATAAACCAGCCCAATCAAAAAGAAAAGTATGAGTTCAGACTTTGAGAAGGCCAAAGAAGAGATTTTAGATTTAGCTAGCCAAACATTACCAGGAAGCTTTCAACATGGCCGTCCTAAGGCAGATTCCCCAACTGATGAGCTAAGCCTACATAGTCAATGTTTAACATTTTCAGGAGCAACAGTGTGCCTTTCCATTAATGCCAATACAACCAACTCCTGGTATGCAACTTATCTTTAGTTTAAATAGAACGCCCAACTTCAGACCAACCACTCTAGCCAAAGGGGCAAAGTATTTGTATTGAAGAAATTTTAGTCCTGTGAAAATTCAAGTCAAAATCATATAAAGCATGTTGGCAAAGGAGAAGAAGAAGATAGAATATTAAATAATAAGAAATAGAAGGAGGAGGAGGAGGAGGAGGAGGAGGAGGAGGAGGAGGAGGAGGAGGAGGAGAAGGCAAAAAGATATTCACTAAAATTAGCCATAATCTCTGCCTCCATATGGCACTCTTTCCAAGATGAATATATGGCACTAAATTAATTCACACAAAAAATCCAGAAAATATAGGCTTAATCTCTGTGAGGAAACCTTATTGCATTGTCTATAAGGGAGACAAATGGAGGGACATGTTTTTTCCATGTACTTCAATTGAAGAATATACAAATTAAAATACATATAAACTACTCTAAAAGTTATATGTTGTCTCAAATATTTGTAATGTTTTTAATTTATATAGAAATCATTGTCAGTGCTACAAAAAGCCATAAACTATTTTAGTTAATATTAAGATTTTTGATAAATACTTTGCTTTGAGTGAATGACATTTATTCTGGCATTTAAATTTAATTAAACAAATTTCTCAATTTTTTATCCATCTTATAAGAGATATACCTTGATGATCAGTTAGTAGGTTTCATTTATTTCATAGTTTCAGGCTTAAAATCTGCCTCATTTGAAATATTTGGATACTTTTGATATTAACATTAGTTTCCTAGGTCAAAATAGTTTCCTCCCTACGCCCACCACTATACTAACTTTCAGAAAGGTTATGAGACTGATTCTACCTGGTTATTTCCTATACGAAATGTCTTATTTTATCTATATGTGTGAGAGGGGTATGGGGCCAAATCTCAAAAATCAAAATATCAAAACCTAATAAACAGACATTTTAAGATGACTTTATATTTTCCTAACATACAGTAGTCACCATACAGCCTACTTATGTTTGAGCATAAGCTTGGAGATAAATAATCAATGCAAATTACCCATAGTCACTTCAAGCTTATTTTTCCTAGCTTTCTTGACGATTTTTAATTTGCTTTGGTTACCCACTCTTTTGCTGTGTCTAACTATCCCCATTCATTGATTTTTGTCTTGTATATCAAGACACTGCTAGACTTCTGGATGTGAATGATTCTCTGCCCTTTAAGCTATACTAGTAAACTGGGTATTCCCTAAGGATAATGCTAGGATTTCATCATTTGGCTTTTACCACTCTTGACTGATATGTGTCACTATTGGCGATGCTTCTCATGGTCATAGCAAACTTCTTAGCTCCAACTTTGGGTATGTTTGTCTGATAGATGTCAGGTCATTTGATAATATGTTAAAGAACAACAATCGGATTTTACTTTTAACTTAGCAATGTGTAAGGAAGCTGCAATATTTCCTCAATACTATTCATTAAAGTGGTTTGGTTGGATTTTAGCCAAATGTCTTTTAAAAAATTGCAAAAGAATGACTTGAGAGGAATATTTCACAAAATTAGAATGCACAATTTTGTTAAAAGCAAGTTCAAATGCTTTATTCTGTTGGATAAATATCCCTTAACATTTGCTCTTATTGAATGTTCTTGGATAAATTTAATGAGATAGACTGCAGTCAGTAAGCATTGAGGTGTTGCTTTTATCTTGTGCTGATTTTAGCTTGAAGTGGATACTGTAGTGCAAGCATGTCAAACTCAAAGGCTAACACGGGCCAAATAAACAAGGTTTAAGTTTATGTGGGCTGCAAAAAAAAAAACAAAAGCTTCAATTTTCATAGAAACTTAAACTTATTTCAAAAAGTATAGTATTAAAAAAAAAAGAACAAGAGCAGTGATAAAATCAATGTTTTCTTCCTGACACTTGGCATCTCTTCTCCGCTACTATCTTTCCTGCTTCGGGGGAAATCTTGTTCACAGTGATTACTTTCAAAACTGTCCCAAGGTGAATGTCAGTAATTCAGGATCCGACAGGAGACTTATTTCCTTTCATAATTGTAAATAACTGCTCACACTGTTATATTGTCTGGGCCGCAAAAATATTCATTGTGGGCCACATGCGGCCCGCGGGCCGCCAGTTTGACATGCTTGTGGTAGTGTGTCACCCAGAGTCTCTGTAGAAACAAAACTTTCATTTCTCCAGTTGCGGAGACTGCCAGTCATCTGTTAATGGCTCATTGCCGAGTCCTCCTCCCAAGCTACGTCCTCAGCTGGACAGAGTTCATTCCAAAAGCAGCCCACACTTAATGATTGGGCAACATGGGAGTATACAGGTCTGGCTCTTAAAAAAAAAATATATATATATATATATATATATATATATATATATATATATATATATATTGCTTTGGGAGAGGAAGACAGAGATAGAAACATCAATGATGAGAGGGAATCATTGATTGGCTGCCTCCTGCATGCCCCCTACTGGGGATTGAGCCTGCAACCTGGGCACATGCCCTTAACCGGAATCGAACCCGGGACCCTTGAGTCCGCAGACCAATGCTCCATCCACTGAGCCAAACAAGTTAGGGCTAGGTTGGCTCTCTTGACTTCATCTGAGACACGTTGGAAGGATCAAGCCAGCTTCAGGGTCCCTCACAGTGTTGGAGAGAAGATTTTGTTGCAATTGCATTACAGCTCAACCTCAGCTTCTGCCTAATTCTGCTTCCCTTACTCGTTGAAGAATGTTGTTCCTGAAACATTTTCAATACTCCACTTGGCGGCAAATGTTGATCTTCCAACCTGTTTCCCAAGTATGATGGAACCAACAACACTGCTTGTGGATGTGTATCACCAAGTGCAGGAACTGGATCTATTTAACTCTTAAAATTTATTTTTATTTTAAACTCAGATGACATTGAATAATACCACAGTTTATGCAATATAATTTTATAGCCTGCTTTACAGAAAATATATAATTCAGAATATTTTTTCTTTGCAAAGGAAAAGAGATGGGACATAAATATTGCATACATTTTCAAGATATAAATAATCATATATGAATACAAAAATAAAACTCTTTAAACTCTACATTTTTCTTTATTCTTCTGGACTTAAACTGAATGCCTCCCAGCAAATATACAAGTTGTATAAAAGAAATTAAGATTTGTTTTGCTTTAAATGTGCTATATTAGAGCTACTACAGAAGCATCTAATGAAATCGTCTCTTTAACAGGATCAGAGGATTTCAGAGAGCCATCTCTCTCTTTCGAGGTAGACAGTTGTCTTGTGAATCATAAGTTTATGTTTCTTGGTGGCTCTATTAATGTCAATCTATCTATAAATAACCAATTTCAAATCAGTACAAGGTTTTTTCAGGAAGGTAACAATTAGCAATTTTCTAAGTTATACTTAGTTTTTTCTTTTTACTTTTAATTTCCTAGTTATGTATCTTTAATTATTTGAGATGTGTATACTTATGTATTATATTTATCATTGCTGTGAAATGCATATGTTATAAAATGTGTACTTTCTCAGTATAGAGAATTGAAAATAATTTTAAAAATTGTAAATACAAATCACATGAAAATATAACATTGAGATCAAATTTATCATGGCACTTACAACCTGTGCCTTTGCTTATTTATTATGTATGTTCCTCTGTAGAATATAAGAGTCTAGTAGTAGACTTAATCCTTCATCATTACTTTACTGTGTCTAACCCAGTGTCAATCAATTAATATGCAGTCATAAATATTTGTTAAATTACTGATTTAACAAGTGAATTAAATGATGAACAGTAATATATTTCCACACAGTGAAGAAATATTAACAATTGAGGTTGATTGGTAAGTATATTGAAAAAGAGAAAAAAGAGGAAATAAAAAATAAATTCCAGGGATCTGCCTTAAACTGAATAGAGACCGTTGCCCTTTACTGATGATGGAAGAGTGTTGGACTTTAATATTATAGGCATAACGTTTGGAAATCATTTTGGAAATGTTGAACATGGATGCCTAATATCCACTTTGAAATAAATGTTAATATAGATACAAAATTATAGAGAAGGGATAAGGTAACATTAGTTATAGCATACTTTGGTGATAAGTTAGAATGGTCAATACTACACATATGGAATCTTGATAAAGCCTTTACAAATAAATATACCAGTTGCATTAAATGACTTGTTCTTCATTAAATAATCCTAGTAATCTTTAACTCTATAAACTTTCAAACTAATTAATGGTGTTCAATATTAACAAAATCTATATATATAAAAGCCTAAGCGACTGTTATGACCAGCCAACCAAATGACTGGTCAACTGAACAACTAGTCAACCAGTCACTATGATGCATACTGACCACCAGGGGGCAGACGCTCAATACAGGAGCTGCCCCCTAGTGGTCAGTGTGCTTCCACGGCCAAACTCCCAAGGCTGGCCAACCTCCTGCAGTGCCTCCCCTCAGCCAGCCAAACTCCCACAGTCCCTCCCCCTGACTAGCCATCACTGATCGGCCCCTATTGGGACTGGGCGAGACTGCCCCAATGGTCCTGATCACCAGCCAGGCCGAGGAACCTCACCTGTGTATGAATTCATGCACTGGGCCTCTAGTTACATAATAATATTAGAAATTGCCGGAAAATATCACCATAGCAATCACAGGGTTTTGAAGGCAACATTTTTCTCCATTTCAAAATAAATGAATATATAAATTTTTTCATCTTTCTGTCTTTGGAGATCTCTGCTGCTGAGCCCGCAGCATGGGCAAATGACCAGGAATTGAACCCGTGACCTCCTGGTTTATAGTTCGATGGTCAACCACTGAGCCATGCCAGTTGGGCTGCTCTCTGAGTTTTAACCAAGCCCAATGGTACTCAGAACAAATTCTAGGTCCTTGTTGATAAGAAAGCAGAGGAGAAAGGAGAAAGGTGCATAACCATCTGTATCTTCCAAAAATAAGCAAGAATTGCTACCTTTAGGAACAAATAAAAGTATTTTTAGATCTCTCAAGCTGCAACTCACATTACAGTTCAGGTTGTGATGATGGACACCTCTATTTCACCAACAAGATGGAAAGAAATCACACAGCTTCTGTTCTTCCTCTGTGTCTCTTAGCACCTCATTACCTTTTTATGTAGTGGCCCGGTGCACGTCTTGTTCTTTCTCTCTTCAATATTTCGTATTATACTTTGGCTCATTTTACATATTGTTTTTGACATTACAATGCAGTTGTACTCCCCATATTGCAATGTCTCCTTTCTTACTCTCCTGTATCCCACTCAACTCTCTTCTTGAAGGTTTTCCTGAATTCTTCATGAAGAGGCAACCACTCACTCCCTTATGTATTCTTTCATTCATTCAACAAATATATATTGAGTACCTATTTTGGATTAACTATCCAGTTAAATAGGAAAAATACAACATAGAGACAGAGGCACTATCATCATAGAGTTTATATTCCAATAGAAACAACACACATTAAAGGAAAATTATAACTTGGGGTTAGTTACATGCCTGAGAGACAGATTTTGAGGTAACAGAAGTTAGTGAAACAGATTTATTTAGATATAATGTCTATGGAAATGTCTGTTTCCTTTACAGCAGCGGTTCTCAACCTGTGGGTCGCGACCCCTTTGGCGGTCGAACGACCCTTTCACAGGGGTTCCCTAAGACCATCCAGCATATCAGATCTTTACATTATGATTAATAACAGAAGCAACATTACAGTAATGAAGTAGCAACGAAAATAATTTTATGGTTGGGTCACAACATGAGGAACTGTATTTGAAGGGCCAGAAGGTTGAGAACCACTGTTTTACAGTGTGCATTTTTGGTGTGTGGTTTTACATTTCCTCTATTAGTTTAGTAGCTACCTAATATCTCTCCCCCTCTGCCTTAATGTAAGTGCCAAAATTCATTAAAATTATACAGTGTACTTATATTAATAACAGATGGCCTGTAAATAGATAAGGAAAACAATTTCAATTTTTGATCAGTTCTGGAAATTATTTATTTCAAATTAGACTATTTCTATTTGAGCTGCTTAGAGCTCAAGCATATGCTTATTGCCATACTCACAGATCTGTGGACTGTGAAAATAATCCAAAGTTCTACCATATGGTAAAAGGCATCTTTTAGCTGATGATATATGCAATCTACTCATTTTACCAATTTTCTCCCATCTTATTTTTTAACTATGTCATAAAATGGCTTTATTTTTTCCACAAGCTTTTTATTGTCACTTAACTTCAATAGACATTATTACAATTCTTTTAAATTGTGTATCTATTATGTCACAAGCCTTGGAAATGCTTGACAATATAAAATGAATTTCTAATAAAAAGAGTCATTTCTTTTTATTGTAAATAAATAAAGAAGCATTTAGGGACAGTTTAGCACCCTTAATTTTAAAAATGTCTTCCAGACTACAAATCTAGTTGTAAGAAGAAACTCTTTGACCATAAACATAAACATTATGAATTGTTATATTCCATTTTATGATCAAACTCTGATGATAAGAATAACATACTCTTTGAAAAAAAATAAACACAGAAAAACAGCAAGACATAAAAAGTAAAATGTAAAGTATGGCATAAAATTTCTCCACTTAGAAATCAGCGTTCTTAACATCCTGACATATATACTTCCATGCATCGTTAAAAGGTCTTTTACATGCATAAACCACCCCTTAAACAAAACTATAGTTTTTTTTTTTATTTTCTTCATTAAAGATACAGATTGATGTGCATGGAAAGATAAGTTATCATAAATGTTAGACTACTTTTTAGTGTATGGGAAATTCTTCCACTATTAGTTGAACTATATTCATACTAAAATCAATTTTGTGTGTATTAAATATTAGTGCCATCATATCATCATCAAATTTATTTTGCTTAAGTAAATATTTTATAAATAATTTAAATAGGAATTGCAAAACCATTGTTTCCACCATAACAAAATTAATACTTGGTAATTATTAGATTAAAATGATTCACTTTGAAAAACTGTGTTGATAGTTCATGAGACATTTGCAGTCGATTGGAAAATATAGTGTAAACCTGGCATCTTTAGTCAGACTGTTCCATAGGTGTCTACATTCTTCAATAACAAACAAATCAGATCTCTAAATTATAGATGATAGATTATATTAGTTGTTAGTAGGAAAGAATCTTGGATATTCAATGGATAAAACAAACTCCACTTAATGGCCCTGAATAAAAGAATAATGACAAAAATAATGGGATAGTTTTGCCCTTCAAAACTTTCCTCCTTGTAAATTTCCCATCCTGTCTGCTCTAACAATCTATATGATCATGGGAATTACCCAACTCCAGCTCACTCTAGCCATCCTGTCTCATCTAACAGGAGGAAAACAGCCCTGGCTGGTTTGGCTCAATGGATAGAGTCTCTGGTTCAATTCCAGTCAAGGGCCCATGTCTGGATTGCGGGCTCCATCCCCAGTAGGGGGTGTGCAGGAGGCAGCTGATTAATAATTCTCTCTCATCATTGATGATTCTATGTCTCTCTCCCTTTCCCTAACTCTCTGAAATCAATACAAATTGTTTTAAATAAGTAAATAATAAAAGGGGGGGACAAGCAAACAAAACTGAGTAGCCAGTGTGGAGCTCCGGCCAGAGGCAGCTTCACAGGGAGCTGTGGTTCAGAATCTTTCATGGGGTTGCAATCAATCTGTGCAACGGGCTGCAACCATCTCCAGGCTCCGATGGGGCTGGAGAGATCATTCACTGGCTTGTTGGTGGGTTTCAGTTTCTCACTGGCCAGAAAGGATCCTTCATCAGAAGCCTCTGTCTCTTATGTGGGCCTTTCCAAAGGCTCAGTGTGTGGCCTAAGTGTGGCCGATGGTGTCTCTTGGAAAAAACGGGGAGAGGTGGAAAGGGAGAGGAAAGGGAAGAGCGGGGAATAGCTCAAAAGATAAAATCTACAGTGTTTTATAATTCATTTTTGTAAGTGACATATATCACTTCTACACACACACACACACACACACACACACACACACACACAATTGGTTCTGGATTATAATGTGCAACTTTAATTATTATTCTATGCTTACTATTAATATTGTTCTACTTCATGTAAATTGTGAAAACATTACTTGCCCATTTCCTTCATTCTGATGACATCATGTTAGAGTTTTATTGTGTGTATGCGGGGGGTGTGTGTGTGTGTGTGTGTGTGTGTGTGTGTGTACGCATGTGTATTTCCGCTGGGGACAAACTGACCTTTTGAAACTTCAGAAAATGTGCTTAATTTGCCAGCCCTTAAAACAATATTCTTGCTGGATATTGATTTCTAGATTGACACTGATTTTTTTAATTATTTATTTTCCTTTCATCACTTTAAAGATGCCTTTCTTTGCCTTCTGGCTTCTGTTGTTCCTGAGGAGAGAGAGGGCAGCTATCTTTTGTATGTTCCTCTTTCTGTGATGTGATGACATTTTTTCTTCTGGCTCCTTTTAAGCCTTTCTCTTTACCCTTGGCTTATAAAGTTACCTATGATGTGTGTTTTATTTGTTTGTATATTACTTGGATTTCACTGAGCTTCATAATGATGTTTTCAACAATTTAGGAACTATTCAGATATTGTTTGTTTGATTGTTTTTCAAAAATTAATTCAGGCTGTTCTTTACTGACATTTTATTCAATCAACATTCTGCTGCTAAACCTATACATTAAGTCTACATATTAAGCCTATGCATTAAGCATATATATTAAACATTCATTTTCAGATACTGTCTTCTTGGATTTATATTTATTTCTTATTTGTATTTATTTATTTTCATTTTCTAAAATCCCCTGTCTCTTCACTAATTTTATCCATTTTTTCTTAAGTTTTCAATATATTTAAACTGTGCTTTTAAAGTCCTTGACCACTAATTTCAACATCTATATGGATTAGCTTAAAATAATTTTATGTTACATTTTTCATGACATACCTTTTGTTTTTAGTTATAATTCTTCATAGGACTTATATTTTTTTCTATTATTTTATATATTTACATGATACATTGAAGAGATTTGTAATTACATTGAACAGCTGAATTAATGACTGATGATCTTGATTCTTTCAGAATTGATTTATTATTTGCTAGAGTTGATATATTTTTAATTTTACCTTAGCCCTATAGTACATTAATTAGTGCAGGGTCCAGTCCTTACTGTTTGTCTTTTCTGAATTCTTAACTAAGTGTCTGAATTTCAAGGAAATATACTCTGGTTGAGCCAGAATTCCAACATCACTCAGTCTTGCTTAAATGTAGTATTTCTATTCTGTTTTTAGTGCCACAGTGGCTGCTCTATTATATTTTATTGAAATATACTTTGCTTATGCACAGCTCAGTCCTGAGACAGGGCCATGTAGAATTCCAAGTTCTCCTTCTGCTCAGATCTTTCTTTAATGGCTCATAAGTTCAAGCTGCATAAGCAGCACAGAATTCTGACTTCTACCTTCTGCTCTCAGTCTACCTTGCTCTGCTTGCACGCCAGTTTCACGGAAAATGGGGAACTCTTATTATGTATTTGCTTTTGTCAAGGACTGCAGTCCTTCACTATCTTTTGCTTAATACCTAAAAATACTTGAAAATAATTATTTTTATATTTTATCAGCTTTACAATTATTTATGTTGGAGTGCACATCCAATATCAATTATTTTGCAAATGAATGTAATATAATTTAATGCATATTTGTTGACGGAATGAATGGCCATATAGAGAGGCATAATATATTGCTTCAATAGTGCAAAGGCCCTAAAGACATTAGTTTAATTGACCTCTGGTTCCTGACGTGGTGACTATTTTTTCCACATCACCTTCTTTTTACAGAAGATTCACCTAATCATAAACCATAATGTCCAAATTTGAGTTTTATACAGAAAAGCTACTAGAAGATAGATTTTTGTTTTAAAATAGTATAAAAAAGAAACAGAAAAACACATATTCATCTCTGGATTTAAGGGGAAGAGATCAACCAAAGGACTTGTATGCATGCATATAAGCTAAACCAATGGGCGTGGACAACAGCGGGAGGAGAGCATGAGTGGGGGGAGGGAGGATAGGGGTTTAATGGGGGGGGGGGGCAGGACACATTTGTAAAACCTTAACTAATAAAGAATTAAAAAAAAAGTATATTGAAAGTAACCAATACAATTACACATTCCAGTCATTTTAAAAGGTTTAACAGTATAATCTTTAAGTAAAACTGTATGAAAATAATTTAAATTTGTACTTCATTTTTTAAAACTTTCAGTTTATCATCTTAAACCACAAAAATGCAGTTCAACTAATTAAAAACCACCTTTTTTTGTAAATAAGGCACAATTTGGTGAGCTTATGAGCCATAACTTTAATGATATTATCTGAAATTAAGCACTTCCTCTATATCTCTAATTAATTCTATTTTACTCTAGTAAAATTTATGCATCATGATTACTGAAGTCTAAGGAAATGTAGAATGGACATTAGCTGTTGAACCCTAACTAATAATTAAGTTACACCAGGGGAAACAAGACAATTTATTTTGACGGGAGTTATTACCTATCTCCCAGATCACACTGTCTTGTCAGAAGAATCTCAGTCCCAAAGATTTTATTTCAAACATATTGCTTTTGAAATAACAGCAGGGACTTGTGAGCTTCGCTGCATCTCTTGTTTACTATCTAGTGTCATGCTTAATGATCAACATGAAAGTTATTGCTTCCAAATCACCTTAATTAGGATTGCAGACACTTTAAAAAGTTCCTTTCAAAAGCTCAGATCATATAATTAAATCGCCTTCATCTACTGTGATTATGTAAGGCTCTTGGAGGGAAACATCATAATAACGTTTTCAGACATTCTGCATTTTTCAGGTAAATTTTCTTACCCCAGTTCTTGCTGTGAGTACAGTGTCTTCCACTCTCCAAGTTAATCGTTGATTGAACCACAACAGGGCAACTAAACTAAGCAATGCAATGAACAGGCTAGTCTATAGCCATGGGAGAGCCTGCTACATAACGCTGTGCCCAAACTGACACAATCTCACTTAATTGAATTATTCTTAAACTCTTTTAACTGGGGATTAGAGAGTGTTGTTTTATGTAAGTCATCTTACATTTTCTAAGTAAACTCCATACTGAAGTGCAACATACATGGAAAAATACATGACTCATGTTTGCAGCTTGATAAAGTTGCCCAAAGTGAAACAACTTTTGTTACCACCGCCACAATCATGAATGGAATATTCTCAACACCAAATAAGTTCTCTTAACGATCTTTTTCAGTCACTAACAACTCACTAAGAAAACCACTATTCTTATCTCTAACACCATAGATTATTTTTCCCTGTTTCTAAAGTCTTTTTGTTTTTAATAAATAAAGTAATATATTATTTACTTTTTTTGACCTATCACCTTTTGCTTACTATGCTACTTGTGAGATTCATCTGTATTGTCATGTGTATTAATGATACATTTTTTTCTCTCTTTGGTTTACAGCATTTTATTTTATGCAAAATTTCCAAGTTAATTCATGATTTCTTGAAATACTTGCAATATAGTAATAGATAGGTATATATTACCATTATAAAAATTCTAATACATTCCATTTGATAAGTAGTCTAATGAGTACTAGTATATTAATGTGAGTAGACTTTCCAGTTTATAGGTTATGTATACATACTTGGCTAGAGTAGTTACTGCTTGTATTAGTTTCCTACTATTGTGGTAACAAATTACTATAAAGAGTGATGTAAGATAACATAAAATTGTCATTTCATAGTTCTGGAGCTTAAAAGTGTAAATTCAAGGTGTTGTAAGGCTGCATTACTTCTAAAAATTTCAAGGAAGAATTATTTCATTTGTCTTTTCCAGCTTCCAGAGGCTGGCTACATTCCTGTCTCATGGTCCGTTTTTCTTTCACTCCAGCTTCTTACTCACATCATCACATCTTCTAATATTTGAACCCCTGTCTTCCTACTTACTGTAAGGACCTCTGTGATTACATTGGATTTTTCCAGATAGTCAAAGATAATCTCCCCAACTCAAAGCCTTTAACTTATTTACATCATCAAAGTCCCACTTGCCATAAGATAACACCAAGGGATTTTGGGGGGTTTAGGACAAACACATTATTCTGCCAACTACAATAGTGAAGAAGAGATGAGTAGAACCCTTAAATTATAGATCCCAATGGTTTTGAACACTCTTAGGATATATATATATATATATATATATATATATATATATATATATATATATATATATTAGGTCAATTATCTTTTCTTCCCTGCGCTGCCATTGCTCTTCTTTTGGAATACAAGAAAGTGAAATATTCTAGACTGTGTGTGTGTGTGTGTGTGTGTATGAATGTTAGTTATACAGTGCTCTAGTTGTTTTTGGTAAACTTCATAGGATGACTGACATGTGTAATATCCACGAACTAAAATATATAAACTGAGATCAAGTAGCATCAATAAGAAATATCAGACTTAGTAAGCCGCTCTCAGAAATAATGCATAGGTGAGTGTAAAACTTCAAAGTGTAAAGGTGTCTCTTTATGGTTACACTGGAGGCCTGATGCACAAAATGTGTGCAAGAGTAGGCCTTCCTTCCCCTGGCTGCTGGCACCGGCTTCCCTCTGACACCCGGGACCAGAGCTTCCCTGGCAGCCCAGGCTTCGTCCGGAAGGTTGTCTGGAAGGACATTTGGTCTAATTAGCATATTATGCTTTTATTATTATAGAAGAGTTCTCAGGTTGATGACTATTTACTATAAAACTCTCTTTTGTTAATAGTTTAGAGCTAAAATAAAACTATATTCCAAAGCAATTGATCAGTATACATGGCCTTGGGAAAGCCTGGGGGAGAGAAAAAAGGAAAAGCTATGTTTTAAAAATAACATAAAGGCTAAGTTGATTTTTAAAAAATGTAAATTTTATCTTTGTAATAAAGTAGGTTATTTTTGTGCTATGGATATGTTTAGCATTCTTAAAAACCTACTCTATATTCAGTAATTTTATATTGGCACCATGTCATTGTACTTTGTCTCCTAATTTGATTTGCTTTAGTTTTTTACTGAACTGAATTTCAGATTATTCAGTTGTTAGTATATGCAGTCAGAGGAGGCAAATAAAGGCCAATTTAAAGATACTTGTTATATATTAAATTATATATATTTCATTTTTAATAACAAGTTAATACCCCTTTTGATATTATTTTACAGAATGTTACATCATGAGTGACTTAATCTTTGCAAAACAATTTCTTTATATACTTGGGAAAAAGAATTGTGGTTGTCCATTTCATCACCTATATTTTGCTAATACAATTGTCCATTTCTTAGAATTACTGTGTCTTCAGAAAATAATTTTTACTATTTCATTCCAATAGGTGGCATGCTTACTTGGAGCTTCTGGCTGACTACCAGAAGGAAACTATTCTTATTCGTTCAGTTCTAAATCTGTAGTAAAAGATGTCAAAATGAGCTCTCAAGCAATTATGTCCTAAAATTATCTCACATTTTGGTACATTAATTGCCACATTAAAATGTGGTATTGACTTAATATTTTAGATACTTATATTTAGTGAATTCAATTAGTATATTAAGGAAATCTGTCAGTTTTCAGATAAAAGTTAATATGTTTTATTCAGTCTTTATAGAGAACTAATGTAAAGAGAGTTTATTTAATATCTATTTCTGTACACTCTACCAAATGTTAGTTAAGTGGGGGCAAACTACTTTATTAAGCAGTTTATCTTAAACAGGGACTTCTGTTAATTTTTCTATTGGACAAGTTTGGGTTAAACTGAACCAAGTTTTGGAAGTCATTATTATATATACACACCAATATTCAGTTTTTCTTTCCTTCCACACACAAAGAAGTTTACACTGGCTTTCACTTCCAGTTTGGCTAAGTTTCTAATAGGCCAACACTCTTGCAGAAACAACTGTACTCTGTATAATTGACACCAAACTATCTAAAGGCTCTTGAAAGTGAACAAAAGTAGCAGATTTTGTGAGGAAGCAGAAACTTAGATGCAGAGATTAGCATGTGGTATATTCTATCATTATTACCCCTGCCCCCCCTTTTTTGGTCATGTCTTGTGGGCATGCTATAGTTATTTTTTTGTTGGCCAGCCACAATTTTGATGACTCCGAGTATTTTTGGAACAAAGGCAAGAGGACAGAGATTTGGACAACTACAGCCACTAAGATGGCGAACCTTTTGAGCTTGGTGTGTCAGCATTTTGAAAAACCCTAACTTAACTCTGGTGCCGTGTCACATATAGAAATTTTTTGATATTTGCAAACATGGTAAAGCAAAGATTTATATTTTTGATATTTATTTTGTATATTTAAATGCCATTTAACAAAAAAAAAATCAACCAAAAAAAATGAGTTTGCGTGTCACCTCTGACACGCATTTCATAGGTTCGCCATCACTGACGTAAGATAAAAACAGTTCAAAATGGAGAACCAAAACAAGGAGCCAAATTTCAATATATATACTGTGCAATATATATACTGTGCAAATCTCTGTGGGTAACAGTGCCATCACGCATGGGCAAACTGTAGACAACCCAGCCAAGGAAATAATAAAAAGACTAAACTAAGATGTGAGCTACTGTATAATACACAGAATTTTCACTTTGTTTACAACTGAGTTGATTGCCAGTTAAGAAAGAAATATCTACACCCATGGGAGAAATTGAGAAGAAGCTAAAGCTTATACAACATAACATTCAGAATATTATCTAAAATTACTTGACGTATAAAGAACCAGGAAAATGTAGCCCACACTCAAGAGTGTTCCCTGTCCAATCTATAATAATAAAAGCATAATATGCAAATCAACCGAACGGCTGAACTGCAGAACGACTGTCTGAACGACCACGCTATGACACGCACTGGCGCCAGGCCAGCCAAGGAGGGTGCGATGCGACTGGAAGGGGGCCCAGCCATCGCCCCACGATCATCCCACAGAGGGAGGCCCAGGCTACCCTGATGGCGGTACTAGAGCAGGTGAGCAGGGCTTCCTTATGCAGAGCCATCAATAGCAGAGTCCCATGATGGATTGCCCCACAGAGGAAGGCCCAGGCCACTGGCCAGTGATGCTGTGGCTGGTGTGTGGGGCCAGCCAGCGATTGTCCTGCAGAGGAAGGCCCAGGCCAGCCAAGTGATCACACCCCATGCCCGTCGCCTGCAGAGGTAGGCAACTGATGACAGTGGATGGGGGGAAGCGGAGCACAGATGGCAACAGTGGCAGTGGTGGGGGCAGAGCCAGCTGTCAGCAGCCTGAGAGGGAAAGCCCAGATAGGCTCTGATCACCAGCCAGGACTAGGGACCCTACCCAAGGGGTCCAGCATTGTGAGAGGGTGCAGGCCAGGCTGAAGGACTTCCCTCCCCCTATGCATGAATTTCGTGCACTGGGCCTCTAGTGAACAAATAATATGAACAGCAAATAACTAGTAGGATTCTGTACATTTGAGGAATGTTACTTAGTAAAACGTTACTTAGCAATATTAAACACCACCAGTTGTAAAAGTGACTAATGTGCCGTGTATTTGCAATTAATTCCCCACTCCCTCATGTCAATAGGGCCAGAAGGGTAAAGAATTTGATGTTCAAACTATGCTGGTGTAGCATTTTAAAGTCATTCCTCGTGGTTTTTGATGCTTCATGGTATTCTTGTTCTCAAAAATTCAATTTTTCAGGCTTGATAAAATGCTCGAGGTTTCCAATAGTCCATGTCATTATGTTGTTTGGTGCTCACAGTGAATGGTGACCTTGATCACTGCTTTTCTTTGTATATTTTCAATAAAAGGGCTCATGATCTCCAAAATACATTTGCAATGGTGATATCTCCTTCTAAGACAGATCTGACATTGTCATTAGTCATTCACAGAAGCCCGAGCTGTTAACCTACTTTGTCTTTTCACTGGACATCAAATGCTGAAGTTTACAAGACACATTCTATTCCCCTCTCAATCAGATGTCTGCCTGATACTTTAAGGTACATTGAATACAGAAATGCAAATGTAATTCTGGAATAATTAGTTCGTTTCTTTTCTCTTCGTCACTTTACATTTTTTTACTCTACAATTTGAAATAAATCCAAAATTTTCTTAGAATTTTGATTACTTTTCTCTCATGAGATTATGTACCATTCAAAATATTCAGAGTCAAAAGAAACTAAAGAATGTTAAATGCAACCAGAGTATCTTTTCCCAAGTGTTGTTCTTATCCAACGCCAAGATATGATTTCTGTTTCCTGTGCTGTCAGTTCATCACATTTCAATGTCAAAAACATTGCTAAATGAGGTCAGACATGCTTCCTGTTTTTGAACCTGATTCTGATAAAGCTGCTGAATTTGTAATAATGTAACACAAATACTTCAGAATTTAAATCCATAAATCTTAGCAGTTTACTCAAATGTCTGGTCAGCGGGTTTGCATTGCCTGACAGTTAAGGATGTCTCTGGAAGTCCCAGTGGTACCCTGCCCTGATGTCATGTGGTCTGCTAACCTGGACATATAGAAACAGAAGCCATAAAAACAGGAAGGAGTATGTTTAAAGCCTCAAATGCAGATTTATACTCTCTATAGTTTGGGATAGTGCATATATGCTACTACATAACTGATTTACTCTGGTATATATATATATATATATATATATATATATATATATATATATATAGTATATATACTGTATATATATACATATATATATATACTGTATATATATACTGTTAAACAAAGCAATGAAAATGGAATTGAAGTATACCAATTTCAGAAGTGAGAAGTGAAATCTGGACATGTTGCTCTGTCACAGAAAAAGCAGAAAATGATTTTTGCTTACTCTTCATAATGGCTGTAGCCTGTGTAAGAAGTAACTAAATACCTACATGGTAAAATGGGACATCTGTAATACTTTAAACAATAAAGATACATTTAAAAAATACCTATATAATAACGTTATGATTCCTAAATGGAAAAATTCAGTCAAGTAAATCAATATAATGAGTTATTTGCCACTGTATAAACTGTATATTTTAACTATTTAATATTTTAACTATTTAATAATTTGTATTAATATTATATAAATATAGTCTTATAAGACCATATCAAAAAGTAGAAGAAAATATGAAGAGCAAGTGAAGATTAGCACAACTCAATTACAAAGTTGAAATTATCAACAAGATTCTAAGAATTATATATACTAGTATATATATACATATATATATATATGTATATATATATATATATACATATATATATATATATATATATATAACTTATATATTTAATTTATTGGTATTCAGCATTAAACATTACTAAATACCAAACTATTTTTTAAAAATATTTCTTTATTGATTTCAGAGAGGAAGAGAGAAGGAGACAGAGATAGAACCATAAATGATGAGAGAGAATCATTGATTGGCTGCCTACTGCACACCCCCCCACTGGGGATCGAGCCACAACCCAGGCATGTGCCCTTGGCCGGAATCGAACCTGGGACCCTTCAGTCCACAGGCTGATGCTCTATCCACTAAGCCACTAGGGCCCATACTATTTTTCATACAGTTTCACGTTCATAGCAATGAGTTAAATGTGCATATCCTATCTAATAATAGACAAACATGGTAATTAACCATATCTCCGACAAACTTCCCATTGGCTAATCAGGGTGATATGCAAATTAACTGCCAACCAAGATGGTGGCCAGCAGCCAGGCAGCTGAAGCGAACAGGAGGCTTGCTTGCTCCAGTGATGGAGGAAGCCAAGGTTCCCTGCCTGCTGCTGCCCAGCTCTGAGCTGGACTCTAAGAAACAATGTTGCAATTATAGAAGCTAAACAAACCCCAGAAACCTGCTTTCAGCCAGCCGGGCCTCAGACCTGGAACTGCAACAGTGTTTCAATTATAGAAGCCAAACAAACCCAGATACCTGCTTTCAGCAGCCGAGGTCTCAGAGCTGGAGCTGAGCCTCAGAGCTAAAGCTGGCTCTCAGTTCCAGTGACAGCCATAGAAAGTAAATAAAACACAGAATAAAAAATAAAAGAAAGAAAAAAAGGAGAGGTTGGGAGCTTCGGTCACCTGCCAGCCTGAAAACGGCCCTCAGCCCCTCACCCAGACTAGCCAGGCACCCCAGTGGGGACCCCCACCCTGAAGGGGGTGTGACCAGCTGCAAACAGCCATCATCCCCTCATCCAGGCTGGCCAGGCACCCAAGTAGGACCCCCACCCTGATCCGGGACACCCTTCAGGGCAAACCAGCCAGCCCCCACCCATGCACCAGGCCTCTATACTATATAGTAAAAGGGTAATATGCAAACTGACCCTAACAGCAGAAGGACTGGGAATGACTGGTCACTATGACACACACTGACCACCAGGGGGCAGACACTCAATGCAGGAGCTGCCCTCTGGTGGTCAGGGCGCTCTCACATGGGAGGAGCTCTGCTCAGCCACAAGCCAGGCTGATGGCTGCCAGTACAGTGGTGGTGGTGGGAGCCTCTCCTGCCTCCTCAGCAGTGCTAAGGACGTCCGACTGCAATTTAGGCCTGCTCCCCGCTGGCAAGTGGACATCCCCCAAGGGCTGCCAGAGGGATGTCTGATTGCCATCTTAGGCCCAATTCCCCCGGGGAGTGGGCCTAAGCCAGCAGGTAGTCATCTCCTGAGGGGTCCCAGACTGCGAGAGGGCACAGGCCAGCCTGAGGGACCCCCCATTCCCCCCGAGTGCACACATTTTTGTGCATCGGGCCTCTAGTCCTATATAATAAAAGCCTAGGTGGCATCGTGCGATGTCATCACAATGTGGCCACTCCCATGTCATCACGAGATGGTTGCCACAAGATAGCTGGCACAGGAGGGCAGTTTAGGTGACCAGGCCTTCAGGGGAGGGCAGTTGGATGCCACCATGCCAGGAAGGGAGGACAGTTGGGGGCCGTCAGGCTGGCAAGGGAGGGCAGTTGGGGGTGAGATTAGACCAGCAGTGGAGAGCAGTTGGGAGAGATCGGAGTGGCAGGGGATCAGTTAGGCATCAGTTAGGCCACCAGGGGAGCAGTTAGAAGGTGGGCCTAAACCAGCCGTGGGCAAACTATGGCTCGCAGGCCAGATCTGGCCCGTTTGAAATAAATAAAACTATTGAAAAAAAAGACCGTACCCTTTTATGTAATGATGTTTACTTTGAATTTATATTAGTTCACACAAACACTCTATCCATGCTTTTGTTCCGGCCCTCCGGTCCAGTTTAAGAACCCACTGTGGCCCTCGAGTCAAAAGGTTTGCCCACCCCTGGCCTAAACTGAAGTTGGACATCCACCAAGGGGTCCCAGATTGGAGAAGGTGCAGGCCAGGCTGAGGGAAACCTCCCCCGACACCCGCACGAATTTTGTGCACTGGGCCTCTAGTTTTATATAATTCAACCCTTTCTTCCATCCTTTTATATATTTCAATTGGAATGACAATTGAATATTAGCACATAAATAACTTGGAATGTACTGGAGACCATATAGCAACCATATATCTTTGGTTATTTATAAAAATGGCATATACGAATATTTTGTCCAATGGTACCATCAAAGTGTCTCAAAAGTTACAAACATTGCCCTAGCCTGTTTGACTCAGTGGATAGCGTATTGGCCTATGGATTGAAGGATCCTGGGTTTGATTCCGGTCAAGATCACATGCCTGGGTTGTGAGCTCAGTCTGCAGTTGGGGGTGTGCAGGAGGCAACCAACCAATGATTCTCTCTCATCCTTAGTGTTTCTATCTCTCTTTCCCTCTCCCTTCCTCTCTGAGATCAATAAAAATATATTTTAAAAATTTACAAAATGATTTCTTCTACTGTGTACTACATTTTTTGACTAAAAGTAAAATTTTAAAGAATCATTTAAATATGTACAGTGATGACATTTTAGTTTCCCAAATTATGAAAATATCTCTGTGGCCTCTCTTTTTAAATTTGCCTAATTATAGATAATTAAGGCTGGTGTCAATCAGTCCATGAGTAGTTACCGATTCTATCAAGATACACAGTGGATACAGGTGAAGAGAGCAGACAGAAAACCATGCTAGGTATTTAGTCCTGGGGACATGGACTCATTTTCAATCAATTGATTTTAAAGATAAATTCTTTATTTATTTTTGTGGTTTACCTAGAGGAATACAGCTTTTCAGCAGGTATTAATGATGCCATATTTTATTAACAATCTGCAGACCTCTCCGTGGTCAAACTTCTTAGCTGCTACTCCAACCTATCCACTCATTATAATAGTGAGCATTGCATCAGATGGTTAAGAACTGGCACCTACTCATTAATTTTTAGGACTCTATTATTCTCATGGTAATTAAGGTTCCCACTATTCTAGTTCTTTGCATTATTGGCTCATGTAATCCTTGTTATGCATCAGTGAGGTAATGACTTTTCCCCATTTTATCGATGATGACATTGAGGCATATAAAACTTGTGAGTTTTTGTATGACTAAGTTATTATGAGTAATAACTTATGAGTAATAACAATCAAGATTGTTATGAGTAAAATTTAAGAAATTTCTGATATCTCAAGTTAAACTTCCATTCTTCTTTAAAAATATGTAGTCAATTTGGGTCCATTTTCATCATTTCTGATATTCTTGATGAAATGTCAAGGTAAAGGCTAAGAATTAACAGAGAAAAGTCACATACTCATAAAACAAAGACTGCCAGAAGTTATTCTGCTAGTTTCTTTTCTTTTAAAAGTTTTGTTTTAGTGAGTAAAACCTTTTACTTTCAAGTGACAACAGAGCTTAAACAGGCTTTAAAGTGATTGTGAAGTACAAGAAAGCAACTTCCCCAGCTGACTTACAGACCTTACTCCTAGTCATAATCTCACTTGTGGTTCACCCTGCTGTTCATTGTTGTGCTGTTATAGTCATAAATTTCATAAGGCAGAACCTCACAAAATAAATGGCAGATTCTCTTAAGCACAAATGGATGAATGGTTATGGTATCAAATGGATGAATGGTTATGGTATCAACCAGATATGGGATATGCTTAAGGAAATATCTGAGAAGTCAGGTGTCAAATAAGTCAAAGAAGCAATTCCATCCACATAGAAAATAAATGTTATATATATAAAATGACATATATATATATTATACAATTTATATATATAATTTATATGTAAATATATATCAAATATAATTTTGTGCATACATTATATATAGACATATAACATATATAATTTATTTTATATATACACACATACACATATATATAATATACACACATATGTATGTGCATATGTATATATATATATGTATATATATATGAATATACATATGAATTAACATTGTAAGCAAACTAGTAAGAAGGCTTTCTGATGAGTGAGCTCCCAGCAGAGGGTTGAATGAGGAATGAGGCTCCTGAAGGTGAAAGGAGATCTCATTAAGTGGGTGCAACATTGTCCTGGGCATAAAGGGCTGATAAACATAGTAAGTTTAGGGGCAGCAACCAGCTTGCTATGGCTAAATTGCTTGCTATGAAATATGCATATTGCAAGAGGTAGAATATTCACCTGAAGAAGTGCCCAGAAGGTAAATCATAAAGGTCCTCTTAAACCATGAGAACCTATTTTTTTTTCCTGAAATGAATTAGGATTCCCTGGATAATTGTAAACTGCATGTTGCATGTTCCACACTGCTTGTTTAAATGATTACTTTGTTGTAAGTATAAGGGAAAGGCTGGCAGAATATAAGACCAAAACTACTTCCGGGAAATGATAATTTGGAATATGATTAAGATAATATTGATGATGCTGAGAATAAAAGTAGTAAATATTTATAGTCCTTATATGTGCCAGCCTACTTCTAAGTGTTTTATATATGTGAACACATGAGCAGTGCTGAACTATTATGAAAACTATTATATGCTCTATTAAATTTTATAAGAAATCTATGATAAATTTTCTGATATATTCTCCATTATTCCCTCACAGATGGTGAAACTTAGAATGGAGGAAATATCTGAATACAGCCATTGGGATACAGAGTCCAAATTTAACCAAAATATTATAATGCCACTTAGAACCTGAGGAACGAAAAGGGTACAAGAAAATAAGCAGAGTAAAAATTGTTATAATTAATCTAAGTTATCTACTTCATTAAATTGTCATCACCACACTGCTCTTTAATAGAAGGCTGTAGTATAATGCTTGCATTTTGCATGCTTCCTCTTATTCCTGTGGTACCAGCATCTCCTAGGTCCTTATCACCTTGCTCTGCTGCAGCAGCTGCTGTGGGCCACAGCGCTGCCTCTTGGGCGAGGTCTTGGTTTGTCCTAGAGAAAAGGGGCCTCGGACCTGGAATATGATCACCTTAGGCAATCCCCTTATTTGAGTTTCTGATATTTTGTTGCTGTTTTTCCTGCCACATGTGTACCTTAATCTCCCACCAATCCATTTTCCCAAACACATGAATAGGAACATGCAGTCAGTCATGTACTTCAAAGACTCGTCTATTCTGAAGTGGGGGAAGGTGGTGTCCCTACCCTCTTCCTCTGTTCTTTTCTTTTTCTCCCTCAGGAGACAGAGCTCTCTCTTCTTTAATAACCAGCATTTTTCTTCTCCCCTCTTCCCACCCATGATTAGCTAATACCATTTTCCCAGTTGGAAGAAAAATGAGAGAGGATAGTCCCTTTAATAAATGGTAAAAGAATGAAACTACACACACACAAAAATAACTTAAAAATAGATTAAAGACTTACATTTAAGACTTGAAACCAGAAAACTTCTAGAAGACAATATAGGCAATAAGCTTCATACTGTAGTCTTAGTAATGATTTTTGGGATTTGACAACAAGCATTAAGGCAACAACAACAACAAAAAAAAACAAGTGGGACTACATCAAACTAAAAAAGCTTTTTCACAGCAAAGGAGATCAACAGCAAAATGAAAAGGCAGCAATGGAATGGGTGAATGTATTTGCAAATTATATATCTGATCAGAGGTAATATCTAAAATATGTAAAAAAAATAAGTCAGTCAGAGAAAGATAAATATCACATGTTCTCACTCATTTGTGGATTGTAATGAACAACATAAACTGATGAACAGAAACAGATCCAGGGACAGAGAAGCATCGATCAGACCTTCAAACCTCAGAGGGAAGGCAGGAGAGGATGAAGGTAAGGGGGAGAGATCAACCAAAGGACTTTTATGCATGCATATAAGCCTAACCAATGGATGCAGACACTAGGGGGCTCAGGGTATGAGCAGGGGAGCGGGGGGGGGGGGGACAAATGGGGGATAAGGACACATATGTAATACCTTAATCAATAAAGAAAAAATTTAAAAATATAAACAACATACAACTCAATAGCAAACAACAACAAAAACAATGCGATTTAGAAATGGGCAGAGGACCCTAGCTGAGTAGCTCAGGTAGTTAGAAAGTCATTCTGAGACATCAAGCTTACATGTTAGATCCCTGGTCAGGGCACATAAAAGAATCAACCAATGAATGCATAAAGAAGTGGAACAAGAAATCATTGTTTCTTTCTTTTTCTCTCTCCAAAATAAGTAAATATATTTTTAAGTGGACGGAGGATCTGAATAGACATTTTTTCAAAGAAGACATACAGATGACCAACAGGTACATAAAATGGTTCTCAACATCACTAATTATCAAGGAAATGCAAATCAAAACCACATTGAATATCACTTATCAGAATGGTTATTATACGAAGACAAGAAGTATTGTGAGGATGTGAAAAAAAGGTATTCTTATGCACTGTTGGTGGGAATGCAAACTGATGCAGCCACCATGGAAAAGAATATAGCAGTTTCTCAAAAAAGTAAATATAGATCCGTCATAGAGTCCAGCAAATTGATTTCTTGGCATTTATCCAGGGAAAACAAAAACTAATCAACAAAAATTAACTAAAATCTTTTATGCACTGCTATGCTCATAGCAGCATTATCTGAAATAGGCAAGATACCCAACTGCCCATTAAAGAAGCTGCAATATGGAATATTATTTAGTTGCAAGAAAGAAAAATAATCTTGTAATTTTAACAACATGAATGGACCCTGAGGGCATATGCTAAATAAAATAAGTCACAAAGAGATAGACAAATACCAAGTGATTTCATATATATGCTGAATCTAAAGACAAACAAGCAAACACCCCTCCCCCAATTAAAAACAAACAAACACACTCATAGAAAGAATAGATTGGAAATTGCTAGGGTTATGAGATAAGGGGTGAGTGAAACTGATGAAGGAGGTCATACATACTAAAAGTCACAGAGATGTGTTGTACAGCATGGTGACTATCCTATATAATAAAAGCCTAATATGCAAATCGACTGAAACGGCAGAATAAGCGGTGGAATGACCGGTCACTATGATGCACACTGACCATCAGGGGGCAGACAATGCAGGAGCTGCCCCCAGCCCGCAGGCCCCAGGCCAGCCAAGGCAGGTGCCAGCAGGGGCTCCCTGATTGCCCAGCTGGTCACCCCACAGATCGACCCTGATCTCGAGCCAGGCCTAGGGATCCTACCCATGCACAAATTTTGTGCACTGGGCTTTTAGTACTTACTAATCTCGTATTGCATATCTGAAAGTTGCCAAGAGAGTAAATCTCAAAAATTCTCATCACAAGAAAAAAGCCCCAAAACATTTGTAACTGTATGGTGACAGATATTAACTACACTTATTGGGGTGATCATTTTACCAAATATACAAATATTGAATGATTATGATTATGTTGTACACCTGAAACTAATATAGTGTTATATTTCAATTATACATCAATTAAAAAAAGAAGAAAATATACCATTATAGTTTTTAAAACAAAGCATGGTTGGGTTATTATTATTATATCACTAATTTCTGCTGGATATCCTTCCTGCCAACCCAGTGTATTATATGATGATGGAGATTCATCATTGGCATTAAACTGTTTCTTACCATCTCCAAAAGGAGAAAAAAGAAAGGAAGGAAGGAAAAGGAAGCACTGCTTATAAAGCTGTTCTTATTGCAAAGAATATCCTGATTTGGGGGCCCTCTC
Source organism: Myotis nattereri (assembly GCF_964212035.1). NCBI lineage: Eukaryota > Metazoa > Chordata > Mammalia > Chiroptera > Vespertilionidae > Myotis > Myotis nattereri. The sequence continues at coordinate 211,369,603 of NC_138075.1, read as the reverse complement.
TGCCACTGGCCTCATGCAGGAAGATTTGGAATAGGATGATACGAAGAGCCAGAGGACAAAGCCATAGAAAGTGTTTGGGTGCCTTCTGAACATTTTCTTAGGGCAATGCTTAAGGCTACGGTCAGCTCTCGCATTTGGCCTGCTTCCTATACTCTTTGATCCTTTTACTACTATATTACACTATGTCTGCTTCATGATGTCATGTCAGAGAAGATAAAGCAAAGCAAGTACTGGGAAATCAAAATATGTGCCTTCATTATTTGAGTAGCACCGTTTTCTTCTCCCCTCAGTTCTGAGTTATAAATAATCAGAATCCAATATGTTATATTTTACAACAATAAAAATGTAATGTAAAACTTAGAAAAAAAAATCCAATTCAATCCCTAGGGGAATTCTAGCTCATTCTTACATTGAGGGTACCCAAAAGAATATAATGTGAAACAAAAAATGTAAGTTACATGTATAATTTTAAATTCTGTAGTATATACATTTTTAAGGGAAAAGGAAAGATGAAGATTTTAATATTTTATTTTAACCTAATTTTTAAAAAGATTTTTTAACATATCAATAAAATCATTTAAAAATATTTATCATTGTTCTATGTTGTGTTTTCAGAATCAATAGGTATCATACACTTACGACACGTCTCGGTTCAGACTAGACAATTTCAAGGGCTCAATAGCTGCAGGTGGTTTGTGGTTTCCATCATGGGCAGCAGATGTACACAGTCCTTTCAGTCCCCAGCTTTATGTGCGTGGAGATGGAACTCCGAATTATCCCTTGTGTAAGTGGACCCTGGGTTAATTGAATTGAAAATTAAAATTAATTTCAAGCAAATGTCCTATGGACAGAGGCCATCTTAAGTGTTTATCTTTCCTCTGAGTTGTCACATTGATTTGAGTTTATTTTAAATTTTTCATCTAATTTATGAACTCTCCTTAAAGGACTATAAACCTAAAGAGGAGCGAAGCAATCCAAAGTGCACAGGTCAAAGAATGGTCACAAAGCAAACATACCTTGACCCAGCACCCAGCTCAGAAAAAGGAGCAAATACCAGGGTACCAGAAGCTACTCTTCTGTTACTTCACAGCTGTCATTTTTTTTCCCCCAAAGTAATCACTAGTTTGGCTTTTAATGCCATACATTTGATTTGTCTGCTTCTCAATTTTATATACATGGAGTCATACAGAAGATACTACTTTGTATTTGCTTTTTTTCCCATTTATAATTATAATGGTTTTACTTTCTAAAATTTCTATGATACCTTTCTAAATTGCCAGAACACTGATGCGTTTTGAAAAAGAGAAGAAAGGCAGTCTCTGGCAGCCAAGAACTAGCCAAGAACTGGCCTAGCACTGTGGGGATGTGTTCCTAGGATATAGCTTGTCACTCACAGATGGGACAGGGATTTCTCTTGGGGAACATAAGCAATTTCACAGAATACCGTCAGACAAGGTCTCCCTGTGATCATATTGATCAACATGAACACATGCCAATTCCTGAAAAACTTTAAAAAAGGGTATTTACCAAACCACAAAAATTATCAGACATCCCTGTATTCTGACTAATATGAGTGACTTACTGCTTCTTTATTAATTATAGACTTGCTTCATCCCTCCCACCTCTAGATAAGATCTACTAAGAATGAATAGAATCATAGAATTATTTTCATATTTTGACAACACACAATTTAGAGCAAGCCTGTTTCTTTGATTCTTCCACCAAATTACATACAAAAGCCAAATCCTCTAAGTCCTTTTTATTGCCCTGCTAAGATGCTTCTGTTTTTCATGGTGTGCTTTCTCTTTTGTTGCAACAAGTGATAAAACAAAAACAAAAATACAAAACTTTGCTCAACTGTAATTAATAGGAGGACATTAACAATTTAAAAATTGGTTTTATGATGTTTTATACAGATTAAAATTGTCAAATTATCAATACCCTCATGAGATCTATCTATTTATGTCATTTGATAATTTGGTAATTTGTTTTCATCACCAAACACTTTAGAAGCTGTGGCCTTCTACCTTATTCTAAGGCTGTTTATGAATATTTCTTAGCTCCTCCAATACAATTTAAGTTTCTGTAATATTTTTTTAAACTGTGTCAAAAAATTGTGTATTTTTTCACTCCTTCATTAAATGCTTTTATTGTTTAGAACTATGGTACAATCAGTATTAGATAAATAATAAATAAATAAATAAATAAATAAATAAATAAATAAGTCATGAGCAAATTAATACTTAGATTACCAGTGAGAAATTGAGCTTCATCATCTATCTTTTTTTTTAATTCTTCCAGACCCCAAAGATGCATAAGGTAAGTGATGGAATGGTGACCAGGAAAGAATATATTTTATTTTGTGCAAAAATCACACTGTCATATATTATAGTCAACCTCTTAAACTTTGACACAATTAAACTAACTAATTTTACTGAAATAATCTAGTTTGGATAATTCATTTAAATGGGATGCCAGTTATCCATTTTACACTCAGGAAGCTGTGAGGGCTCTATCTTCTTCCCTCTTCCTTGGGAGACGTGCTAGGGACTGTCATCCACTCCACAATTACACTTCGGTATGATTTGCTAGTCAGTAGTGCGAGGAGATCTGTACCTAGACTTGGCTCAAATGGATTGTGTGATGGGAGTCCTGGGGAACATTTATGATGCTTGTGCTATTGCAACTGCTGTTCTGGGTTTTCGTTTTTCTGTTTCAAAGACTGACCACGACAGTGGCTGAGACAGCCAGTGATTTAAGAGTGAAGGATCGCGCCACTGTTATAGCTGTGGTGTCTGTGATGAATGGAGGCATCCCCAGCAAGAAGGAAAGAAGATGTGAAATAAGAGAAGAGGGATCAAAAATGACAGATTTAAAGCCATTCTCCCAAACATCAGCCAGTTTACCCTGTGAGGTAAAACCTATGCAATTTTAATTTTAAGAGATTTTATGACCCGTCATGCTAAATTTGATTGAGTCATGGTTTAAGATATAAATCACCATCTACTTAACACTTACCCTAGCCTGGGAGAAAATTCTATCTATTCTTTAGTCTTGGACTTCTTGAAATGTTTACTTTTGCTTAAATAATATCTAAAATATTGTTTTTAATAAAATAGGAGAGATATAAAACATCATAAATATTAGCATTATTGCTCAGTAAAATAGTCATGTGCTACCATATTTGGCTATCTTTTAGAAAACTTCATAAAATGTTAATAAGATAGATTTTCTAAAATTTCATTATGTACACAATCAAACACACAGCGTCTTCTATGTGATGTCTGTAGTTGTGGCTGCTCTATGAAACAAACAAAAAGAAGCATAAGATTACATGTTTACTCCATTAAAACTCTGAAATGTGGATACATGAAACAATTGGTAAAAAGAAACCACAAAGTCAGCAAACAATATTAGGACAATAGGTGTGCTAACATCACAGTTTCAAAATTAACAAATATTTCACAAGGCCTGCCAAGAGCTTATTTAGGTTTGGCATGGAAGTGTTTGGTCCATTTTGCAATGTAGGCATAAGAAGAAAAATTGTTCTCCTTTTGTGTGTGTGTTAAAGAAACAGAGATACCAACAATTTTAAAAAGGAAGAAATTATTTAATGAAGCTATAGGATAACAGTAGCCAGATAATGCGAGAAAGCAATATGTAGAATAACCATTCTATTATGTACCAGGCTTCAAAGTGCTTTTGATGTTTTTTACTAATTAAAGGACTTGTTCTAGAGACACACAGATGTATTTCAATATGGTCACACTTAAACTTTTGATGCTTTACCTTAGTGCATGTCATATCTACATATCTATATCTATCTATATCTACATCTATATCTACATCTACAGCTACATCTACATCTATCTATATCTATATCTATATCTATATCTATATCTATATCTATATCTATATCTATCTATATCTATCTATATCTATCTATATCTATCTATATCTATATAGATAGATGATAGATAGATGATAGATAGATAGATAGATAGATAGATAGATAGATAGATAGATGATAGATTTTTATTGATTTTAGAGAGGAAGGGGGATGGAGAGAGAGAGAGAGAAACATCAATGTTAAGAGAGAATCATTGGTCGGCTGTCTCCAGCACGCCCCACACTGGGGAGCAAGCCTGCAATGCGAGCATATGTCCTGACCAGGAATCAAACTGTGACCTCCTGGTTCATGGGTTTATGCTCAGCCACTGAGCCATGCCGGCTGGGCACCTTAGTGCTTGGTTTGAAATGTGTAAGCATCTCTATGGTGCTACTTTGGATCTGCTCCAAACTTGTTATACCAACTTATTTTGGGATGACTCAACTTTTGTCAGTGTTCTAAATAATGCTGAGGAGGGACTAATGTAATCACTTCCAATAATTACTCAAGTGACAAAATTCTGCCATTTGCTAAAGAAATTTTCCAAAATAAGCTCAATTTCCATTATGAGAGAAAGTTTCTACTTAGTCAACTCTGATTATAGTTGCTTCTTTATTTGTAATTTCACACTATCTTCGCATTAACTTAACTATCAATCATCTCCCATCTGTATTCCTATTGTGTGGTGGTTGTTTTTTTCTATCCCTTCATTACAACAATTGTCTCACTGCTATGATTATTCTGTCTCCTCCAAGGAACTCCTGGAGGAAAAGGATTATTTTTTAATCTCAGTAACTTTACATAATCAGATTTCAATACATCTTATTTGAATAAAGTTTGCATCAAGGTCAATAAAAGGCAAGCTGATTTTCTAAAATGCTAAGCTGCCTAAATTAAAATATCAGTCAACAAAAATGTATAGCCATAGTTATATCCTCAATAGTTCTGGAAAAAGACTTAAAATGTTCTCTGTCAAGATAGATATATTCTTCAGAAGTGATCTTGGATTGTTAAGAAAATGTTATAATAGATAAGATAAAATATAAATACTAAAAATAAGTTGTATATGAACAGTTTTCACAGTACATACATTAATTTGACACACTTGATTCTTGAAATATTCATACACAGCACGTAGGACTTGCATGCATTATTATCCTTCAATTTCACAGGAGAAAATGAAAACCTTAAGTTATTTTTCCTTAGGATACTCAACTACTAAATGGTAGTAGGGTATTAACCCAGGTTTCCTAGCTCCAGGTTTGTAGTCTTTCTACTACATTATTAAGTAAATAAAACAGACAAAGAGTCATGCAGTGAAAAAATACACATCTGCATTGAAGTAGTGAAACCACAAAGAATAATAAGAGAAATCAAACATCAGGACTATTCATAAAGTAACAGAACGCCTGTCTTTAAGGAGAATTTAAGCCTGAAGTGAGATTTTCAGTGTGCCAAACTAACAAGGTTGTAAAATGGAATAAAGTCTCAGCCTGTATTGCTGAGGAGCTGAAGAAATTAAAACAATCACCTAGAAATAAATTTACATAAATTGCAAAATATTAGAAATAGTTCAATATGTACTTATGAAATAAAATGCTATGTTAATTTAAAATTATGATTAAGGGGAAGAGGCAATCCCTAACATTGTCCACTGTTATCAAATGCATGCCTAACTTAATTTAATGTCTGAATCTTCTTTAGAAAAAAAAATTCAATGTAGAGGTCAAGTACAGCAGGGTCAGAAATAACAGGAAAGATAAACACCATTTATTTTCCTATGAAGAAAATTTGTAGCTAGACTAGTGATGCAGTACTTACATTATGCTGACATGCAGGCCCTGAAGACTTGTATTGAAAGCTGGGTACCGGAAAATAATAATGTGCAACTGTGCATAGTTTTGAAGGATGGCGGTAGCATCATTGTTACATTGTCCTTGCTGACTAAATCACTCTTGTTTATTGGAATATACTTTAGGAGAAAAATTTTTGCAGAACACTGGGGTTGAACCTAATGGATAAAGATTTTATATTGCTTTTGGGATACTATTCTACTGAGTCATCATTTGAAGTCTTATATTTGTATGAAATTAATGTCAAGGTTATTTGCAAATTTTTGTGCTGTTCTGAAAAATTCAGTTAACCAAAACCAGAGAATTTCTTCACAATTCAACTCTCTTTTATTTATTTCACTTTAACTTTCATTTTTTGTTATAATAAGATGACAAAATAAAATAGATGCATCTTTTGTCTATAACTGAGGTTTCTGATTCAGGACACTAGACATCAAATCCAAATTTTGTTACTTACTAGTTAAATGTCCACATGCAGCTAATTTATCCTCCTTCATCTATTAGTTTTTAAAAAATAAAAAAAGAAAGAAAAATTAAAGAGATTAAATTAACACCTATCACTTAGGGTGAATCCTATATAATAAACAGCTAATATGCAAATTGTCCCCTTGACCACCACAGCCCCTCCCTCCAGCCACTCTCTCACCCTGGCTTCCCCCCCCCTCTATTGGGGGTGGGGCCAGCCAGCCAACCTACTGTGTCCTCTCCCCCTGGCCAGTACAGCCCAATCGGCCCCAATTGGGGTAGGCCAGTCGGACCCCACCTGTGCATGAATTTGTGCACCAGGCCCCTGGTATTTAATAATAGCATACATAACTAACAACACAAAGCCATGACTTTTATTTTATTTCATTTTAAATATATTTTTACTGATTTGAGAGAGGAAGGGAGAGAGAGAGAGAGAGAGAGAGAGAGAGAGAGAGAGAGAGAGAGAGAGACATCAATGATGAGAGAGAATAATTGATTGTCTGCCTCCTGCATGACCCCCACTGTGGATTGAGCCTGCAATCAGGCATGTGTAATGACCAGAAATTGAACTGTGACCTCCTGGTTCATAGGTCGATGCTCAACCACTGAACCACACCAGCCAGGAACAAAGTCTTTCCTTTTAAAAAGTTGGTACTTTAGAAAAAAAGTTGGTACTTTAAAAAAAAAAATTCATTCATACTTTTATTATACATTTATGGAAGATTCTGCCATTTGCATCTCCAAAAATTATACTTCTTTCCTTCCTTACTATCAGAACCGTTGATGCTGCATGAATTAGAATTGGATCCTATTACCATCTTCACCCCTTTGCCAGGGAAGACCCATTAAATCAGTCATAGTAGAAGTTAAGTTGTGCTTTCCTTATTATAGGCCATATTATTCTTCCTTGATATGCCATTTACATTCAGGCTGAAAAACAGATGCAGTGACTAATGATGCAGATAGAGACCAAAAAGACAGAATTATCCTTAAAATGTTAGGATGGCCAAGTGATAATTAGAAAATGTCTGGTTCCTTGATGTCACTGTGTTTCTTCCCACCAGTTCTAAAATGCTTATCTCTGGGCATCTTATTATACAACATGAAAAAAATAAACAAGTATTTGGTTAAGACATTCTATGAAGTATTCTATGGCAGGCATGTAAATAAAATATTCACAGAATTAAGCTTTGATGAATATATTAATGCATTTTCTAAAAATCATTTCTGCTCTTAAAAATCTGAATTTGTATAATATTATGGTGATCATACTGTAATTGCATAAAGGTTATTTATTTACAATATTTTTGAATAATTTATTGTTAAACTTTATAAAAAACAATAAAAACTAATTCTTAAATAAAATAGACACTATATTGAGGCCTACTATGCCCAAGGTACACAGTACTTTAAATGAATGTCAACAAAACTTTATGCAAATATCATGGGTCATACAAATAAAAAACTTAGAGTAGATTCACAAAACATTAAAAAAGACACAAGAAAATTAGAGAATACCATTACAAAATAAATCACCAATTCTCTCTCTCACACACACACACACACACACACATACTCACACACACGCACACACACAGTCAGTAAGATTGTCAGAAAGGAACAAGGGATCTATAAAACAGGCAGAAAACTATTAAAAGAGAGTATTAGTTACTCTTCACCTATCAATAGCTACCCTACATGTAAATGGATTAAATTCTTCAACCAAGTAGCAGACAGTAGTTAGATGGATAAAAATGCAAAACCCAACTATATGCTGCCTACAGGACACTAACTCCAGTATTAATGACACACATAGGCTCAAAGTAAAAATAGAAAAAAATCATACTTTTATTATTATTATTCATACTTTTATTCATTACTCAGATTGCTCACTAGATAAATCTGAGTAATTTGTCTTAAAAATGTTTACTAATTGTATCAGAATCTCTAGAAATTTATTCTGGACAAAAATAAGACTCATTGCTCCTACAGCTAGATACTTTTAATCAAATTTCAAATAGGGGGGATTATGCAAATTGCAGGCATTTTTATATTTATGTAAAACATAATTAAAATTTTGTTTGATTTCTCAAAATTTTCCTAAGCATACTTATTCATTAAATGGGTAATTTTTCCCTGTTGATTTGCACTTCTAAAAAAATAATTTTAGCATCTACTAGCTTTTTGTTATTTGTTACTATTAGAGGATGTGTGTGTGTTTGTGCGCACATTTTAATGAGCTCTATCTTTTTATGCTTAATATATATGAAATCCACTCTACAACTAACAGAAGTCCAATTAATGGCAAATACCTTTGTGTTAGCGTGTTAAATGTTATGTAATTTGTATAATTGAAAAACCTCTATTTTTAAGCTAAGTAAACATAACCAGATAAATAAAATGTGCAAGCAAAATTTCTAAAAACTTTGATATCCCTTGAACAAACAGTGTTAAATGAATGCAAATTTATACTTAATAGTTTATATTGCTTAGGCTAGGTATTACACAACAACACAAAACCAAAGGAGCTCACATATCAAGACTGTATGCTCGAAAATCCTGTGACACGTTGAGTACACATACATGTGGTTATAGCTTGATACTGGTAGGTCTAGTGAAACCCTAGTCCATTTCTCTGAGAAGCAGCAGAAGCAAGACATGATCAAGTGACCATTTGTTATAAACAGGATTGGAGTGTAAGGTTGAGAAAAGACATCTAGACTAGATTTTAAATTGATTTTAATACCAATATAAGGTGTAGTCGATGGAGCCTATTTGAAAAATTTTGAAGAATGGGATAGCAAAATGAAACCTGCATTTTAGCAAGATTAATTTGGCAGCATTATGATGGATCAATTGGTAGGAATAACAGTTTAAGGACAAAACACCAGTTAAGAAGTTAACACTGTAGTTTGAGTGAAATGCAGTGATAGAGAATTAGAGGAATGTAAATGCCACAACTAACAGAATATATTTCAGTATGTCCTCAGAAAGGACCAACATCAAAATTACTATGAGGGTCTAATTCCAAGTAGTCCAGAGAATGTTGATGAATGTTATTGGAAAAGGGAAAAGATAAAGCATCTGAATGTACAATATAAACTATTAAAGATGTACAGCAGAACTAGAAAAAATGTGGGGCCTAGATATAATAACCATGTAAACAAATCTAAATTTCTCCTGGGAGACAGCACTTCAATAGAAGATTAAAAAAAACTAAAGAAACACTGATTGCTACTTGTTAGCTGTTCAAAAGGGCTTTTCTTAGAATGAAACCATTTCCCCTGCTAGAGAATTGGCCAGGTTCAATTTGTTGCCTTTGGATCCAAGAAAGACCTGGTAGATCTTCAATGTGCTCTTAACAGGCTCCTTCTGGTTCTCTTATCAATCTGGGGTGATACCCAGGAGAATCAGGAAATACTAGATTTTTCTATAAACTATATTTTAATCTAGGTCTTTTCAAAAGGAAGTGCTGTTTGTATTCTATTCCATTCTTCCTTGCAACTGAATGACATAGATTTGATTATTTCAGTGATGTGTTTTCCCTGTAATCATTTTCTAGAAGCATTTTGTTAATCTGCCCCTTATACCATAAACTACTTAAGTTATTTAGCTAAGGGAACAAGAGAGATTTTGAATACAAATTGAATTATTCACTACAGTTATTTTCGTTCAGCATTATTTTTAAAGTGCCTACATTGTATTTGAAACTCATGTATAATTATTCATAAAATCATATCTAAAATTTTAAGTAAAATAAAAAATTATAAAATTTAGACTTTCAGCAATTCAAAATATGATTATTCTATTTTTAAATTAGTCTGCTGATGCACAGCACAGATAAGTCGAACCATTTATGTACAGTTACATAGCCAGATTTTAACAGAACTAGAAGTAGGGCCCAACAATTTAGCCTTCCCTTTCATTGTTTCCTCCCTTATTCTGAATGTCCTTCAATAGTTGGTGCAGCATTATTGTAGACAGGAAATGCTATGTTTTGAATTTATAATTTTCAGGGAGAATAATCAACATAAGGGATGTAAATTGAATAATAATGAAAAATTCGTCTTGTGTCTTTGGCAAAAGCACACCATAATTAATTGCAGCTGTTTTCACATAACAATTGTGCAATTTTCCCTTCTACCCAGGAGTTGCTGAATCAGGTTATGCAGCAAAGTTGATGTATACCATCCATGGAAATGAGATGTTTTAGATGCACTATTCTCAAATGCCAAAATGGATGACAGTGTGAGATATAATCCTTTACTGTTTAATGCAACTCAAACCAATCTACATTTTAAAAGTCATTTGATTTTTCCCCTCTGTACTGCTATCAGATAGCAACTAGCTCTCTGGGGACTCCATTCATGCTGAGAATGCACTAGTTAGTGATTACACTGCTGAATCAGTCTGTAATCAATCTTGCATCCTACTGATCTTCTTTGGAGTTTTTATTTTGATCACCAACTAATGGGAAACACAGCATGTTAAAGAATAATACAGTTTCATCTAATAGAAGCTCCACTGAATAGGCCTCTGGGCACTCTTATATTCATGTTTCAATGAAAGTGTTTGTAATACAGTCAATTTCTGAAGTGAAAAAAGATAATTATTATATCTTAATATAATAAGCTTTATTTATCTTAAGTATAAATGCATCATTTTAAAAATTTATGAGTTGACCAAAAAAATACAGTTTTCTAAGATTAAAAAAAGTGTTTTTCTTATCTCCTATTTTCTTATTTATTATCAATCCATACATAATCATAGATCCTCGGATAAGTTGCCAGATGAGTTTTATCCTAGGAAATTCCCACTCCAACATGTAGATGTAGTAGAGAAACATATTTAAAACATAAATTTAAAAGGCAATAAAGTATCTATAGCCATATGCAGAGAGTATTTCCTAACAAGCAGGGTTTGTGAAGAAAACATGATCAGAAATCTCAGTGTTAAATTGCTGTGAAAAACATATAAGCAATATTGCAGCGTCACAGAAATGGGAATGTTAAGTATTGGGAAAAAGATGGAGGTAAATAAAGGTAAAATTTTGTGTTCTTACAGTGTTGCCAGGAAATATTTCAAGAAGTCAGGTTGATATGCTGATGACCAGATTATCTATATTCATGTTTTAGTTTGTGTTTCACAGAAAGGCAGAATCTAAGAAAGTGAGTGGAGTGTATGAGGTCATTTCATAGTTTGTTCTCAAGAACTATGTTGGGGATGAAAGAGTAAGAAGAATAAAACATGGAATGAAAAAACAAATGCAGGGAACATCCACAAGTCAATTACTGTAAAACACTCTAGTAACAAAATAAAGTTTTAAAAGCATATTATCATTTCAATAGATCCCCAAAAAAGCATTTCACAAAATTCAACATCCATGTGTGATAAATAAACTCTCAACAAAGTAGAGAAGGAATCCTATATAAAAAAAGTACAGTATGCAAATCGTCCCCTCAACCGGGAGTTGTCTGGGAGTTTGACTGGGGGGGGGGGGGGGGGGGCGGGGCCAGCAGGGGGAAGGAAGGGAGACCCTGGTGGTGGCAGGCAGCTGGGGGGAGGGAGGCCCTGGCCAGCAGCCAGTAGCCACTAGGGACCCTACCAGAGCACACATTTCATGCACTGGGCCTCTAGTGTACCTGTATAAAGACCAAATATAGCCCAAGCCCACGGACAAATCATAGTCAGTAGTGAAAAGCTAAAGCTTTTCCTCAAAAACCAGGAATGGGACAAAGATGACCACTCTCACTACTTTTAGAAATACTAACTATGACAATAAAAAGACAAGAAAAAGAAATAAAAGACTTCCAAATTGGAAAGTATATGTAAAACTGTTACTCTATGCATATGACAAAATATTACATATAAAAACCCCTAGACTCTAAAAAAAAAAACAAAACCTGTTAGGACTAATAAACAAATTCAGTAAAGTTGCATCACACAATATAACTATATTAAAATCTGTTGTGTTTTTATACACTAGTAACAATCTATCAGCAAAAACTCTGAACATTGAAAAAATCCTTGGGTACAAAAGTTGAAAGATGAGACATGAAGGGTGTTTGAAAGGGACTTCTCTACAAGAGCTCTGTCAGCCACCACTGCAAAAGTACCACTGAACCAAGTGAATATGGCCTAGAGCACCTAAGAATAGAAAAAAATTTAAATGTTCCCAATCGGGTTATTTTATATTTATTTTTCCTGCCTAATTGCCCTGGCTAGAACTTTTGGACAGTATTAAATGGAAGTGGTGAGACTGGACAGCCTTATCTTTTTTGGATATCTTTCTCCAATAAATGCTCAAAGATTATTGCATGCCTTACGTTTATTTTTATAATTATGAAAAAAAATGGTTTGACAATTTTTGCCATTGTCCTAATTGCTTTTATAGATGAGCAGATTTTCAAAGGTCCTTATTATGATATTTCAGATCATTTGCTCCCCCCTGCCACTTATGTTTATGTGACCTTAAAGTTTTCACGTAGAATTCTGAAACTCAATTTATATAAAATCAGAATTGTAGCATTTGTCTTACACTTTTTACAGGATTATGACATTTTTTTTATCCCATAATAAAATACATATTATTTTTGAAATATATTTTTATTTATTTTTTTAGAGAGAGAGGAAGGGAGATAGGTAGAAACATCAATGAGAGAGAAACATCTATTAGCTGCCTCCTGCATGCCCCCCTCTACTGGGGATCAAGCCCTAAACCTGGGCATGTGCCCTGCCGGAAATTAAACTGGTGACCTCTAGTTCATGGGTTGACACTTAATCACTGAGCCAAACCAGCGTGCCATACTTAAAATTATTAACGTCCGAATAAACACACAAGGGAGATATTTCCTCTATTTTATAGATGAGAGAATTTAGATTAAAAACCACATGAGTTATTTCCTCAAAGCTTTCCATCTAGCAAGAACAAAAGCTGGAACAAACTCATGGCTAGTTATCTGCTTTCTAGGACAAGTTACTCTATAAAACACATGCTCAGGAAAGTTGAGGAGGAGGAATAGAGGGAGAAGGATTATCTGTTATCCTTTTTTTCTACTATAGAAATTATATTAATATCATCATTTCATCTCAGTAATACATAGAGAAAAAGTCTGCATGGCTCATTCTTTATGTAAATTTAAATCTGAAAAGCTCTGATATCATTTTCTTACTAAAAAGATACTATCATCTTATTAAATGTTCACTAATGACTAGGTGGTGACAGCTTATTTTGGAGCATTATTATAAATTGCACTAGAGGCCCAATGCATGAAAATTCATGCAAGAGTAGGCCTTCTTTCCCCCAGGTCCTGCACCAGCTTCCCTCTGTCACCCGGGACCCAGGCTTCCCTTACAGCCCCAGCTTCATCTGGAAAGTCATCCAGTAGGACATCCAGTCTAATTAGCATATTACACTTTTATTATTATAGATTATGTGTAACTCCTGCCATTGTAGATAACAATCATATTGTTCAGTAGAGACCGTTCAGAATAACAGTATATTTGCTTTTAACAAAAATGTTTAAATTTTTACAGTATTTTTGCCACATTTATATAGTTTGTCTTGCTAAACAGCAGTGAAGTTTGAAATAGTTAGATGATAGGCAAATAGCCAACTTTATCTACTGATAATTGATCAATACCTCAGGCTCAATTACTGCAGTTCTCTTCATAGCCTTAGTTGTTGGAATGCTCTGATTCTTTTTAAATATTTGTTTTACTATCTTTTATTTAATTTCTATGTCATGTGTAGCTAATTTATCATTGGTTAATTAATCAAATAGTTATTACCTATTTTATGTCAGAGAAATCCTGTGAAAGTACAGAATATTATTTTTTACCTTAAGGCAGGCCTTAATACTTTAAAGATGGAAAACATATATATCTTTAGAAAAGATTTTTCAAGCTAAAAAAACACTCATTTTTTTTCAGTTTTTTTCTTATATGGCTGTGTATTCAGCTAGCTCATAGTCCTGGTTAACTCTGTATTTTTTTATCCTTATTTATCAAAGTCTCTCTCAAAACATGATACCCATAACATATTAATTTATAGGGATTGACACTAAAGCCAGGAAAATTAATTCCTTTTCAAATACTTGTTTGTTTATTTATCAGTTTTGTTTTAGTTATGTTTGAGAGGAGAATACTTTATTAGGGAATCAGGTTTTGAATATGAGACTCTGAAGTCAGTATATCTAGATGCAATTCAATGTCTGTCATTTACTACTAGTTCTGTGACCGTGGAGGAGTACTTCACTGCTTGAGCAATTATTTGGAGATGGAACAGAGAGAGATGAAAGAGTAGCATAGAAACCACTTATCATATTATGGCAAGGGCTAAGGAGATAAGATATGTGCCTTAATGAATGCAATGCTTTATTAAGCAAATACTAATAGCTACATTTCCTGCTGGATGTCAATGACATAAAATTAGATAAGTCATGATGCCTGCATACATGAATTCACAGTCTAGGGTAGAAGAAAGATACATAAAAAAACTACCTCTGTGTCAAGTTGTTAATTGTCATAATGTGAATGTAAGTAAAGTCCAAGAGAAAACAAATTGATTTCATTGTTCCGTGTGTCCTGACCAACACAGTCCAATGGGGATATTATTTCCCATTATCTAGGCAATTAACTTCCATTATGCATCTTAAGATTGTATTACCTTTGTTAACTACACCTCACTGATGGATAAAATTAAGCAAGAGAAAAGAAATTAATTTTGCCCTTTACATTTTTATTATTTAAGTTTGTGATGGCACTACTAGATGATTGTTATCTTTATTTAATGCTTTGGATATATTTAGTTTCTCATGGAGTACCATAACTCTACATTAAATTTTACAATAATTTTGGTAAGCTTTAGTATATGTAGAAAATGTGTTCTGACAATTTATTTTTATTTATTTTTTAAATACATTTTTACTGATTTCAGAGAGGAAGGGGGAAGGAGAAAGAGATAGAAACATCAATGATGAGAGAGAATCATTGATAGGCTGCCTCCCGCATGACCCCAATGGGGATCAAACTGTAACCTGGGCATGTGCCCCTGACCGGAATCGAACCCGGGTCCCTTCAGTCCGTAGGCAAACACTCTATCCACTGGGCCAAACCAGGTAGGGCCTGACAATTTTTTTAAATCAGGATTTTGCATCACCTGCTATTCTGTAATAAAAATACTGCATTTGTTTTTGTTAATGACTTTTTCTAATAGACGATTTATTCTTTGATTTTAGGGTTAATTCAATTTTTAGATCAAATTTAAGAAAATATCCATGTTAATTCTGTACTGAAAAGATCTGAGATATAAACATATCTTTGGGCTATAAATATGCTGGTAAAAGTGTGGAACTTTTCAATATATGATGAAAGAAAAATTAAGATTTGAAAATCAAATGTAAATTTAAATATCACTTCTTACACTTATTACACTATGGTGCAGAAAAGTTTTATTTTAGGGCATGGGTCTCATGCATAAAATTGAGTAATGCTTATTTCATGAAGCTATTTTGAATATTATATTTTTTACAGTTGTAAAAATCTTAGAGTAGTTTCTAACTTTTGATAAATGATTAATAACTGTATATTATTGGTATTACTATCCATACTGCCATATCCTATCTTATAATAGACAAACATGGTAATTAACCATACCTCTGACACGCTTCCCATTGGCTAATCAGGGCAATATGCAAATTAACTGCCAACCAAGAGGGCGGCCAGCAGCCAGGCAGCTGAAGCGAACAGGAGGCTTGCTTGCTCCAGTGATGGAGGAAGCCAAGGTTCCCCGCCTGCTGCTGCTGGCCTCTGAGCTGCACTCTAAGCAACTATGTTGCAATTATAGAAGCTAAACAAAACCCAGAAACCTGCTTTCAGCCAGCCGGGCCTCAGAGCTGGAACTTCAACAGTGTTTCAATTATAGAAGCCAAACAAACCCAGATACCTGCTTTCAGGAGCCCAGGTCTCAGAGCTGGAGCTGAGCTTCAGAGCTAAAGCTGGCTCTCAGTTCCAGTGACAGCCATAGAAGGTAAATAAATCACAGAAAAAAAAACAAAAAAAACACCAGAATAAAGGCAGAGGTTGGAAGCTTCAGTCACCCGCCAGCCTGAAAACAGCCCTCAGCCCCTCACCCAGGCTGGCCAGGCACCCCAGTGGGGACTCCCACCCTGAAGGGGGTGTGACCAGCTGCAAACAGCCATCATCCCCTCATCCAGGCTGGCCAGGCACCCAAGTAGGACCCCCACCCTGATCCGGGACACCCTTCAGGGCAAACCAGCCAGCCCCCACCCGTGCACCAGGCCTCTATCCTATATAGTAAAAGGGTAATATGCAAACTGACCCTAACAGCAGAAGGACTAGGAAGGACTGGTCACTATGACACACACGGACCACCAGGGGGCAGACTCTCAATGCAGGAGCTGCCCTCTGGTGGTCAGGGCGCTCTCACATGGGAGGAGCTCTGCTCAGCCACAAGCCAGGCTCTGACTGCAGATTAGGACTGCTCCCCGCTGGCAAGTGGACATCCCCCGAGGGCTGCCAGGCTGCCAGAGGGATGTCTGATTGCCATCTTAGGCCCAATCCCCCGGGAAGTGGGCCTAAGCCAGCAGGTGGTCATCCCCTGAGGGGTTCTAGACTGTGAGAGGGGACAGGCCGGGCTGAGGGACCCCCCTCCCCCCGAATGCACACATTTTTGTGCACCAGGCCTCTAGTATTATATGATTGTTTATTAATTATAAATTTATGTTAATATTATATTTTCATTTTAACAGTGTTTATTACTAATTATTAGCTTTAAAATAATTTTGTTTCATTTATAAAACAAATTAAAAATACAATATAAAATAATATAGTAGTCATATTTCATAGAACATATTTAATGTTCTAAATTTATTTTTTTCTATTGAAAATCATAAGTGGCATTCTCATTTCAGAAACAATGTTGGTTGGCAAACTTATCTACAGAAAGAACAAATAAATATCTTAAAATTTTATATATACATATATATATATAAATTCTAAATGCAGAGGGTGAAACTGTGAAGCAATTTTATGGGAAAATATATGTAGAAAATCAAGGTAAATTGTTTACTACTTTGGGGTTTTAATTTCTTCATCTGTTAATTGCATAATATCAGTTTAATAAATGAATTAAATTCAATTTATTATGTAAAGGCTCTACAAATGCAAGTTATTATATTTGAAGGCTTACTATAGGAAAACCTGAAAAACAAAAAAAAAGAAAATTCTTCGTGTCATTCCCTGGTAATTCTCTTTTAAAAAATATTTATCTTGATTTCAGAGAGTAAGGGAGAGGAAGAGATAGAAACATCAACGATGATAGAGAACCATTGATTGGCTGCCTCCTGCACACCCCACACTGGGAATTGAGCCCGCAACTGGGGCATGTACCCACATGTGCCCCGACCAAGAATCAGTAACCTTCTAATTCATAGGTCCACACTCAACCACTGAGCGATGCAGGTTGAGCATCGCTGGTAATTCTTTAATTTTATTTTTGGAAGACTTTTTTTGTTTATTTTTTTTCTTTTTATTGAATTCATTGAGGTGACATTGGTTAACAAAATTATACAGGCTTCAGGTGGACAATTATACAACACATCATCTCTACATTGCTTTGTTCACCACACAAAGTCAAGTCTTTGTCCATCATCATTTATACTGCCTTTATCCTCCTTCATCTTCTCCACTCCCCTCCCCTGAACAATCACCAGTCTCTTTTCTGTGTCCATGATTTTTTTTTTCATTTTTCTTTTTTGCTCAATCCATCCACCCCCACATCCAGCTCCCCTGCCCCACCCAGGTGTCAGCCTGCTCTCTATGAGTCTATGACTTCACTTTTAGCTCATTTTGTTCATTTGATGCTATATATGAGTTAAATCACAGTCATATATTAAAGGCCCATAAGTTTCCCCATTTGACCAGCACACATTGTTTTATTTACTTTCTAAATATCACCTCGAAACTGCACTTTTCAGCCCCATCATTCTGAAACTATCCACACATCCACGACCCATATGGTTATAATGACAGCTCCCATGTTGAGACAAAGTGATCGTCACTCCTAGTGTATGGATCATGGTCAGGGTTTCTGATACAAACTGATCTTATGAAAGTATATCTCTTCAAACTATAAGTGTGAATCTGGTCTTTGTGAGCAGAGCCAAGTTAATGACAATATTCTCAACAAGAAAAATACAACCACACCTACCATTTAGTTTGTCGCACTCCTCCTTGTATGCTACGAGATAGTTCAGTATTTTTTAGTAATTTTCCCTACTCCATTTTTTCTACACAAATGGGAGAAAACGTCTGCTCTTTGAAAACAATCACTGAAGTAGTTATATTAGGCAACTGGCAGATTATCTTCTTTGGTTCCTCATTTATAGGTTAGGTTATATCATATGCAAGGTCAAATAGAATACTGGAGTATAATCCCTTTAAGTCTATATATGTTGCAGAAGCTGCAAAACTTAAGCCATCATCAATGGTTAGGCATGGTGATTCCTATCAACACCCCCACCAATCATCAATAGTGCCAAAGATTGATGGGTACTAGAGATTGGTGAGGGATTGATTGTCCCAATTTTAATCAAATAACTCCAAAGCTAGCTAACATTTTAGGTCTCTGTTCCGTACATTATCCTAGTAGAGTAATGTACTCCACCCATTTGATATAGAGATACATTCATCTGTCAATGCATTATTTTTCCTACCAAAAATAGTTTGCCTTCAACCACAACTTTTCTGTCCCAAGGATTTCTACTCAAAATTTCTGATACTTTGACTATATTACCATCGTCTTATGGATTAACCAGGAATAGTTGCTATTGAAGATACCACACTAACATATCAGAATGAATATGTTCTTGCTTCAGTATCTCTTCAAAGCATCTTTTTTAAAAATAATTCAAAAGCAAATCAGAGTGACTGTGATACTTCTAAAACTTCCTACAGTAAATTCATGAGACTAAAGATAATTCTGAATATATCACAGTTGCTCATCTATGAGTAAAAAGTCAAGTCTATCATAGAATCTGTAGGAAAATTTATAAGGGCTAATATATTAGTTTAACTTTCATTTATTGAGCTCCAGGCATGTGAGAGAAATTCACCAAGATGAGTAACATATAGTATTTTATTCAATCATCATAAAAGTTCTGTGATGAAAATATTATTTTTCCCATTTTATGTTCATGGAGAGTGAGGCATAGAGAAGCTGAATAAAGTTTCTTTGCTTCTCAGATCTAATATGGATTCAAAACTGGATTTTACAAAATCTACCCTGTATAATTAGATTTCCTTCAGAAAAAAGTAACATGAACTCCAAATAAAGCAACTCGCAAAATAGGAGTATTTTTAAGAACACAAACAAGCCCAGAGCCAGATTGCCTAGGGCAGGTGCAAGGCTTACCACTGCCATCAGAGTCTGAAGCCTTTTCTATCCTACTGCTCATTTATCATTCTGAGAAGCAGTTTAGTTAGAGCAGGAGAGCAGGGCACGGGGATCAGACCTCTAGAGTTCATTTCCTGTCTCCATCACAAATTTGCCATATGACCTTGGGCAACTTAATCTCATTTTGTGTTATTTTCCTCCTCTCAATAGTAGATATAATAACAGTACCTAACTTAAAAGATTTATGTGAGAACTAGAATTCTATTTAACTGTTGTGGACACTCTGGACACATAAAATGAATCCCCTCCACCCAAAATGTCTTTCTGATGTCAAACCTGAAGATATTGCATCAAGAGAGTATAAACATTTGTATTCCTCACATAATGATGTTTTCTGGGGGAACAGGGAGAGCTGCAAAGCAGGCCTAGTCTTAACTTTGGGTTTGAATGAACCCCTTGGCACTACACTGTAAGTCCATTAGCTATTTTTCCTGAAACTTTAAGGATGAGGATATTTTTTGCTTGTTTGTTTTATGACAGAGGTAGAACCAGTATCATCAAAGGCATTTTATAGGAGCCTGGTGAGCTACTTACTTTCAGCGACCATCTGATGGGCCTTTGTGTCATGCAGGGTATTAGGCTTTCTCCTGAGCATGCTATAGATTAAGGCCAACACCTGGTCGAGACTCAGAACTCATTCCTGGTCACGGGGTGAGAGCTGTTCCCCTGAACCTTGCATACATCATGGCTTTTGCTGGAATAAGTCACATCGCTCACTCTGAGAGACACTGATATGTTGGGGCAGTGACCCATGATTTAAAGCCACTTTGAAGAGGGTCCAAACCCATTGCGCTGTCCATAAACATCAGTTATTAAAACTGACTTACCTCAGTGAAATCTATAACAGAGGCTCAGTAGAATTCAACAAATACAGCACAATGCAGCACAAACAAGACTTCCACCAGGCAGCCACTCATAGCTCAAGTTGGCCAGTAGGCAGTAACACAGCTCAAAGAGCATGCTAGCCAGCAGGCATTAGAGAAAATGAAGAAAGCTAAAACAAGCAAACAAAAAAGATACCTGGTGGTTTGGGTCATCACCTAGATATCCTGTTCACGGTACAAATGGTTGAGGTTACCCCACAGAAGTGAAATGGACATCCAACCAAATAGTTAAATAGGATGTTGAGATGGATGACACCACACACAAGCAAAGAGGATGTTTGAAAAAAAGAAAGAAAGAAAAGATTTCTAGAACTTTCTGGGGATAAAAAGGCAGGCTTCCAAGCAGGTCTGAAAATGGCTTGAGAGAACAGGGTAAGACCAGATGGCTTTTCTTATGGATGGAGGGTGGGATTGGGCATGCATGGGTTGTGGTTTATATGGTTTGAACTGCCTTTTGGTGCCAAGTGGGGGAGCAATGGGATTATTTATCAACTTTGCCAGATGTGGGCTGAAGAGGAAAAGAAAATAAAGGGACTTGAAAACTATTGGTACTCAATTAAAATTGAAATTAGACTAATATATCATTCTGTCAACAAATGTGTTTTCATCATTTTCCCCCCAAATATTTTTATTGATTTCAGAGAGGAAGGGAAAGGGAGAGAGAGAGAGAGAGAGAAAGAGAAACAATCAATGATGAGAGAGAATCATTGATTGGCTGCCTCTTGCACACCCCCTCGTGGGGATTCAGCCCGCAACCCAGGCATGTGCCCTTGAATGGAATAAAACCAGGACCCCTCAGTCCTCAGTCCAATGCTTTATCCACTGAGCCAAACTGGCAAGGGCCATTCTTTTTTTAAAATATATTTTTATTAATTTCAGAGAGGAAGGGAGAGGGAGAGAGAGATAGACATCAATGATGAGAGAGAATCATTGATTGGCTGTCTCCTGCATGTCCCCTACTGGGAATCGAGTCCATACTCTGGGCATATGTCCTAACTGGGAATCAAACTGTGATCTCCTGATTCATAGGACAAGGCTTAACTACTGAAACACACTGGCTGGGCTATCATTCTAAGATTGTTAAATTCCATGTCATATTTGGTACTCTGTAATCACAAGATGGCTGCTGCACTGGGGACATCACAATACACACCTAGTAGAAAAAAAAGAAAAGACCCAAGATGGCAAGCACCACATCTATGCCATTTATCAAAATATAAAAAACAGCAATAATAAAAACCAAAAATTTTGCTAAGAACTCTTACTGCAGCATTTCCCTTAAATATCATTAAATAAATCTCAAATGACATGACCAAAAGGGAGACTGAGAAAGCTAGTATTTCTAATTTCTAACACAATGAGGGGTCCTCTTAGAAAAGAGGGTAGTAGTGACTATTGGTAGATAGTCAATTGGCTATAACAGTAATGTCTTTTTATATCTTATGCAAGGAGATTTGCACGATATTTAACAATAGCTGTAGATGGTATGAATTGTTTTACTGTAGTACACATTCTATGCCCTTTTATTAAAAGTTGACAACATCTATCACATACAATAGCTAAGAAATTTTCAGGCCCTAGCAGGGTATCTCAGTTGGTTAGAGCATCGTTCTGATACATCAAGGTTGCGGGTTCAATCCCCAGTCAGTGCACATACAGGAATCAACTAATGAATACATAAATAACAGGAACAACAAATCAGTGTGTTTTTTCTGTCTCTCTCACACTATTTTCTTTCTCTACCTTCCTTTCTCTAAAAATCAATCAATAAATAAAATGAAAACAATATTTCCAGTGATTGCTGCTTTGACAATATTGTGTCTTGTATTATACATGTGAAAGAAGGAGAGGGATCAAGAGACGAAGCACTTATTGCAGTGGAAACTCACTAAAATTTCTTTCTGTTTGAATGGCTTATAGATGAATATGCACTTTTACAGAGATCATTGAATGGTCACTTATGTAACTTGCCTTAAAAAAAAAAAGAAATGGAAAGCCTTGCCGAGAATACTAAACATTACCTTATTTCAAATCCTGTATCAGACATAAATTATCTTTCTAACCCATACCCAAAAGTCAAATGATCAGTAGTAGGAAAAATTTTGTAGTATATTTCTATTCAGTCATATAAGCAAATAAGGAGAGAGAAAAACTAGAGTAAAGGCTGTACCCATTTGGATATCACAATTGTATATCTCAGTACCCTTCTTTTCATTATTAAGAAACATAATGACCCTGAAACATAAAAGAAAGAACTCAAGCTGTTAAATGCATGGTTTGTTTCTCTGTGCTGCTGCACAGATGAATGACCTGAACTCGCACAGCTGTAAGGTTATACCGATGTCCTCCTTCTATGATGCCTCACATGACTTGACTCAGAAAGAAAGAGAAAGACTTGTTAAGTCAAGAGTAAATGAGATATCTCATTTGCATTGAACTATAGAAAGGGTGGAAGAAAAGGACTGCTTCTTCTTTGCCAAGTGTATTTTTTCCTTCATACTGTGGTATACTGATGATATAATGGAGTTGGACATGACAAAATCATTTGCATTTGGCCTTGCTTTCTGTAGTATCTTTCTATGCTTCTTATTTCAAAAACAAGTGAAACATCAAATTTTTATCCACTCAGGAAACTATTAGACCCTCATGCAATTTTCTTTTTGTGTAATAAAAACAAAATCTTATTTCCCACTTTGGATTATTTTATTTTGTTAGATTATCCACATGATTGGGGAAAAAACACGTAAATAAAACACCTCACATTTACTGTATGACAAAAATATTTTATCACCAATTCTCCTAACAGGAAGTACAGAGGCAGTCAGATAGGTTAAATCAGACATTCTTCATGACTTTACTTAAAACAGTATTCACCACAGGTTAGTGGTTATTTTGAACAATTATTTAAAATTACGCTTATTTTCCAACCACATGAAATAATCTGATTTTTTTTTAGATTATTCAGGGGAAGCACACTCATTATGAAAACATTACAATGACACATAGGTCTGTCCTCATTTCCCATGACATTCTTACTTAAAAATAAATAAATAAAATAAATAATATATAATAAAACTTGGACCATACATTTCTCTACTCAAAGAGAATAATATTGTTTCGCTTGACTGGATATTAACAATTTCTTCATTGGGCTAGACTTCTTAACAATGTCAGTGAAATAGGATGTATATTTGCAGAATCAGCAGAGTTCTTAACAGCATTACGTTTGAAAAGGCAAGCAATGTCCTTTCTTACCTGGTTGTCTTGCACTGTGGGAGTCAGTCCTGCCTGCTAGGCTGGTAGAGGGCTAATTCCCATCCTGCTGTTTCTAGGTCAGGCTATTCTGTATTTGCCTAGATTCTACACACACAGACATTTCACCAGTTAACTAATTACTTCTCCCCATGAGTACTGTTTGAGGACCTGCAGCATTCATAGTTTGTCACACCATTGGGTGACTATGATAAAGTTAGTGCTAATTTATTATTGGAATTATAAATGTAAATACAAGAAATGCCATAAGGAAAATAAAAACCTCTACTAAGAAGATAATATATATTGTGAGCTTTTCATTAAAGTCAACCCATAAACAGTGTTAATTCAGTGCATGAGCATATATATATCGGAAGGAAGTGAAATCACTGACTCACTGAGATATCTGCCCTCCCATGTGCATTGCAATATTACTTATAAAAGCCAGGATATGGAAACAACCTAGTTGTCCATGAGTAGAGGAATGGAGAAAGGAAATGTGGTATATACACACAATAGTATATTATTCAGCCTTAAAAATTGGAAAAATATCATTTACAACAACATGGATGAACTTTGAGAGCAATAAACTGAGATAAGATAGGTAGAGAAAGGCAAAATTTGTATAAGTCCTCGTATCTGTGAAATACAATTATTTTAATTTTTTTATTGATTTCAGAGAGGGAGGGAGAGGGAGAGAGAGACAGGAACATTAATGATGAGAGAGAGAGAGCCACTCATCAGCTGCCTCCTGCACACCACACATTGGGAATTGGGCCTGCAACCTAGGTGTGTGCCCTGGCCGGGAATTGAACCATGACCTCCTGGTTCATAGGTAGATAGATGCCACTGAACAACGCTTGCAGGTCCAAAATTTTAAAAAACAAAATATATAGAAACAGAGAATAGAAATAGATATTGGTCAAAGGATTAAATTCCCAGTTACAAGGCAAATAATTCTTGGGGATCTAATGTTCAGTGTGATGACTATAGTAAATAATACTGCATTATATGCTTGAAAGTTACTATGAGAGCAGATCTTTAATGTTCTCACCACACACACCAACAAAATTGTAATTCTGAGAGGCAATGAGGCGTTAACTATCCTTATTGTGGTAATCAACTTACAGTAAGTAAGTGCATTAAATCATCACATTGCATACATTAAATTTACACAACACTTTATGTAAATTGTCTATAATAATAAAAGCATAATATGCTAATTAGACCTTCCGGAAGAAGCCCCAGTGACAGGGGCCAAGCCCCTTGCATGAATTTTGTGCACCGGGCCTCTAGTATCACAATAAAGTTAGAGAAAAAAGTAGAAGCCATGTATGGTAGTGACCATTTAAACACAAGAATTGAAATATTATGGTTATAAAATTGCTCTAGAGGTCTGTAATATATTTGACTCTCTATGGTCTTACACTGCAAGCCAATAAAACATGTTACAATTTCCTCGCACTGTCTTGTCTCAGTTCTTTGAATATTTATCTTCTCTCTTATTGCCCTTACATATAAGAATTGCCAACTACACACCAACTCAAGGCAAAGCAGGAAGGTGAAAACCACAAAGGAGAAATAACATCTTAAAAGGAAGGAGATTAAAGGGAAGATAAAGGCAGTCTCTCAAAAACTGCTAGTAGTAAAGTTTAAAGACCTCTGAATGCCCAGGAAGCATCTCTTTAAGAAAAATTTGGTAAGAATAATTTGCACAAACTTTATTATGTTATTTTTCTGATCCTTGAAAGTGGAACATCAAAGTCACTCTCTCACCTTTAAGATCCTTGGCTGAGCTTCAATGGAAAGAAAGTATTTCCCATACATTGAGGGCACTATTTCTGTACTTAGAATAGACTAAGATAAAATTTTGGAAGATATTTTGTTTTAAAAAAATCACAAATTTTTTGATACTTTAAAATAATGTTTATATTTAGAACTTATATTCATAGAATGTGCTCTAAATGATAATTGTATATTTTACTATAATAGTCTCATACCTTGGTTATTCATATGCTTGCTAATCATGCATTGCAAAGAATTTTATTGTACTAATTATATCTACAGAATTAAAGATGTCAGAATTGTAGTCTAGTGGAATGAAATAAAACAAAGTAGACCATGGTCAAAGTGCCCCCCTGGTTGGAAGTACCAGGTCTTTTACAAACTATGAATAACTTCTCTCAGAAGACTGACAGCATAGGAGAAGGAAACTTACTGGGTAACTTAATAAGAAAGAAGTTACCAGAAAATAAGGCCAGGAACCAAAGCAATGAAAAATCAGTACAAGAACAAAATCATTAGGGATAAGTAACTTAGGAAAGATTTTCATTCTAAACAGGAAATTTTTATTCTAAAACTCCATTATGAATTTATTAGGAGACTGAGCTACTAGGAGTAAAGTTTTACTTGCCCAAAACATGACTATGAACCAGAGGTCAAAGAGAGGAAAGGCAAATTGATATTATCACACTAGACTGAATTAATAAATGGCCTGCCCATGTGTTTCTGTTCACTATAGTTTTAAACTCAGAGTAGGGACTGAATCACAGCCAACCTGGAGGGCAGGATAAGTTAGAGAAGTAGATGGAGTAATGAACATACACAGACAAATGTATTGATCTAGAAATCTTTCTAAGTAGAGGGAACCAAGCCTGAAGAAATTGTCAAGGAAACCAGTTCAAATGCCAAGAGAGTTGACGTCAGTGATGTAGCACCTATTGATATTCTGAGGATTGAAATAGCACCAACACTCATGCTGAACTAATAATATAAATTAACAGTGGGAGTATTGACATGCAAACAGCAATAGGCATAGCAAACACTTGATCATTAATAGAAGTTTCCTCAGCAGTGACATTTTTTAATCAAAAGGACATAGGTTTATAAGACCTTGTCAGTACTGATGATTTTTTTTTTCTGGATCACATAAACATTAAGCTACTCATGAGCATTTCAGGATTTGGATCTATTGAATGTGCATTGTCCTCTCTCCCCACCTGTCACTTTTTTCTTATGGTGGTTACAGCTTTATGAAAATCACCCAGTAGCTCATGGTTGGTCGTTTGCCACCCTGCATAGTTTGAGTTTCCTTAAATAGTTTTCTAGTTTGTCCTTGGAAAAACTAATAGTCATATCTTCCCATAAAGTAAGTCAATCTAGTATAAAATCATTGATTGCAAATAAAAATACGAAGCACCTCAAAGCTGCCTCACAGCAGTCTTTTGAAAATTGTAATTTATTTAGTAACATTCAACAAGTACTTATTGAAAGTCAACTAGCAGTCAAAAATGGGGTTCAATGCTATGGACATGATATGAGCAAGATACAGTCTCTTCCCTCAAGAATTTTATGATGCAGAAATTGATGTGAACAGGCAAATGTGGCTTAAAAATGTGGAAGAATCGCCCTTGCTGGTTTGGCTCAGGGGATAGAGTGTTGGCCTGCGGACTGAAGGGTCCTGGGTTTGATTCCAGTCAAGGGCACATGCCGGGTTGCAGGCTCGATCCCCAGTAGGGGGTGTGCAGGAGGCAGCCAATCAATGATTCTCTCATCATTGCTGTTTCTCTCTCTCTCTCTCTCTCTCTCTCTCTCTCTCTCTCTCTCTCTCTCTCCCTTCCTCGCTGAAATCAATAAAAATATATTTTTTAAAAATGTGGAAGAATCAGTCTAACATTATCTCAACTATGATACAGCATTTCAGAGGTGGAAGAGAAACCCTATTGTTAGTTTTCAAGTCCAAATATATTCACCCCTGCACATTCCATTTGTGCATTCTAATATCAATTTTGATAATTGTGTAATATTTTTTAAGTTTTCAATTATTTGGACATATAATTTTATCTTTAACCCTACCAGACAGCTATACCAATTTTTCGGTAATTTCCACACAAAGGTGGAATATTGGCGCTTGATGAAAGGTAGATGAAAGGTAGACCTATTTTCTACAATGTCTCCAAGTTCCATCTTATTCTAACCACTTGTTTGCATGTAACTAACATTTTTCTATATCATGTTTTTTTTTTCTCTTTAATGCTCAGGAGCCCAGGTATAGGGGACAGTTAGGTTCAGGGCCTCAGGTCTGGTAGGATTAAACCATAAATGTGTTTTTAATTAGTGTGAACCTGTAGGTAGTGGGGAGTAAATTCTTGCTGATGGTCATCAAGGAAAAATTTTACTTATAAAACATAAGCTTGCTTGAATGTTAAGAGTTTAGAATTTATTCTAAATGGAGTTTTCAAAATTACAGAACTTATACTGTTTTAAAAAGTGAAAATAACAATCATACAGGTTTCTGAGGATGCCCAGCTTTTAGAGAATTGTCAGCCATTGCTTTGCTGATTTCAGTTTGATTTCCTTTCAGAATAAGAAATTATAATGAATCACCACCAATCAGCAAACCTGATTATGGATGTCAGCTATCCTGCCCTAAAAAGCACCTGCTTCCGGCGAGTGGACCAGACAGCTGTGGGCAAGCCTGGAATGAAGTAGCCCTATGCCAGCAACAAAGAACTTGGAAATCTGCCATCCCTACCTGTAATATATTTCTTAAACGGCACCTTAATTATGCTGCACGCAATTGAAATCTTGGTTGTAGAATATGCATTATGTAGATTTAGGACATATTACATTTATGCCATATTCCCAATTTTTGGCTCTTTGTTGACAGGGATCTCATTTTAGTCAAGTTGATGATACAGAGAAGGAACAGGGTGATGTGCAGAATGAATTACCCATTAAGCAGGATGTACTGGTACATATGCAAATATAGGAATACTCCAGAAAAAGAAAAACAAAAGGAAATGTAAACTCTAGAAGTAAACAAGTTAAATATCAACATGTATGTGTTCATAGATGTTTTGGAAAAAGTTTTTACTTTTATTTTGTGATGTAGTGTTATCTTTATTTCAAAGTAGGGTATTTATAATTTTTTTAAGGCATGAAATTACTGAAGTTCTTAATTCTGCCAAGACGTTATCAGTGTCCTTCTCAAACATAATTGGTTATCATACACCGGGCAGAGTCCTATGCCAAACCACCAGAGACATAATTCGGGTGTTTGGGTTCACCCTGTGTATAATGGTCTTTGTCTTGAACATGAACTTTCTATGAAACCTGTCTAGGTAGGAAAGTTTGACTTGCTCAACATAGCAGAAATGGGCTAAGAAATCTCTTACAAAAGAGATAATTTTAGCTATATTTCTCAGGAAGAGGCAATGTAACAGACGGAAACTGTAGGCAAGGTAATCTCCAGGTTAAAACCTTCAATTAAGGCTATTACAGGAGGGGTTGGATTGTTTTGGATGAGTAATTGGTTGCCATCTAAGGATCTCTTAATTCTAATATTTTGATTACAAATGTGACAGCGAGATAGAGTACAAACCTGTTTTGAAAGTTTGAATTTGCTTAACAAATACTTCTGATACAGAGCATAGAGTAATTGATCCTTTTTTTCCAAAATCCATGTTCTCTTAATTCAAGGATGCTACTCTTGACAAGTTTTAGCATCAATGAGTGAGCATGACCTCAAAGATCAACACGGGGCCAACGGATCTTTTTGTATTGTGCACATACGCAGAAAGACTTTACAATTAAAACAAAGCCAGATGTTTCAGTGAGCATGCAGAAACTACCAGCACAATCCAAATAAAGTGTTGTTGTGGGGGGTGTTTTGTTTGTTTGTTTTTTGTTAGAAATAAGAGCTTGATTTTAAAACCTCTTACTAAAACATTTTAAGGTTTCAAGAAATGACTTGTGGCCTGACCAATTTGGCTCAGTGGATAAAGTCTTGGCCTGTGGACTGAAGGGTCTGGGGTTTGATTCCAGTCAAGGGCATGTAACTTGGTTGCCGGCACATCCCCAGTGGGGGGTGTGCAGAAGGCAGTTGATTGATGTTTCTTTCAGCGCTGTTTCTAACTCTCTATCCCTCTCCCTTCCTCTCTGTAAAAATACATATTTTTAAAAATTAAAAATGAAGAAATGACTTGTTTTTCAACCTGAATGACTGTTTTACATTTTAGCTCCCATCTTAAATATAGCCATCAACATGAAGAAGGAATACAAAACTCATAACATGACCTAAATACTGCCCATCCTGATTCCATGTTTCACTGAAAGGTGATGATGACGACATTTAAGGTAAACAGAAGGTGGTGGCAGCATTAGGGAACTAGGAAGTAAAATGGGAAAGTCAGAAATGACTGGGTGTTACTGCACAGGCTCCTGGCCCTGAGTAGAACTGTCAAGGACCAGCCATGAGTGCAGGTGATTAGGAGGGTACATTTATCAAAGCTGGAGGCAGCGGAACAGGAAGGGCTTAGCATAGAAGAAGCAACAACAGAGCCCTGGTTGGGCTGCTTTGGTTCTCTACAAATGTCAGGAGAGAAATGAGCCAAGGCGGGCTGCTTTAGCTCACTGGGAAGTCAGAGAAAGGAGGCCTTGGATACAGGTTCAGGGGGTTAGCGGTAACAATCTGCTTCTTCCCATTACTCGCAAGTCTCGTGGGTTCCCTTAGAGTTTAGGAGATGCATGCCTGTGGGGGAAGAAGGAGAGGGCAACGCCACAGGCATGCTTAAATTATTTTTACAAAAATAAATGCCAAATGCCATGGGTAATCAAGATAATCTCATTTTTCTACATTAACCTCCTCAAAACAAACAAAAAACAGAAACAACAACAAAAAACACTTACCTGTAATCCATGACATGTAGCCTTTTTTTTTCTTTGACCTTGTTTTGAGGTAAAACTAACCTTGGCTTCCATTCACTAAGTCGACAACAACCAAGAGATGATGGAGCATAGCTATATTGTATTAAGAGGCATCTGCATATATTGTACTGGTTAAGAATATGCAACCTCACCCTCCATTCCCAATGCTCCTTTAGGATGATGTGCTGCCACAATGGAGGAAGATTTTAGAGATTTTCCACTCAAATCTCATCATTATACAGATGAGAAAAATGTGGCCCAAGCAGGTGGGTGGCTCTTCTGAAGGGTTAAATGCTCATTACAGGCACAGCTGGGACTAGAATAAATGTTTTCTGCACCCAATATACTATTATCCTAATTACTTACATTCTTTGCTGCTTTCATTCCTATGCTCTTCGTAGTTATTAGAACTAAAGATGTAGATGACTGAAGCAAATTGCCTTAAACACAAAAGGCAGTCAGTCAATAGTGGTTAGTGAATGAATTTGTTTCAGCTATTTAGTAGGTAAGAAACATAACTATATTTAAGTATCTTCCCCCAAAAATGTGTTCCATTGAGAGGTCTATGAAACAGTGGTTTAATAGCTAATTCATCTCCCCCTTTTAAATTGTAACAGCTTTTAGCTGCCAGAATAATTAATGCAATAAATATAAAAAATATTTTTAGTTTTTATAAAGTTATGTTATTCATGATTTTATGTCGTTTTACATTTGCATCTTTTAAGATATCTTTGGAAATTAGAAAACAAAAATGATGGAAGTATATAAATACTAGAGGCCCAGTGCACAAAATTTGTGCACTCGGGGGAGTGTGTGTGGGGGTATTCCCCAGCCTGGCCTGTGCCCTCTCACAGTGCTGGAGCCCCGAAATCGATCACCTCAAATAGGTAGGCCCCAAACACCCATCCGGGGCTCCTCGATGGATTGCCCCAAAGATGTAGGCCGGAGCCAGGGGTCCCGTCTCCACAGCGCGCATGGGGCCACAGGAAGCTGCGTGGAGCAGTTGCTGGGACCCGCTCCCGCAGAGCTGGAGGCAGCAGGGACTCTCCACTGCAACCCACCTCCTCCACACACGGTGGTGGGGACTCTCTACCAGGACCCGCTTCCTCCACGCAAGGCAACGGAGACGCTGGGACAGGCCTCCTCCGAGCCTCACAGAGCCATGGGACCCCAGGCCTCGCACAGATGCCAGGCCTGGCCTCCGCTGTGTGTGCAGTCATCTTGTGACTGTGTGAGGGCAACATGGCGTGACGGCGTGAGGACCACCTAGGCCAGTGATGGCAAAACTATGACATGCGTGTCAGAGGTGACATGCAAACTCATTTTGTTGGTTGATTTTTCTTTGTTAAATGGCATTTAAATATATAAAATAAATATAAAAAAATATAACTCTTTGTTTTACTATGGTTGCAAATATCAAAAAATTTCTATATGTGACACGGCACCAGAGTTAAGTTAGAGTTTTTCAAAATGCTGACATGCCGAGCTCAAAAGGTTAGCCATCACTGACCTAGGCTTTTATTAGTAAGACTAGAGGCCTGGTGCACAAAAATTTGTGCACTCGGGGGGAAGGGGGGTCCCTCAGCCTGGCCTGTGCCCTCTCTCAGTCTGGGACCCCTTGGGAGATAACGACCTGCTGGCTTAGGCCTGCTCCCGGGTGGCAGAGGGCAGGCTCAATCCCTAGGTGCAGCCCCTTGTCGGGCTCAGAGCAGGGCCGACTGGGGAGTTGGGGCACCGCCCCCTGTCACACACAGAGCAGGGCCGATCAGGGGGTTGGGGTACCGCCACTCTCACACTCAGGGCAGGGCCGATGGGGGGGTTATGGCTCTACCTTGTCACACACAGAGCAGGGCCCATGGGGGGAGGGGGTTGGGGCACTGCACCCTGTCACACACAGAGCATGGCCGATCAGGGGGTTGGGGCGTCGCACCCTGTCACACACAGAGCCGTAAGGCGATCAAGGGGTTTTGTCGCTGCCCCCTGTCATGCTGATCCCGGTGCTGGGAGGCCTCTTGGCTCCACTGATCCCAGTGCTGGGAGGCATATTACCCTTTTACTATATAGGATAGAGGCCTGGTGCATGGGTGGGGCTGGCTGGTTTGCCCTGAAGGGTGTCCTGGATCAGGGTGGGGGTCCACTGGGTTGCCTGGCCAGCCTGAGTGAGGGGATGATGGCTGTTTGCAGCTGGTCACACACCCTTCAGGGTGGGGGTCCCCACTGGGTTGCCTAGCCAGTCTGGGTGAGAGGCTGAGGGCTGAAGCTCCCATCTGCTCCTTTTTTTCTTTTTCTTTTTTTTTCTTTTTTATTCTGGGCCAGCTTTAGCTCTGGCTCCAGCTCTGAGGCTTCCACTGCTGAAAGCAGGTATCTGGTTTGTTTGGGTTCTATAATCAAAACAATGTATAACTCCAGCTCTGAGATCCCGGCTCACTGAAAGCAGGTTTCTGGGGTTTTGTTTAGCTTCTATATTTGTTACAATGTTTCAAACTGCAGGCTCAGAGGCCGGCAAGGCAGGCGGGGAATGTTGGTTTCCTCCATCACTGAAGCAAGCAAGCCTCATGTTAGTTTCAAGCTGCCTGGCTGCCGGCCACCATCTTAGCTGACAGTTAATTTGCATATCGCCCTGATTAGCCAATGGGAAGGGTAGCGGTCGTACGCTAATTACCATGTTTCTCTTTTATTAGATAGGATTGTCCATAAACTTAAAAACCTAGGAATAGATTCTACACACCTGTTTGTCCATGTAAAATATCCAAATTTTATAACTGGTATTATACTCCATTATAATAGTAAGTTTCTTTACAACCAAAATTGTTACAATTTTTCTCAGGGGTTGTGCAGAGGGTACAAATTCTTCCTACGCATATTTTTAATTGCTCTAAAGTATTCTATTTATTTAGTACTTAGAATAAAATTTTTAATCTAGAACAATTACTTCAATTTATATCTCTATATATGAAAATACCATTATAAAGTGTATGACTATGTAAACACCCTTAAGAGGATTTCTTTTTATAAACATGTAACAAATTCTATCCATAGATGTAGCATAAAAATTGTGACTTTCCCTAAACACTAAAAATTATTATCATTTGTGTCTTTCAAATCGCATGAGTAACAAATAGCAAGCTAGTGTTGTTTAATTTACACTCTTTCAATTATCAGCTACAGTAAACAACAACATATACTGTTCACAATTCCTAATGCACACAATTCTGAAATTAAGTGGTCCATTTCAAATATGCTTCATATTAATCACTTTGTCTATCCCATTTCTCATTTTATAATATGGGATAATTTAAAAGGCTAAATCAAAATGATTTTACAGTTTTTTATGTTTAATACAAACAAAAAAGTTTTACAGACACATAAAGTTGTTGCATAATTCACTTTGAAACTGAACCCTTAACACATATAGTTGTTTGAAGTTGACAGGAGATGCATATGCATATGTGTGCATATCTAGAATAAAGAAAGAATAGTGCAAGATTAGCAAAATAAATTCATATGCATTATAGTCTGGGTGGGAATTGTATACATATATCTTCCAAATTTACCTGAATATCTCCTTAAACAATATACTAAACTCTTGTTTCCTAAATAACATAGAGTCTGTGTGCATAATAAATGCAACATCTACAGGAAACATGAATGGGGTAGAAATATGACTCAATTCAGCTGTCAACAAAGAAGAAAGTTGCAGGTGCTGGTCTCTGAGAGGCAGCCTCAAGTGAAGTCTGGTGTGCGGGAGGTTCGTTAGGATCCACACCTGTACAATGGAGTGTAAAGAAGGAGGGTTGTGCAGAGGGTACAATCCAGCTGCCCAGCACAAAGATAACCTCAGCTGACGCCCAAAGAGCTGTGGACCTAAAATGTCAATCAGAATTGTCTTGTGTTGGGCCAAAATACAAGGCCCTTTGCACCCCTGCCTCTATAGTCTACCCTGGGAGGGATGGGATATTTGGAAAGCTGGCTCTCCATGGCTGAAGGCAGACCCCGGAAATGGCAGGTGGCTGGAAGAGCTCAACCTGACAAATTCTCAGTAGCTGGCACACAAGTGCTACCTATAAGGGACAGTAGACAGCGCAGTCCCATGTCCAGCATGAAGACTATTTAATGATATTATAGAAACTAATCATTCCGGAAACAGGAAAAGGTGGAAAAGCAATAGTTACTGAGATAATGGTTCAAATTCTCCAGCTCAATTTCAACAAATGACCTCTTAACTCACAGAGATTTAAGTGAGCCTGGGCTGCTTTGTCAATTGCTCTGTGATCTTAACTTTTTTACTTAGTTGCAGTTACAAATTTGCGATAGTTATACAGCATGTATATTTTGTTAATATACATTGCATGAAAACAAGAAAAAATAGTTTAGGGTGGGCTGCTTGCCTGCTCTAAATATTCACTTTTTAAGTTAGAGGGGGGAAAATATACAAATCTCTCAACAAATAAAGAGATAATAGGATATAGATTTTTAGTCCAGCATCCTGGTTGCATTATGAGATGGAATTGCATAGAGCCTTCATTTCAGCAATATATGACTTTGCATATTTGTTTTAAATATGCACGGGGAGAATTTGTAAAATTAAAGTATTACGTTTAACAATCAAACAATAACATTTTATAAATGTCTGTGGCGGGGGGAAATAGGACATTTAGAACACATAGACACTGAAGAAATAGTTTTAAAAAAGGAAATATATATTTTAGGACCTTAACTATCTGCAAAAATGAGTCAGAATAAATATAATAAAAATCCAAATTATTTGCTGAATCTAAGTACTTCTTAATATAGCCTATTATCTGATGTCATTTTTTAAAACTTTCAATAGTAGATAAAAGAAAACCTGATATCAAGCCCTTATCATTGTTCTCAATTTACCATTATAGTTTTAGGAACAATCAGCTCAAGAATGTATTGCAAGAGGAAGGTAATTTTAATCTCAGAAGTTTAAAATATGGCTTTTTATTAAATGTTCATATTAAAGTCTATGAAATTATAAGTATTGAATAAAATTCTGTTTCAATGATGTTAAGTAGCAACTTTTATTAATGTTTTATTATGATCTCTTTTTAGATTTATCCATACTATT
Organism: Myotis nattereri; assembly: GCF_964212035.1. NCBI lineage: Eukaryota > Metazoa > Chordata > Mammalia > Chiroptera > Vespertilionidae > Myotis > Myotis nattereri. Next base: position 211,333,980 of record NC_138075.1, on the reverse strand, counting down.
TAATCTGTTGAAAAAGCTCACCTAAAATCATTTTAAATGAATTTCAATACATTTCTTTGTATATTTTAAGAGATGAACTTAATTCCTTTTATAATGTGGGCTTCAGTTAGTGTTTTGCTTTTAACACAAAGAATATGTAATTCTTTTTTTTCTCTCTCTTTATTGATTAAGGTATTACATATGTGTCCTTATTCCACCCCCCATTGCTCCCCCACACACACTCATGCCCTCACACCGCCCCCCCCCCCCCCGGTGCCTGTGTCCATTGGTTAGGCTTATATGCATGCATACAAGTCCTTTGGTTGATCTCTCCCCCTTATCCCCACCCTCCCCTACCTTCCCTCTGAGGTTTGATGGTCTGATGCAGGGGTCCTCAAACTACGGCCCGCAGGCCACATGCAAATACAAATATTGTATTTGTTCCTGTTTTGTTTTTTAACTTCAAAATAAGATATGTGCAGTGTGCATAGGAATTTGTTCAAATTTTTTTTTAAACTATAGTCCAGCCCTCCAACGGTCTGAGGGACAGTGAACTGGCCCCCTGTTTAAAAAGTTTGAGGACCCCTGGATTGATGCTTTATATTGGAGAATCCTAACAAATGCAATCCCTCAGGAATAAAAGGGAACATCATCCAATAATGTCACATAAGTGCTTTGACCCCTGTCATGATGTGATGAGGTGGATATATTATTTCTGTGGTTTTCTTCCCCAAAATCCATCACCTCAGTATAATCATGGGAAAATATCAGACAAACCAAAACTGAATGGAATTCTGCAAAATACTTGATGCATATTTCTCAAAACCATCAAGGTCATGAAGGGCAAGAAAAGTCTGAAAAACAATCACAGACTGGAGGCACTAGAAATACAAGATGAATAAATACAATGTGGTACCTGCCATGCATTGGATGTTGGCTGGCACAGATGAATAAATACAATGTGGTACCTGCATTGGATATTGGCTGGCACAGAAAAAAAGGGCATCAAGAGGAAGTGACCTTGACCCTTGAGCAGAACTAGGGTGATAGAAGTTTCCTCACCCCCACCCTTATCCTTGGAATGTAAGTTCTGCCTGTTATAGGCACCTTGCACAGTGACACCAGACAGGACAGCCCCTGACACAGTGGGAGAGGGCTGTCCCCATCCGCAATCCTTGTCCTCTCATATAAATGAATTTACACGAGACCTTGACTGTGTTGTGAAAAGCCAATTTATTAGAACAATTAAAGCATGCACCTTTATTGGAAAAAAAGCAAAAGCACACAAATCTATACATCTGGCTTATGAGGTATAGGTTCTTAGCTAATCTGAAAAGCAAGTTGGGTGGGGGTCTGAGGCGTTATATACCTTCCTGTCTATAGGTTTCAAAATTCCTCAGCTGATTGTTTTAGTACAGGTTAATTCTCAAGGTCCCTTTTTGTACTTTGCTGGGGCCTTCCCAGCATTCATGAAAAGATCCCGGCTTCTCTGCTTAGGGAGTAAAACAGCCTTTTTTCCTGCCCCCTTTCCCTCTCCCTTTCTGTATTCTCTCAGGGAGTTATTTTTTGTTTGTTTGTTTGTTTCTTGTTTTGTTTTCTTTGTTTGTTTGTTTACCATTTGCTCTATGTTCTTGGCTGGGAAGGATAATGGTTTGTGCGTTATAAGCCAGCTGAAAATTGCCCACACTGTTCGGCCTTGTTCTAACTTTCCTGTCTCAGTTTCCCTATTCCTCCTGCCCTGGATTCCTGTAACATGCCCACAGTTCTTTTAATGATATTATCATCAGAATGAACTTCATTCACAAAATACTTAGAGTATTTTTACAATTTTGTGATTTGAAACAATTATTTTGGATTAAGTTATATATTATATGTCTATACTGACTTTATTGTGAGACAATAATAATTTCAGGTATTTTAACAATTTTGTAATACATATTTAAATTAATGCAATGACCTTTTGAAAGTTACACTGTCTTTGTTGAAGCATTTTCATTTTAATACCATAATCTGAGATTATCTCTTCCAATTTAAGGCTATTGAATAATAGGCATGATTGAAAGTTTCATTTGTTAGTGAAATGTCCTCATAATGTCAAATCTAAATTTACTACTGTAATTATTTTAGTATTTTTATTAATACCACATGGTTTAGTTTTAAATTCCAAAGAAATTTCTTTCCAAAATTGCTCTCAAATTCTCTCAATAGCAACTAAAACAAAGTTTATATTAAAATTATGTATGTCTTTAACTAGTACAAAAACAATACTATTCACATATGCAAATACATTGATGTTATTGGTTGTTTTTCCTCCTAAATGTTTGTATTATCCAATTATCAGTATTTCTATACATTTCCTTTCTAATTAATGTCTTCCTATGAGATGATGGCCTTGACCAAGAATTTGAAACTAGTAGACTATTAAAATCTATTATTTTCATTTGGCATATAACATAACACATGGACATGGTCAAATAATGCCATTGCAGTACTGAAGATGGTATATCCAATTACAAGAATGGCAGTTCATTGAAAGCTTCAAAGCTATATGCTGTCATCAAATATAAGACAAATGAGCCAATTTGGTCATATAGTTGTTTCAGGTGAATAATATGGACAGCATTTGAGAAGTCTGTTTTATGGATTTGGGACCTTACGTGTTTAAGTTACAACTCTGCTGATCTTACACTCATATCTGCCAGCTTAATATTAAATATAGCTATTATTATATTTACTAAACCTTTAAATATATTGAAATTTAAGTTCAAATATTTGGGATCAATATCCTTCTGTTACATATGGTCATATGTAAAAAAAGATGTAGTAAGTAATACATACATATCTAATATGCTTTCCGTAAAGTTGGTCAATAATTGGTTCTATTGAAAGCGAAAGTGGCAGTGGTATTCTTAAACCTTCTATCTATGTTGGTGTAGGATTTCTCCAATATTACTCATAAATGCCATGATAGAACCAAATAATCATCAATGTAATTCTACTAAGCTAACTAAAATAATATTCTTTATGACCCAATGCAATTGGAAGAGTATATTTTTAAAAAAACAACAGATAATCTACAAGCTTTTAGAAGATTAAGTAGAATAGGATTTTGAAGGACAGTTAGTAGCAGGGAAAGACATGAGAAACAACTAAGTGCAGATCTTTAGGTTCCTAATGAGCAAAATAATTCTGTTATATTTCATAACATTAGTTCATAATATAACAAGGCTCTAAATTGATTGTCAAAATTACAAATGAAAAATACTAAAGTTAAAATACATTTTTGACCTAGTTGGAAAAATCAATAGATTAAAAGAAGTTATATTGTTATACCAAAGACTTACTGGTAATTGTGCTAACAGTGATAATGTCACTATGTATATGCAAATAAATAACAAATTTAAAAAATGAGCATAATGTTTTAGAAATGCCTACAAAGATGTATATAAGATACCATATAATATTTTGGATTAAAAAATACAGCAAAGGTGAAAAACAGAAATAAACAACTAAAAAGAAATTTAGTAAAGTTTATAATCCCAAGTACTAGTAACCATAGCATTTATAATAGGAATAGACTTATTTTATATTGCTCTGTTTAATATTTTGTTTCAACACTAATCCATTATTACATGTGAAAGTTTACATGAAGGAATCACTGTGGTCAGAGTTTAAAATAATTTTCAGAGGCAGTTAAGGTTTGGACTGATTTATAAAGTGTAATTTGTAGTGTGTCTGTATTTTCATTAATGATCTAGCAATTTTCCAAAATCATACAGTATTTCCTAGACTTAAGCCAACCTGATATTTTTCTGTCTGTTAATATGAGGGCTTTTTGTTGTTGTTTTTTTGCCAGTTCATGAGTTTTTGGTTTGTCTTTGAGAAAAAAAAAAAAAAGAAAGAAAGAAAGGAGTCCTGCTCAAAATAGATTAGGGATATAACTGATCTGTGAAATAGCTTAGCAATGCGGAGTGACTCAAGCAAAAGGGAAGCATTTTTTCCTAACTTCCAGAGATGTATTTTTTAATTAAGAAAAAAGTGAACTGATTTCACAACTAGGTGATGAGATTTGGCTATGAAAGAGCAAGCAAATAACGCATCTTTACATCTACACATTCAGTGGTAATGAGCATGAGTTTTGTAGATATGGAGATCTGGGTTTGATTCCATACCTTCTTATCGGTACCTGAAGCAAGTTACTGAACTTTGCTAAGAACCATTTCTTCTTAGTTCTCATCACTCCTTGTGGTGATAAGATTGAGGTAGTAATCATATACATGGACACTTTTCAGAATGCCTGCAACATAGTAAATATGCAATTAAGAAGAAGCAATGATTGGTTGTTAATAAACTTGGCAAGCTCACATCCACAGCCACAAGTGGATAATAATGTTCTGGTATTTCTGCAAGTTTCTCAGAGGAATTCATAATTTGGTGGATAGCCTGTTAGAAAAGTTCCAACAAGCAAGAAAAATCACATGTATGGAAGCATGAATACTGGAGACAACATTACATAAACTTAGAAGTTGTTTAATAGAGTTAAAACCTAAGGAATCTAAAAGCTGATGAATAAAGTGACTGGTAAATCATAGTGATTCTTATATACAACCTAAGAAATTTGTATTTTATGCTTTGTGTTCTGAGAAACTCTTGAGTAAAAGCAAGAGAAGTTATAACAGGTAGAAAATTATTATTAAAAAACATGTAAGAGGGCTGAGAAATTAAAAAAAAATAAACATATTAGAGGAACTTGGGACAATGATATATAGTGGTCCCTTAGGTGTGTGACCCAGTGAATGCAGTCCCATCTTTCTCAACCTCTCAACAATATTCATTACTAGGGGCCCAGTGCACGAATTTGTGCACCTTGAAAGGAACTGTGGGCTGCGAGTCTGCAGTGGGCACAGGGGTGGGTCTCGTCCCATCCTCCGGGCCCCCGCCCAGCTCCTCCCGCCATGGCCCCTTGGTCCCCTGTCTGCCAGCAGCCCCACTCCTGGAACCACTGCTCCCACATGGTGATGGCACGGCTCCACTCACACCTACTGATGGCACGGAGCTATTGGGGACGGTGCCAGCAGGGGGTGCAAGTGGCGGCTGCTGCCCCAATTGCCCCTCAGGAGCAGGGGGAGATGGAGAAGCCCTGAGGGGTGATCTGGGCCAGCAGCTGCCACACACACCCACTGAAGGCGCGAGGCGCTGGCAGCAGGTGCAAGCAGCAGCTCTAGCACTGGCAGTGGGTGCAAGCGGGGCCTCTGCCAGCAGCAGGTGCGAGTGCCTGGAAGGACTGTGGTGCATGGGAGCAAAGAATTTTCAGTAACCACCAGAGGCTCGCCCCGATGGCAGCAACCAGAGCCCCACCTTGGTTTGGCATCCCTGCTCACCTGCTCCACCATTCTGCTGCAGCCGATGCCCGCCATGTTTCATGCTCTGCTGACAGCTGCCCATGCCCACCATGTTCCATGTGCACCCGTGTGGTAGTCAATGCACATCATAGCAACCTGTTGTTCAGTTGTTCTGTGATTTGGTCTATTTGCATATTAGCCTTTTATTATATAGGACTAGAGCCCCAGTGCACAAAAATTTGTGCACTCCGGGAGGGGAGGGACCTCAGCCCGGCCTGTACCCTCTCACAGTCTGGGACTCCTCGGGAGATAACGACCTGCTGGCTTAGGCCTGCTCCCAGGTGGCAGAGGGAAGGCCCAATCCCTAGGTGCAGCCCCTGGTCAGGCTCAGAGCAGGGCCGATTGGGGAGTTGGGGCGCCACCCCTTGTCATGCACAGAGTAGGGCGATCAGGAGGTTGTGATGCCACCCTCAGTCACGCTCAGGGTAGGGCCGATTAGGGGGTTGGGGCACCGCCCCCTGCCACACTCAAAGCAGGGTTGATGGCGAGGTTGCAGCACCACCCCCTGTCACACACAGAGCAGGGCCCATCAGGGGGTTGGGGCGCACAGAGCAGGGCCCATCAGGGGTGATAGGGCTTGGTACCCTGTCACGCACAGAGCAGGGTCAATCAGGGGGTTGGGGAGGTCCCCCCTGTCACTCACAGAGTAGGGCCGATAGGGGAGTTGGGGGCCTGCCCTCTATCACCCACAGAGCAGGGCCGATCAGGGGGTTGGGGCACCGCAACTCTCACACTCAGGGCAAGGCCGATAGGGAGGTTATGGCTCTACCCCGTCACACACAGAGCAGGGCCCGTGGGGGAGGGGGGGTTGGGGTGCCGCACCCTGTCACACACAGAGCAGGGCTGATCAGGGGGTTGGGGAGCTCCCCCCTATCAGACACAGAGCAGGGCTGATCACGGGGTTGGGGCGCCTTCCCTTGTCACGAACAGAGCAGGGTGGATAGGGAGGTTGTGGTCCCGCCCCCTGTCACACACAGAGCCGCAGAGAGATCAGGGGGTTTGGGCGCTGCCCCCGTCATGCTGATCCCGGTGCCAGGAGGCCTCACGGCTCCACTGATCCCGGTGCTGGGAGTCATATTACCATTTTACTATATAGGATAGAGGCCTGGTGCATCGGTGGGGGCCGGCTGGTTTGCCCTGAAAGGTGTCCTGGATCAGGGTGGGGTCCCCACTGGGGTGCTTGGCCAGCCTGGGTGAGGGGATGATGGCTGTTTGCAGCTGATCACACCCCCTTCAGGGTGGAGGTCCTCACTGGGGTACCTGGCCAGTCTGGGTGAGGGGCTGAGGGCTGTTTTCAGGCTGGCGGGTGACTGAAGTTCCCAACTGCTCCTTTTTTTCTTTTTTTTTTTATTCTGGCCAGCTTTAGCTCTGACTCAAGCTCTGAGGCCTCTGCTGCTGAAAGCAGGTATCTGGTTTGTTTGTGTTCTATAATCGAAACACTGTATCAACTCCAGCTCTGAGATCGCAGCGGGCTGAAAGCAGGTTTCTGGGGTTTTGTTTAGCTTCTATATTTGTAACTATGTTTCAAACTGCAAGCTCAGAGGCAGGCAAGGCAGGCGGGGAACTTTGGTTTCCTCTGTCACTGAAGCAAGCAAGCCTCTTGTTAGTTTTAAACTGTCTGGCTGCTGGCCACCATCTTGGCTGGCAATTAATTTGCATATCGCCCTGATTAGCCAATGGGAAGGGTAGCAGATGTATGCTAATTACCATGTTTTTCTTTTATTAGATAGGATAGTTATCAATCTTTCTATTTTGGAGCACTTACATTCCTAGACTTCCAAGGTTCTGGGTAGATTTTCATTAAATCACTCTGCATATCAATAAAATTTCTGGGCCAATTTACATAAAATGTTGGCACTAGAAAATATTTTATTAGCAAAATATGATTTTTTAAAATATATTTTTATTGATTTCAGAGAGGAAGAGAGAGGTTAGAGAGATAGAAACATCAATGATGAGAAAGACTCATGATTGGCTGCCTCCTGTATGCCTCCAACTGGGGATTGAGCTCAGAACCCGGCGTGTGCCCTTGATGGGAATCGAACCCAGGACCCTTCAGTTAGCAGGCTAACGCTCTATCCAGCTAGAGCATTTTCTGCTTTCCTTCATTTCTGTGTCTCATCCATTATTATCCTCTACTTTTACATATAATGTATTCTTACCTTTGCCTTTTCTTTCTTCATTTTTATTACAATTTATTTTAAAAGATAGTCTCAAAATCTGTAGATACTAACAAATAAATTATTTTATCACTCCAAGAATACTAATAAATTATGAGGGAAATACAAGAAAAAATGGTATAAAACTTACTGAGTATGCTCTCATTGTAGAAGTCACATTATAAGGCAGAGTCTCACCAAGATCTCGAATTATCACTTTAAGGTAAATTTGGTGATTGGTAGCTGCTCAATATTGGTTGTATTTATGAGGGAATAAATGGATAATTCAATTCACCAAGATGTTATAATAATTTTAAATTGACATAGCTGAATAATTCAAGGTTATTATCTAATAGCATAAAGTATGATTTGAATTTGTTTTCTCATAGGATTATCAAGTATAACCTCTTATCTCAGGTTATTGTGCTATAACCTTTAATCACCACTAAATATTTGCTTAGAAATTCCTTCGAATCGGTAATGACAATATAATTTGCTGAAATGTTTCAATAAGCTAAACTAGTCTGGGCCTATTTAAAATACTAGTTTGCTTCCAAAAGGACATGATGACCCTGAGATAGACATTATCAGGGACTCTGCAATTTATCCACTGCTACAATTTTTACCAAGTCTAAAAAGCAGTCAATTTTCCTCTTAATGCTCATATAAGTTCAAGCTTTGCAGAAAGGAATAAGAATGGCTTCTCATCCTTTACAGCTTGCCTCCTGTCTAATCAAAGCATTTTCTAATTCTAATTGCATTAAGTGGTGCACATCAGATGAGTTCATCTAGTCATTGAATGTGGAAAGCATCCCACTGAGGGCTGAGCTGAGGAATCACTTAAAGCTTTTAACTATCAAGCTGTTTTCAACCTATTCATTTTCCATGACATCGACTATCATTTTCACAAGACTGGTTTCTCAATAGTTTCTTTTCCTGGTGAGGTGGCACAAAAGAGGGAGGGGGAGAGTGATAGTTCTCAGTGACATAAATCTCCATGCCTAATCCTCATCACATTCCCAAACAACCGTTTTACCTAAATTCACTCAAGATATAATATTACACAATGCAGTCAGTATTCAAGTGCAAAGTAGGATTTTAAAGTTTTGCTTGCCACATGACTGAAACGCTGGGACTTGTTTACTAGATATAAACAAAGACAGATACCGTATTAGAGTGTAATCATTTGCTGTCTATTTGGACCCCATTTATTCATTTAATGATTAGAAGAACAAACTTTTAGAAACTGTTTCTGCTTAATTCCTTGATATTGGGCCATTTCTTAGTACATTTACTTTTTCTAATTGATTCAAGTAACATAAAATACATCTGAGACAATTGTCTATTTCTCAGGGAGTTACTAAAAACAACTTATAGGTACTAAAGGACAATTCAATCTAACTTTAAATTAAAACTCAAAGTTCACAAACATTTCACCACAGTTTCTTCAAATACCCGCTATTCAAGGCTTCATGCCCTGTGCTAGAATTTTTTGACTTATATTTATAATATAAAGTAATCACATTTGGTTCTAACCTAAATTAAAATTTACATTTTTTTTGTAGGAAATCACACACACACACACACACACATACACACACACACAAACACACACACCCTTGATAATCATAGTAGCAGGTCTAGGGAATTTTTATTTGTACTCTATGCTCTTGATATCCTTTTAATAGAAAGATAGCAGATGAACATCTGAATAAGTCTTGAAAGACCAATAATTATCTCTTAAGATTATCTCTGGAATTTTGATAGTGAGGATGAAAGATGGCATCTGCATGGGACTGGAGTGGAAACCTGTAAATATGCAATCAGTCCTTGAGCATGAGGACCAGGGAGCAGAGGCAGTGATTCTGCTGGAGCAATAAATAAAGTGATGTTTGGAGAGCAGTACACACCAGAATCATTTAGAGACTCACCAATATAGCTCTTACAGGGGAAGCATCAGTGCTAAAACACAAGCAATGGTTGTGTGTATGTGTGTGTGTGTGTGTGTGTGTGTGAGAGAGAGAGAGAGAGAGAGAGAGAGAGAGAGAGAGAGAGATTCTTATATAGCCATAATATAAAATAAAATCTCTTGTGACCTAACGTCTTAATAATAATTCATCAGGGTTTATAACATCTAGAAAATTGCATACAAATATGAGAAAATGGTGTATATATAATCCTATCTAATAAAAGAGAAACATGGTAATTAGCCGTACCTCTGCTACACTTCCCATTGGCTAATCAGGGCTATATGCAAATTAACTGCCAACCATGATGGTGGCCGGCAGCCAGGCAGCTTGAAGCGAACATGAGGCTTGCTTGCTTCAGTGATGGAGGAAGCAAAGGTCCCCCGCCTGCCGCTGCTGGCCTCTGAGCTTGCAGTTTGAAACATTGTTACAAATATAGAATCTAAACAAACTCCAGAAACCTGATTTCAACCACCCAGGATCTCAGAGCTGGAGTTGAAACAGTGTTTCGATTATAGAACCCAAACAAACCAGATACCTGCTTTCAGCAGCTGAGGCCTCAGAACTGGAGCCAAGTCTCAGAGCTAAAGCTGGTCAAGAATAAAAAAGAAAAGAAAAAAGGAGCGGTTGGGAGCTTCAGTCACCCGCCAGCCTGAAAACAGCCTTCAGCCCCTCACCCAGACTGGCCAGGCACCCCAGTGGGGGCCCCTACCCTGAAGGGGGTGTGACCAGCTGCAAACAGCCATCAGCCCCTCACCCAGGCTGGACAGGCACCCAAGCGAGACCCCCACCCTGATCCAGGACACCCTTCAGAGCAAACCAGCCGGCCCCCAACCTGTGCACCAGGCCTCTATCCTATATAGTAAAAGGGTAATATGCCTCCCATCACTGGGATCAGTGGAGCTGCGAGGCCTCCTAGCACCGGGATCAGCTGAGCAGCGAGGCCTCCTGGCCCCTGGAGCAGCGTGATGGGGGCAGCGCCCAAACCCCCTGATCCCCTTGCGGCTCTGTGTGTGACAGGGTAGAGCCATAACCTCCCCATCGGCCCTGCCCTGAGTGTGACAGGGTGCAGTGCCCCAACCCCCTGATCCACCCTGCTTTGTGTGTGACTGAGGGTGGCTCCACAACCTCCCCATTGACCCTGCATTGAGTGTGACAGGGGGCGGTGCCCCAACCCCCCAATCGGCCCTACCCTGAGCGTGACTGAGGGTGGCATCGTAACCTCCCAATCTGCCCTGCTCTGTGATGACAGGAGCCGGCACCCCAACTCCCCAATCGGCCCTGCTCTGAGCCCAATCAGGGGCTTCACCTAGGGATTGGGCCTTCCCTCTGCCACCCAGGAGCAGGCCTAAGTCAGCAGGTCATTATCTCCTTAGGGGTCCCAGATTGCAAGAGGGCACAGGCCGGACTGAAGGACCCCTCTTCCCCCCCGAGTGCACTAATTTTTGTGCACCAGGCCTCTAGTATAACTATAAAGGTATTCATGAAGAATTTTGTAATAATATAAAAGAAACAAAAACTCACCTTGGAAGGTGATAAAGAAGTTTTAATCAAGACCATGGATTTAATTTATTTTCTCCTTAGTTTCCTTTGCCCTAGGACAGGGTTGGGCAAACTTTTAGTGAGTGTGTGCCAAAACCAGCATAATCTCTGACTCAAAATTCTTCTGGGTACCAACCCTAATTTTTTGAGAACATGTTACGCCTACTTGATATCTCTTAAGGTGTATGTATGTGAAGGACCTTGAAGAAATAATAAAATTCATTAGGGCGACAAAACCGCAGTATACGATGATGAAAAATACATTTATTTTTTAATGTATACATGTACACTGATAGTCTGACAGAAAACTTTATGACTCTGTTTGATATTATCAGTTGGACTTTTGCTGGTGCATCACTGATGACAGAGATTTTATATCAGGTTTATATTTTGTGACCTTCAGAGATATGCACGAGCTACTACTTTCACCCATCAGGCTACTCCTATAACGAGACTTAACAAAATTCATCACTGAGAGCAAAGATTCACAAGCATATGTGGATGAAACCAAAACACTGGTCGCATCTAGGAAGGCAGGGAGAGTTAAAGCAATCTCTCATCAATCCATGTCTATGGTCTTTAAGATAACTTGTTATGTAAAATTATTTATTTATCTAAGATGCACCTACACTGAATTTATCTGAAAAATAAAAAAGTCGATATTAAGAAAAAAATTATAAATGGAAGATTATAAGAGAGGGTTTCGTGGGCCAGCAAAAGTTACTGGTTTGCCATGTTTGGCACGCTTGCCAGGGGTTGCCCACCCCTGCCCTAGGAGGTGTATCCACCAACATATTGCTAGGAGAGGTGTCTGAGATTTTGCTGCCTATGATTTCTTCTAGGATTTATATGGTTTTTCAACTTACATTTAAGTCTTTTATCCATTTTGACTTCATTCTTGTGTATGGTGTAAGTTGGTGGTCTAGTTTCATTTATTTGCATGTATCTGTCCAATGTTTCCATCACCATTTATTGAAGAGACTGTGTTGACTCCATTGTGTGCTCTTGCCTCATTTGTCAAATATTAATTTAAGGTAATGGCTTGGGTTGATTTCTGGGGTCCCTGTTCTGTTCCATTGATCTATATGCCTGTTCTTGTGCCAGTACCAGGCTGTTTTGATTACAGTGGCTTTGTAGTATAACTTGATAGCTAGTGTTTTGATCCCTCTAACTTTGTTCTTCTTTCTGAAGATTGCTGAGACTATTCAGGATCTTTATTGGTTCCATACAAATTTTCAGAGTATTTGTTCTAGCTCTGTGAAATATGCTGTTGGTAATTTAATTGGAATTGCATTGAATCTATAGATTGCTTTAGGAAGTATTGAATTTGGCAATGATTACTTTGATATGACACCAAAAGCATAAGCAACAAATTAAAGAAACAAATAAATTGAACTTCATTTAAATTAATAGCTGTTATGTATCAAATAACACTATAAAAAGAGTGAAAAGGCATCTCATGAATGGAAGAAAATAATTTTAAACCATAAATTAATAAGATACTGATATTATATAAAGAACTACAACTCAATAAGAAATATATAATTCTTCCAGGAAAATTGCAGAAAATATATATGTATCTCTTTGAAAATAAAATGACCACCATTATACTCAATACCAAAGTTATAAAGTAGATTAAATTACTTTGAAGACTTTCACAATTTCACAATTTGAAATGACTCCCTCAATTTCAAGTTTCCCTCAGTATTCCTTAATACTAACTTCCAGTTCATTAATTCTTTCTTAAACCATGTATAATCTTACTGGATTTTATATAATTTGCAGTAAAATCATCATTGTTAGTTTTAATTCAGTATTTTGTTGTTTTGGTGGTAGCATTTTTATTATTTATGCATTCTTGATCATAATTTAAAGTTATGAACCTATTATTATCCTCCTGTATTAATGCAATAATCCTATAGGCCAGTGATGGCGAACCTATGACACGCGTGTCAGAGGTGACACGCGAACTCATTTTTTTGGTTGATTTTTCTTTGTTAAATGGCATTTAAATATATAAAATAAATATCAAAAATATAAGTCTTTGTTTTACTATGGTTGCAAATATCAAAAAATTTCTATATGTGACACGGCACCAGAGTTAAGTTAGGGTTTTTCAAAATGCTGACATGCCGAGCTCAAAAGGTTTGCCATCACTGCTATAGGCTAATATGAAAATTGTCCCCTGGACCAGGATTTCGACTAGGAGTTTGACCAGAAGGCATGGTCAGCCAGCCAACTGCCTGTAGCCCCTCTGATTGGGCAAGGCCGGCCAGAGGAGGGGCCGCAGGCGGTTGGCGGGCTGGCCTTGCCCCCCTGGTTGAACTCCCAGTCCGGGGGACAATATTCATATTAGCTTGGCCCAATCCGTCCAAATCAGGGCAGGCTGGCCAGACCCCACTGGTGCACAAATTCGTGCACTGGGCCTCTAGTATAAAATATGTGTGTGTCTGTTTCTATTTGTTTATTTGTGTGTGCGTGTGTGTGTGTGTGAGCGCGTGTGCAGGTTCCCACTCACGTTTCCTCCTTATATTTAATTTGTATCTGTTTTGATTATAACACTAGAGGCCTGGTGCATGAAATTTGTGCATGGGAGGTGTGTTCTTCAGCCCGGCCTGCACCCTATCCAATCTGAGACCCCTCGAGATATGTCTGACTGCCTGTTTAGGCCCAATCCCGTGGGTAGTCGGACGTCCCTCTCACAATTCAGGACTGCTGGCTCCCAACTGCTTGCCTGCCTGCCTGCCTGATTGCCCCTAACTGTTTCTGACTGCCAGCCTGATAACCCCCTAACCATTCCCCTGCCAGCCTGATCGACACCTAACTGCTCCCCTGCTGGCCCGATTGCCCCCAACTGCTCTCCCCTGCCAGCCTGGTTGCCCCTAACTGCCCTCCCCTGCAGGCCTGGGTCTGCCCCAAATGTCCTCCCCTGCTGGCCTGATTGCCCACTACTGCCCTCCCCTGCCAGCATCTTGTGGCGGCCATCTTGTGTCCACATTGGGGCAGCCATCTTGTGTGTTGGAGTGATGGTCAATTTGCATATTACCTCTTTATTATATAGGAATTTTGTTTTTCTTATACATCTATTTTAGAAATTCTTCACAACCATGAGTACAATTGGGTTCCTCCAGAGTAAATTTTGACTCTCCATTTGCCAAGCAGCTACAAGTAACCTGCAAGATTTCTAATTTAAGATTTTTGGCTGCAAAACTGCATTAGAAATTTGTGAATATAAATTTTCAGTATTGTTATATGGTATTGTTTATAATAATTGTTAATACTGGGCATTCTAATTGGCAACAAGTTACATAGGAATTATTTTCCATATAGTATACAAGGAGTGTATTTATGTTCCCACTTACATTAGGAATTCAGATTTAGGGGTTTAGGAGCCTTTTTGATATAACATTATGGATGGTCTATTCTTGTGCCTTAACTTCTTCCAGTGATAATTTAAATGACTAATTTCAGTTCAAATGGCTTGCAAGACCTCAGATGAAAGGAAAAAATCTTTCTATGCCTCTGGCATTCTTATTAGATAGCTAATTATTTTAAAGAAATATATTTTGTGTTGAATACAGAACTATTGGTTTGTTTAGCACAGGAGCCAATTCAGGTAGCAGAAATTGATGTCCAGATGTTTGCTTTTGTTTGTTTAAGACTGAAAATGTTTCAGTAATGAGATTTTCATTTTTTCTTAACAACTAATTATTTTCTTTAGTCATTATAGGAAGAAATTAAAGACTACTATTATTATTAAGCATTAGTAAATTCATATCTAACTTACAAAATAAAAGATGACAAAATGTTAGCTAAATACAAAGGAATTCAAGAGTGTATTAAGAATTCATTCTACATCTACCTGCCATATTGAAACATGCAAGCGTCCAACCTTGAATATCCTATGCCTCTTGTCTTCCTTTGTAATTTAACCTTAATCCTTAGGAAGGACTAAATCCATAATGCCTTCTTGCATATCCCAAACAAAATAGTTTCTGCTATTCCTGGATATTTATAATTCCTTATAAAAACTTTTAATTTGCTACAGATAAAGAATAAGAAAAAGTTAACCGACAGTACATGGAACTGACGCCATATTTACAGCTTAAATCATTTACCGTTTGAAATAATTTATGATTAGGTCTTGTCATTTCTCATAATGTTACAAAAATATTTTTAAATGATAGATTTTTTTTAGCTATTAACATTTCTGAGTGTTTAATGAAATAATTTACATTTGATGGGCCAATGTGTATCAATGTTGATGTTGCTAATTTGAAAACGTTCCTCTAAGACAACATGTACAGTATGTCCTCCTTCTGGGGGAATGAGTGTCTATGAGAGGAATCATCAGTGTGTTTACGTGTTAAATCCTATTCTTACAATGCTTCTTTAAAATGGCAACTAAATGTTTTAGATAAATTCCAACTTCATATGTACATCTGAAATATGTGATATATTTTATTTATATACAAGATGGAAATATTGTGTCTTAGATACTTTTAAAATCAGGATTAACTAAATGCATTAGCAGCCTGCATAACTTACAAAAGACTGTACCTCACTAATATTTTCTAGCTTTGACTTCTAGGAAGTTGACTGGCTCAGGAATTTCTTAGCCCACTAATAATGTCAGAACAATTTCTGACATTCACTAAGAGTGGGAGCTATCCAGACACGATGCTTTCTGGGATTTGAACATTGTGACTTTTCCTAATGCACTCCCACTCTTTTACCCACGTATTCTCTCTGTATTATTTCAGAGATGAAATTAGTGCTACTGTCAAGAGTTTACAATTGAAATGCCATTGTTATTCAGTGTTCATATTATACCCAAAACAATGATCAAAGATAAACTAAAGGTCAAGGTGCAGTGCGTTAGAAAACAAGCAAACACTCACACAGACACAAAACTGGCAATTACAGTGGAAGCACATAAGTGGCAACATTTCTTCTTAGTGACAGAGTATATACTGCAACTGAATGTAAAAATCAAAGGTGATAGTGACACAAATTAATTTTGTTCATATCATGAGCATTTAGAGCAGATACAGCACCAGGCAAGTTCATAGAGCAGCAAAAATTGAAAACACAAAAGACTTATTAAGGCCATCAAGTTCATCTCATGCCCAGTGAAAGCTTGTTTAGAGCAAGAATGATGGATGGTTCTTATTCTTCGTCTTCTCTAGCTTGAAATATTTTGAGAAGCAAGGCTTTTGCTTTTCTTCATTTCAATTCAGTACAGCCCCAAACTAACACATCAGTTTTATCACAAACATGCCCCATGTGTGTACCCAGAGCTCAAAAATAATTGCCCTTCCTCTAGTCCTCTAACGTAGGCAACTTGTCTTTTTTGTACCTTTGAGTAGCTTTTCATGCTGTTGAAATAGTCTCCCCATATTTCCCATAGAATTTTCTCCATTTTTTTCTAGGTCATCATTTCTAGGAAGTATTTCTGTGTATCTTCAGTTTCTACTTTTTAATTTATTAACTTTTTATTTTGAATTAATTTTTGACTTACAGTAAATTCTCAAAAATAGTATAGAAACCTCCTTTACATTCTACTCCCATTTTCCTCAATATTATTGTTCTCAGTAGCCAAGGTGCAATTCTCAAAAGTAGGAAATTAATATTGTTACAATACTAGTAAAAACTACAGACTATTCAAATGTTGACTGTTTTTTCCACTCTTGTCCTTGTGTTAAAGACCTGTATTTAGATATATGAGACTGGAATTCATGGAAGAAATTGTGGATAGAGATAATTTATTTAGAAGTCATAAACATATAGGTATTCAAAACCATGGCTTTGGAGTAATCACCTAAGAAGTGAGTACAGGTAGAAAATAAATAGCAAAATAGTAACCTCTGGAGATATCCATCATTTAGAAATAGGGAAGATGGGGAATTCACCAAAGAGACTGAAAATGGCCAGCGAGTACTGAGATTAATGACCAGGGAGCAATTCTGATGGTGCAGTGAAAGGATTTTTTAACTGTGAGAAAGATATGTTCTTCCATAGGAAATATAGGATTTGAACCTCTACCTACAAACAAAAAGTAGAATGTTTAATAATTCCCAAAGAAGAAAGGGCTGTGTTTATGGTTACAGCTCCAGGTATGTGAGCAGCTAATAGTTTTGCTAACATGTAGAAATTCTCTATTAGTTTTATTTTTCCGGTGATGTTTTTAAAGCAAGATTACCAGCTGAGACCTGGAGATGAGTTTGTAAATATAAGGGTACTTAATGCAAGCAGTTTAGTTTTTTTAACATTTTATTTATTTCAGAGAGGAAGGGAGAGGGAGAGAGAGATAGAAACATCAATGATGAGAGAGAATCATTTATCAGCTGCCTCCTGCACGACCCGCACTGGGGATTGATTCTGCAACCTGGGCATGTGCCCTGACCTGGAATCTAACCATGACCTTCTGGTTCACAAGTCTGACACTCAACCACTGAGTAACACTGGTCGGGTTATACAAGCAGTTTTAATGGTCACAGCTCAAACACAGCTTAACACGGGGAATGGGCATTTCATACTTACTAGTTGTCTTGATAGTTTTGTTTAACTAATCTAATGGATGGATCTTTTCCAAGAAGTTCTTGGATCCAGGCTCTGTTCAACATTTGGCTCTCAATACATCAACATGGGCTTCATCTAGACTGCAAGGAGAGTCAGTAAGGGAGAACATAAGTTCTTAACTGCTTTGATCTTCAAGTGCCTCATAATCTGTATTCACATTTCATTGCCAAGAATTAGTCACTATGAACCTGTCAACTGTGACAAAGTCAAACAATATAGTTTAGCTCTATAATCAGGATATGTTTTTTGTGACCATTGAGCCCATCTCTGCTAGAGTTGGGTTGAACATTTGAGGAGAAAAGGGGGTGGCATTATTTTAAGTCATTAGAAAAATACAAATTACTAGACATAGAATAACTACTGAGCAGCACTAAAGTCTTTCTTGATATACATAGTTTTTAAAGTGAGAGTATTTAACACAGTTTGGTATTAGTTTTTAAATCAATGTTCATGGTTGTAAAGTGAGTTGTAATATATCTGCCTATGGAGAATAGGAAAAGAATTGAATTTAATCATGTTAGAGATTTGCATGGAAGATTCAAGTGAAGGAGGCAAGAAAGTTGAGGGAACTGGCAAATAAGTGGTTATAAAATTGATCATGAATCCAACCTGAATCCTGAAGAATGCAAAGATATAAACTCCGTGAGTGACAATGAAAGATTGTAGGGTCAACGGATTCATGGTCCCACTGGGATTTAAATTTTTTTTTATTTGGGTCAGGTATCAGAGGGAATGAGGTAGAAATGTACAAAGCCACACACATAGATACATACACACAAAAACAAAGAAGATATAACCCAGAATATAAATCACATGTATTATACTAATACTTGAGAGGCCAGAATGTAAATCAATAAAAATGTATAATGCATCAGAAAGGCCAAAATATCTTACTAACCAAAGGGGAAAATTTTTTTATGCAAATATTAGAAAGTTGAGGTTTCTTGTGTGTGTGTGTGTGTGTGTGTGTGTGTGTGTGTGTTGGTTTTTTTGTTGTTTGTTTTTAGTGTGTGTTTTTGTCAGTGATTTATTGTAAAGGGAGATAAATTACTATCTAAAATCAAGTGAGTCATTTTTCTGTGATTATAATCAACAGTTTTTGGAAATATTAAGAAATCCTCACAGTGATTTACAACATAGAAAATTGCAATATATTTGATAAATTTACTAATTCTTATCAATAGCCCCTAAAAGGACAGCTATAACCAAAAGAATAATGGACTAGTATAGACACGCAACCAGGGTTTTAATTAATGTTTGTGTTAATTGATCATTACTAATTGGGATGATAAAATAGAATATATTAATTAAATAAAATAATAATAAACATATAAATATTTTAATAAGATTTAAATCACAAAATGGTGTTGTAGGCTTTACAAATATAATCATAGCCAGGTTTCTTTTCCATCCAGGTACAATCAGTTTGATGAAATGCTTGTTTTGACCATGCAAACTAGCCTGTCTTGTGTGGCTCAGTGGTTGAGCATTGACCCATGAATAAGGAGGTCACAGTTTGATTCCAAGTCAGGGCACATGCCTGGGTTAGGCTTGATTCCCAGTTGGTGGTGTGCAGGAGGCAACCAATTGATGATTGTCATCATTGATGTTTCTATCTCTCTCTACCTCTCCCTTTCTCTCTCTGAAGTCAATTTAAAAAGAAAATGCAAACTAGAACTAGTTCCAACCTGCTTGATATAGTAAAGAACTAAGTAAAATGAGAAGTTTGTATTTATGCACAAATTCATCATGAGAAACATTAGGTGAAGACAGGAAACTGTACCCAGCAGCATCGAGCCACGTAGGGATTGCACAAACATCTGCCAGCTACCTGGGTTGTTCACCCCATAACTTTCCACTCTATTTTAGACAACCCTCCCTCCAGCACTTTACATTAACCTACTAAATGGTTGTAAAACTTTAATACTATTTTTATTTAGCTTCTATGTTTGTCTTTTTAGTTATAAGTCACTAATGTTTCCCTAACACCATTTCGATGTTGTTTGTGTTTTATTGCTTTAGTATGGTAATTTTTAGGTAAAGCTGACTGTACTGGAATTGTTCACTCCTCAATTTCCTTTCAGTGGGGTAAGCAGGATCATGTGATTTACTTTGGCTAATGGGCTCTGCGAGAAGTACATTGTGGGATAAAGTATAGGGCCACAGGCACATAACTCTCCCACTGTCCCTGTCCTGCCTCATCTACATAGGAGGGCAAATGTTTTGATAGTATGGCTGCCGGAAGGCAGAACCACTGTCAACTATATTATTTCATGTTTGCATGAAGATTCTTAGAAGAAATTTGGGGCTAGCATCAGACTTTATATAAAAGAAAAATAAACATTTATAAGGTTAAGTCCCTAAGATTTTGAGGTTGTCTCCTACTGAAGCATAGCAAATAATATTTTGACTTTTATAGAAGTAAAAATTAATTGCCAAGTTTGGCCTATAGAGTGTTTCACCATTGGCCTACTTTAGGGTTTTTAATGTTAACCTTAATAATTTCTCTAGAATGTGTAGGAGCTGCTCTGAATCAGCTGTTTTGTAGTCTTACATTAAATATATCTCAGTAAATAATGTCTTCCCACCCTGCCCTCCCTATGCCCTAGTCCTTACCTTTAGATTGATTATAAGAGCCAAGGCTCTCCTCCTGTGCAAATGGCTGGATAATTTATAGATGATAGATAAGGACACATGATTGTATGTTACTTATAAAGAAAGAGAAGCAGCTGCCCCTCTACCCTCCTGAGGGTATATTCCCCAATCCAGCTATTTGGTATAAAAATAACATTTCTCCCAGAGCCAGATGGGCCCTAGTTCCTCTGCTCTTGACACCTTCTAACTTTCCTGGCTTCATTGTACCTTGAAACGCAAATACCCAGAAAGACAGTAGATCTAGTCTTCCGGCAACTTGGGAAGTTTAAACATGGAGCCTACTCTGGTATGTAACTACAGTCCCTCTCCTAGAGATGGAAAGTTTTATTATCACTTTGGATAAAAGCAATTAACTAAACAAATGTTTATAGATAGACAGCTCATAGTTTGTGAAGGCTCTTAGGAGGCTGGGATTTTTGTTGTTGTTTTTACAGAAAACACTGAGAAATCCAGGAAAGTGTTCTTTCCCATACCATCAAGGTAGCAAAAGGGACAGCTCCTTTTCATTTTTAATATATTTTTACTGATTTCAGAGAGGAAGAGAGATGGAGAGAGATATAAACATCAATTATGAGAATCATTGACCTGCTGCCCCCTTCCCCTCCCCTCCACTGGGGATAGAGCCCGCAACCCAGGCATGTGCCCTGATTGGGAATCAAACCATGACCTCCTGGTTCATAGCTCTATGCTCAACCACTGAGCACACTGGCCAGACCTTTTTTATTCCTAGTTAAAAGATCACTATAATTCATTTTAGAGACAAAATTGAGTTTTATACATGTTTCTGACAAAGTTGGCCAGCTATCTATTTACTGAGATGGGATTAGATCATTTTGTTCTCTAGGTTAAAACAAACATTATTAAGAAATTGTTTTCAAATTTACATAGAATAACTTTAGTTTCTGACTTAATGTGAATACTAGCTAACACTATTCCAATACTGACTTGGGTCATATACTATTTTAAGCCCTGCATTATATTAACTCACTTATCTCCCACAAGCCAATAAGGTAAGTTCTATTCTTACATTCTGCCCCATGAAACCCATTCTACATGTAAGAAAACTGAACAACAGAGAAGTCAAGAAATGTTCCCAAGGTCGCACAGTTGGAATATGATCTTAATTCTAAACTGGAGATTCCATTCTCATAATTATTATACTCCACTCCCCTTAATATAGTAAAGCACTGTGCATCCCTAGTTCTCTCCCATGCCATCCAACTCATGAGGTGCCATTAAAATGTGATGAATTAAGTGATACATATTGTTCAAAAGAGTGTGTTGGGACCTTTCAAACCCTCTTAAATGAAAGATATATACAAATAACAGGTGGCATAATAAAATTGAATTCCAAGGAATTTGAGTATATTACATCCCTCCACAAGGATAAATTAAATATATATTTTTAACATAAAAAATGTTGCTTGTTCTGTAGTTTTGAAAACTGTTATTGTGTATATGCATGCAGTAGAATCTGTGTTTCTTCCTTGGATCGTGACTTCTTTTTGACTTGGCTCCAGTTAACCTTTGTAACTTGTTCAATGAGAAACTCCAGTGAACTGTATCACTGTACACAATTAATGGCCGACTGGTCTATAATAAATGGAAATGCCACCACTGCTTAGCAATTAGCTTATGGATCATCTCCAACCACTTAGAACCTCTTCCGTCTGCAGCATTTAAACATGCTGGGTTATTTAAATTATACTTAAAGCGAAAGGCAATATTCAATTACTGGTGGGTTCATTGTGTGAAATTGTCACCATTATGACTAACAGCCCTTATGAAAAACAATTAATTTAGTGTCTTGTTGCTAGGTCAACTATAAAAGCTAATTCCCCTAGGAAAGAATTATGTTTATCAGTACATACCCTTTTATAATGCTTTGATCCAAAACATGAACATGACCCCTTTAAGAAAAAGTTGCTGAACTTGAATGTGCAAGTATATCTTTAACATTAACTTAGGGTAGGGGGGAGGATCCGTCATTTATGTTTCTTGCTAAAAGAACATAGTGACAGGTAAAAAGGAAATAAAAGCTCATTTTACAAAGAAAGCAGGTATATTCTCTCATTTAAAATCTATCTTTGGGAACTCAATAACTCACATTCAGGGAAGGAATGGCAGCTAGACAAAGGCATTTGACTTTGCATAGAAGAGTTCAAGTATAAAAGAGATATGTTTCATTTTAAACCCAGTAGCATTAAACACAAATAACTTTCTCATCTAACTAAACCACTGAGTTAAAAAGAAACAAGAAACAAAGCAACACAGCTTTTTTTTTTCAGTAAATGTTTTCAATAGGCACATAAAAGAACCCTTCTTGATTTATTCATAATCCCTTGGGTGAGGTGAGAGAAAAGCCACTCTGTGCTCTGGAAAATCACTGTCTGCTTGTATTCAGAGTCTTCCCTGAAGGAGCTAAGATTTGGTGTCATTCTGCCCCATGAAACCCTTAAAATAAAGGAGTCAATAAGTTGGAGTGTGGTGCATTTGTTTATATATATTTGTTGTATTTATAGGCATTTATACATGTCTGCAGTCCCAATGGATCTATTTGGACAATGTTTTAACTTCTTTTCTAATCATTTCTTTCCTAAAATTATTGTCTAATCTTGTACTTAGTCCTCTACAATATAGTATTTTATTTTCCATTAATCAAATTCTTCATTTGGGCTCTTACAAAAGTTCCTACAATAGTGAATTATTATTGCTCTGTGTTCTCAAAGGAAACTTGGAGGTAACAGGTTACCTGTTTATTTATCACATAAATGACTGAAAAACACCACTATTGAGAAATCTTGTTATTACAGTTTCCCAAAACAATTTGTTGTCTGTCTTGATATTATTGAACAATTTAACCATAAGTATATGTCAGTCTTTTGTACACCATCACCCTAGATATGTTTTTATTTTACCTCTTCACATTGCATTGTAACAGCACCTATGAATAAATCACATCCTGTTACGAAATCTTAAGGATAGTAATTGCATTTTACTCATCCTTGTATCTCCTATATTGATAGAGTATATGACCTACTTGTATTTTCTAAATAAATAAATGAGTGAAGTAATAACTGGTGTTATTAATTTAATTTAGCAAATAGGTTGAACATATTGATAATAGAGAATTGTGCCAGACGTATACACAGTGATAAAATAACATGGTGCAATAATACTTTCTATGGGTAATAATAAGGTACCCAAACAACTGCACATCAGTATGCCATAAAAGACTCAAGAGTCACAAAGCTTACTCTTAGGCCAATTAGTCTGTCCAAAATCCAAAAAGAAAATTCTCAGTAATTTGCTAGTGGATCCAACTCATTCAAGGATAGCTTTAAATAGGTTCCAGAAAATGATGAAAAGAAAAAAAAAAAAAAAACTAAAAGAAAACCTATCAGTATCTCTGATTTATGTAGATCTTCATGGTTTATAAAATATATTTCAGAATGATCATCTTGTTGATGCTCAGAAGAACATGGTAAAATAGTTTTGGTTTTGTTATACCCCTTTTACAGTCAAGGAAAGTAATTCTCAAAATATTAAAGGGACTTCCACAAGATGGTACAGAAATTTGAACCAAGATAACTCCATGGCCTTACTTCGCAGAGTATGGTCCTTAGATAAGTAGCATGGACCTTATTGGGAATTTAGAGTCTTAGACCCCAGACATACAGAATCAAATCTGCCTTTACACATGTTTCACAAGGGATAAATATGCATGCATAATTTTATAACATTTCAGAAGTGCTGGTCTAGTTCGCCTCATACTATGTTATCTCTATCTTTACATTAAGAAATTAGGGCCAAAACCGGTTTGGCTCAGTGGATAGAGTGTCGGCCTGCGGACTGAAGGGTCCCAGGTTCCATTCGGTCAAGGGCATGTACCTGGGTTGCGGGCACATCCCCAGTGGGAGATGTGCAGGAGGCAGGTGATCGATGTTTCTCTCTCATCGATGTTTCTAACTCTCTATCTCTCTCCCTTCCTCTCTGTAAAAAATCAATAAAATTTATTTTAAAAAAATTAAAAAAAAAGAAATTAGGCATCGTATAAGATGCAGTGGTACTTCTAGAAAAAGTAGAGACTGAAGGGTAAAATGCAAATCTGCACACATACAGTCTAGTGAGCAGGAATTATGACAAACATTTGGGAGTGTTTGTTTACTTGTTTTGAAAAGAAAAAGTTTGGGATAAAAAAAGGTGGCTTCAAAATAAATAACAAAAAATCAATGCAAGGGAAAAATTACAGTTTAGTGTTTTGGGAAATTGAGTATATAAAACTAAGCCAGGATTATAAGCATAAGTGATTTCAAACTCAAGGTGCTGAATGTAGCTTCCTTCCTTTCTGTCATCACAGTGCCTATATTTGCAGAGAATTTGCTAATTATGACAATTACTTAAAAATACAAAAATGAAATAGTGTCAGCATTACACTTTCTATAGCCCGCATTAGAAAGTATAATGTATGTGATTGCCAGATTACATTAGAATGCATATCATACTAAAGTTAGAATACACTGACATGCAAAGCTATTTTTTAAGTTCTTGTTTTTTGTCATCTGTTTATTTTGTCATTGATGCTCATTATTTTTCTCTATGCTGATCCTTAGTACCAATATTGAAAGAGATTTCAGAAGAATGTTTTATGTGAGATTATATGAATAAATATAAAAACACTTACTTTAGTGGGAGTTGTTCCATATTATCAATCATTTCCTAAAATGAGGCTTATACATGTATGAAGTAAGGACAACCAGAAAATGCCCTTCTGAACTCAAACAAATGACTGATTCTGTAGAAAGTGGATAAAAGTTTCCTTTTATTTTATTTGGGTGGAAAATAACTTTCAAAGGTCTTAAATATCTGAATGTATAGGTAGCAGTTCCTCCTTTGGTTGCAAGTTCAAACTAGATTTTTCTGTCCCCTTAAAACTCATTCATTCATGATATTGATAGATGCTACTGAAACCCCTAATGAAATGCCCCTATTTACTTTGGGAACTGTGGTTTGGAAGAGACCTACAACAGGATTCTTATAAAATTGGTAGCAGAAGCCTGGGCAGTGTGTCACAATGGTTGAGTGTTGACCTATGAACCAGGAGGTCATGGTTCAATTCCTGGTCAGGGCACATGTCCGGGTTGTGGGCTCGATCCCCAGTAGGGGGCATGCAGGAGGCTGCCAATCAATGATTCTCTCTCATCATTGATGTTTCTCTCTCTCCCTCTCCTTTCCTCTCTGAAATTAATAAAGGTATATTTTTTTAAAAAAATAATAAAATTAAAAAATAATAAAACTGGTAGCAGTGAAAATGTTCCTGTTGAGGGGAGACTATATCTTTCTATAATTTATAGAATTATTTAATCTATGTTTTCCTTCTCTTGGGATTTTCAGGGTGGGGGCGGGGGAGGTTAAGAATGTAGTTAAGTTTTGATCTTACCATGGGAGGTTAGGAAATAGGTAGAGAATTCCCAAGTATTGGGGGAAATTAAGCTTATTATTATCTGAATAACATTTCTTTCCATAGTCAAATTATATCCATTTCCTTTGTCTTTTTTTGCTATAGTCAGATTATATTCAGTATTAGTAAGAAGCATTATTTTCAACAGTGGACTCTTGGAATTTTATTGTGACTTCAGACAGTGATGTAGCACAGTGTATTGATTTTTACTCCATGCAGAATATACATTTACACTCTAATCATTAACCTTACCAAGATATTTGACTTAATGAAAACCCTTGGGAATGTTTGTTGCTGCATTTGTTATCAACATGTGAAAAAGCAGCCTTCGGCTATTATCCAGTGGCAGGACTCACTAAACTCCATTGATTGAAATGAGGCAGAACATACATTGTAATATTTTATTTCAAAAACATTAGTAAATTTATTTAAAAATAAAATGTGTATACCTTCCAGAACATACCTCCATTTACCAGGTTTTCTTTTATTTTCCCCACTGACGCTTTGACATTAGGGACTTGCTGACTCTGGAAAGCTTACCTCTCCCAAGGTTAGCCAGTCCTTGAGATCATAAACAACTTACCCAATGAGCAAGACATGTCAGAATGTTTCTGATCTCCAGAATATATTATAGGTCATATAATACAGGGTGAAGCAAAAGTAACTACAATTGTGAGTACGCAAAACACAGTTTATTCTTGTACTATTATTTATTAACTAGAGGCCTGATGCACGAAGATTCGTGCAAGAATGGGCCTTCCTTCCCCTGGCTGCTGGTACCATCTTTGCTCTGGCTGGAGCCGCCTTCTGCCTTCGTTCTGGCCCAGAGCTGCCTTTCTGCCTTCCCACACTGGCCAGAGGCCTGAAGCAGCTGGGGTTGTGTAGAACACCTGCGTCATCACCATGGCGATGACACAAGTGTCCCGCCCTGCCCCCGGCCGCTCAGTGCATGAGTATGCAAATTAACACTCCATCTTTGTTGGGTTAATTTGCAAACTCCTGATTGGCTGGTGGGCATCGTGAAGGTACAGTCAATTTGCATCTTTATCTTTTATTAGTGTAGATTATTGTATTAATTTTCAAACAAACAACTCTAAACCTACTTTTGTCCCATCCTGTATAGAGTTTAAAATCAACTTTCAATAGCATGGTGAATTGAGAAGATACACATCAATTAAACATAGTAGAAATGATGCAAACAACATGAAAAATAGTTTAGACACATGCCTAGTATTAAAATAAAGACATAGAAGTCCCTATTGATTAGATATAAAATGGGAACTCAAAATCAAAGCAATAAACTGACCTGAGTCATGGATGTTGGGGAGAAAATGTAACACCCAGATAGTCAAAGGGAAAAGTACTTTGACCCGTAGTGTGCTGGAGAACGCGATCACGCTCCTCCTGCAGTGTCACTATTAGATGCTAATAGTTCACTCTATTGACAGATGGCACCTAAGTGCAGATTACTTATGATGCCAAATGTTTGTAGTTCTAAAATTGAATATGTAACTTCATT
The DNA here is from genome assembly GCF_964212035.1 of Myotis nattereri. NCBI lineage: Eukaryota > Metazoa > Chordata > Mammalia > Chiroptera > Vespertilionidae > Myotis > Myotis nattereri. Next base: position 211,306,714 of record NC_138075.1, on the reverse strand, counting down.
TACTTGTGATTCATAATTTTTTTCCTAAACTGCTGTAAAATCAGCAAAAATGCCTTGGCAATTTTAGCATTGTCCTAGGATATTGGTTGGCACTCAAAGGGTTAATAAAACTTCACAATAGCAGTCATGGTCTCTATTCAAGTGATCTAGGATCTGGGATTCTCTACATATGTAAACCCCATAGCTTAAAAATGCTACTTGAATCTTAAACCCAAATAAAACCTTCCAAAAAACAAAATCTAACTATAAATATTATGACCGCCAATATGACAAACAAGCAAGAAAGCCATTTCTCTTTCTATAGACTTAGAAACAAAAGTAAAAGGCAATTGTAAATAATAAAATCCTATAAAAGTGATGCTAACCCAAGTTTATTTGTGAGAAATTAAACTCTATATCTATATGCATTCCAAATTACAGAAGCTGCATGGATCATAAACCTAAATCAAGAAATTAGCATACAAATTATTCCAGTACCATTAGAAAGTTAGAGCTGCAAGAGATATAAACTTAAAATTGCTATCTGGACACTTTTAAAGTGTATGACCAATTCAGAAAAGGACCTCTCCATAGTGAAAAATTCAAAATTAAAAGTGATAATATATACAAGAAAATAACTGAGTATGAAGGGAATTGTCAGTTACAAAAGTAAGAGGAATCATCTCCTAAATTAAACATGATATTTGAACAATATTACATTACTGTGTTAAATAACATTCATGAGACAAAGTCAGAATAGAAAATGTACTAAGAAGAAATGTCAGCATTTCAGTAGACCTACATATTTAAAAAAATTATTTCTTGAAATATTAATAAAGTAAAATCCAGTATATCAGCTAAAAAATAGTAGACACAGATAGAGAGCATGAACTAAATGAATAAATATGAAAGAGAAAAAGTTGCCCAGAGGGCAGAAAGAACACAACATATGGATGATCGCTTAAGAGACATGAGAAACATAGAGGAGAAACTGATAACGTTTACTCTAAGTTTAATTAGTGTTCAAGAAGGAAAATAAATTAGAAAAAGCAATATTCAAACTGATGATAATTATGAATTTTCATAATTAAACATAGACATGAGTTTGCAATTTCTATATATATATATATACAATCTCAAGAAGAAATAAATGAAAACAAATATACAATTATCATGGTAAGATGCATCACACACAACAAGAAATATAGCAGATTAATAGAAAAAAATCAAAATAAAGTTATAAAAAATGACAATCTAATTGACAGATTTTTGTTTTTATTTCCAACCAGAGGGTCTAAAAGGCATTGAAATAAATACCGTTAGAGTGCCAATCAGGAACTAACAAGCATATAAACAAAAAAGCACTCTCTTCTTCTCTCTCCCACGTGCACTAGGTTATTGAGATGATGGCAGGAGTTGCACGCCCTTGTGCCCACGTGGCTGATGGCCATGGGGGCCTCCGCACATGCTCTAATAGACTTTAATCAGCTTGGATGCTGCACTACTCCCGACTATCACACAGAAAGGGAGCTCTGGACACTGGGCTGCTCCTGGAACCCCAGCTCCACCTTTTCCAGGACTGTTTCTCCCAATCAGCTTCGGTTCCAATAACCATTTTCATCTGAGGCTTCATTCTTTGATTTTGCCAGACAAGGAACTCAGACTCAAACACCCACATTTCGGTTCCGTTATGCTTGTAAATTAAAATGTCCTAATAAGATATACTTGTAAGAAATAAAGTGATTTTTTTTTTATTTTTGATATTAGATGTGGAAGTTAAAAATAATTGTTTTACTATAAAATTTAAATAGTAAGAAAATAGTCATATATACATGTCACTTGAACCCATAACACAAGAACGATCACATTTAACCTAAAAAATTTATTGGCTGTTACTCTTAGTAGGTCTTAGAAACATTTACTATTTTTGCAGGAAATCATTTACGAAAGTGGTTAATAATGTCTTGCAATGCCTCATTAATTCTGAATTCTTAAGGCAAATTCATGAGCTTAAATTTTAAGGAAAGATACCTGTAAGCTCTTATTGGTATTTTGTGCTGTAAACAACATAATGTTATGTTAATTTTTTTTCTGGCTTGCTAAGCATTTGTACTATGATATTCATGAAGAAATTTATCTTTGTCTGGAATTAACTAGATTTATCTGGTTTGGAATAAAATGATATTAAGCACAGCAAAGTACTAGCATTTATTAGAATCATGTATTTTATAAAGTCACCAAAGATAGTATTTTTACTATCACTGCTTTGAGAGATACTTTTGGGTTTTCATTTTAAATTACAGTATTTTCTGTAGTCAGGATATCCCTTTTCTTTTCTATAAGTTAATATATAAGACAAAGGTCATATATAAAACTCAAGGTTTCAAGGACAGAAGATTTGCCTATAACCAACCTGGAAAATGTCTCTGACTCTAAAGTGATCCCAAGTAAGCAATTGATACCTATTAAATATTTCAATGGTTGTTATTTATTTCTGGACATTTTTAATTTAATTCTGGACATTTTGAATACAGGTGCCCTCTGGATAATAAGAATGCTAAGAAGTACTAAATCCTGAGATTACATTTGACATACTTGACTGACACACTTATTTTACTCAATATTTGTAAAGTAAACATTATAATTTTCAAGTTGCTTAAAAATTTCACTTAGATTCCAGTTTCCATTCAAACACATAGCTTGTGAATCATCATTTCTACCCTCACAACAAAAAACAAAACTGAACAAGTTGAAATATGACAACATTTCTTGGAACCACCAGAGAATTGAGGTCGCAGGACAAGCTGTGACCCTGAAATTCGAAAGACAGGTGAATTCAGGGAGCACATCCAGATCAGCTTCCCTGATGCAGAAGTCTCTGGGGTCTCTGAAGAGTCACTTTGATAAACTGCTGGAAGCTGAGTGTGAACTAGCTTGAGAGATAAAAGTCCCTGGTTGCCCAGACTGAGGAAGTGCCCCATACTTGGAGATCTTATCTCCAAACCCACAAAGTTCTCCCAATAAAGATTGGAGAAAAGTCCTCTTTCATTTGGCCAGGGAAAGGGGAAAAAGTACCCATTTGATATATACCTGCGGGAAAGGTAACCATTTTGGCATAAGCCCATTGTGTTCTCCACAAGGAAGTCCTACCCAGAGAGAGGAAAGACTTCATGAGAGCCTTGTCCAATGTAGTGGAAGGGGCATGACTCAATTCTAGCCCCCTCTAGCCTTTCTGCCTCAACTAAAGAGAGATGGGAAATCTACAAAGCACTTGGGAAGGTCACAGAATAAGGGCACAGATCAGTCAAAAGACTAAAACGTTAATGATAGGTTAACTGGATACTTTCCCTCTCCCAACCTCTTAGCAATGCATCCACAGGGCTCTTGTATAATAGTGGGAATGCAAAGAAAAGTCCTTCAAAGCTCAGACTATACTTAAGAAGGAAAACGAAATCTCTGAAACCTACAGTTTCAGCAAACAGTAAATATAGCCTAAATCCTAGCCAGATAAACATAACCCAAAGCACCAAAATACTATTTCAGTTCCTATTAGCCTAATGCATCATGTCATGCTAAAAGACAAAACACACACACCCGGGCATATACAAATATGAACACCCATAAAAGCAGCATATCATTTATTTTAAACACAACATTTTTAATTGTTTAAATATTTAGCAGCATTTTCTATAAATGTGGGTCAAAATTAAAGGAAATATATGTGAGGATTACTACATTCCTAACAAAAACAAAATACTACATTTGTTTTTGTCTTTTTTTTTCTCCTAATGAACATGTTTGCAGAACACTTGGCAGGTATAAGCAATACATCATTCAATTTTAATTTATTTGATGCAAGTGATTTCAGAGTTGTGCCAAATCCTTTTGGAATGGCATGCCCATGTAATTATTGAATGCTTTATAGTTTCTAATTTCTTCATCAGTGAAGCTAATGTGATGGACAAAGAGAAAAAATGAGAATAATCTACTTCAACACTGACAAATGCACAAAGGCCATCACATAGTAGAGGTTCTTTCAATCTAAATTTTCATCTAAATGTTGCTTTTGGCTACAATGTGCAAATATCTTTCACATAGACAACTTGGAACCTGGCAATCAAACACCAATATATGTTTTGAAGTGCTTTTATTTTAATGCTATGCCATGAGCATTAATATGTATACATTTAAGTTTATTGAAAAATAGAAGTATAAATTCATTAATGAGAATTAAAAACAAAGCAAGTCAGGTTGGTAAGGATAGCCAAAAAGTTTATTTAAGAATATTTGCTTTCCACATTCAACAAACACTCTGAACAATGGGCACGGTTTGATGGTTTGATTCTCATGTTCAGTTATATGAACACTGGGACATAGTTAACAGGTTGAGAAGTCCCAGTCACATTTGGATTTGCCTTATGGCAAACAAGTGGCCACCACTAAGCCAGAGAACAGGGGGAAATAATAGTTTTCATAATTGTTTGGTTGATCTGTTTTATTGTGTTTTTATAGGAAGGTCAGAAAGGATCCTCTATTGAAAAGTATATTTTACAGAAAATAATGAAAGTCAGCCACAGTTTCTAAAAGAGTAGTTTATTGATTTTGGGAGAGAGAGGAAGGGGAAGAGAGAGAAACATTGATGTGAGAGCAGAACATACATGGGCTGCCTCTGCATGCCCACTATCTGGGATCAAACCTGCAACCTGGGATGTGCCCTGACCAGGAATCGAACCAGCATCCTTTCTGTGCACCAGAAGTAGCCCAACCAACTGAGCCACTCTGGCCAGGGAAACAACCATTTTACTAAAAATGTATCAGGCAACTTTTTTTTGTTGCCCATCATTTTCCATAAAAACTTAATTTTTTCTATTCTTCATTCTGAAACCAAAATGTAGGATGTCTAAGTCCAAGATTGTTGTCTCCCAAAATCGAAGAAGGAAGTCACAGACAAGAACAGTTAGTGGAACTGAAGTTTACTGGGAGATGCCAGTCCTAGAAAAGGTGTAGCTGGAGTTCCAGGAGCAACCCAGCCTCCAGAGCTTCCTTCAGGCTACAGTCCGGAGTAGGTCAGCATCCAAGCTAATTGGAGTCTATTCGTCCATGTGTGGAAGCCCACACGGCCATAAGCCACGTGGGTGCAGGGAATGTGCTCTCCCCCAACAGGAACATCAGGTATCCATTGTGTGCTGTGCCAGGGGAAGCGAGAGTGCAAGTATGCACCCTTTATTGTATATACGCATGTTAGTTTGTGATTGGTCCTTTCAAAAAATTTTGCCTTAGCAACATTCTTGGGATTAATCTTTATGACTTACTGTCCTGTGATTGGTTATCTTCAAGCTGTCTGTCTTAGTAACATCCATACATTTTTAAAGTCCATGCCTCTCGTGTACCTTTCCTTCCCCGTCCAGTTGGGGTGTCTTAGTAACTCTGCCTAGCTGGGTTCTACTTTCCCTTCCCATGGCCCCAACCCTGTCTATCTAGCTTCCTTCGTTCTCCTCAGTCCCATTATCAAGATCAGATTTCTGTTATATGCATTGCCATGCAACAGATTATTTCAAGCATTTGTATGCCTCTGAGAGTTTTGCCATGCTTTAGCTATAATAGTTCTATTTCTTTATGAATGATACACGTGGACTTTTTAGACGTCTTTGGAACATGCAGAAATTCTCTGAAGGTGTTTATAACTTTCAACTTGCCTATATATTTATACAAAATTTGCATGTATTCACAAAGACTTTAATGTATCTGAGTCTTGTGTGGTCAGATTTGAGTTTTGAATGTCTGAATGGAACACATTGGAACCTTTGAGAGGAGTTAGAAGTAGGGTTAGGTAGATGGGGTAAGGGGGGAAAGAAGGGAGGAAATAGGGATGTGACAATTGGAGCCAACTACAACCACAAGAATGCTGGTCTTGCAGAAAAACAGGATGCCACAAGGCAAGAATCTTTATCGTGCATGTGCAGAAGGATACAAGAGATAGGGGTGGCAGAAAAAGGAATAAATGCAGACATAACTGCAGGGCCAAGCAGGACCAAGCTCCAAACAGCAAGGATGGTTTATCTTGCAGTGCAGGGTATTGTGAGAGATGGGGGAGAAGGAAGGAAGAAAGGGGAGGAAGCATCGGAGGCATTTTGAAATTGTTACTAGGTAAGGAAGGTAGAAGAAGCCAATCAAAGAATGACAAAGATAGACAAAGAATGGGTCCATAGCAAATAAAACCCCTAGTCAAGTGAACTTCAGTGGCAACCCACTTTTGGGCCCCGCTCTCTGCGTGTGGAGTTTGTACCCACTTATATAATAAATTTCCATCCTTTTACTTAAATCTTCTGGCCTACAATTTTATTCTTCAATTTTGTGAAACACAATTTAGGATGGACTTCGGCTCACCATTTTGGCCTCACCTTGACTATACAAATGCATTTTTAGATCATGAAATCACGTGCAAGGTGTTTAACATCTCAGGTCTGGAGTCAGACAGACAGGAGTCAAATCCAGGATCTTCATTTTCAAAATTTTCCTTTTGAAAATCTTACAAAATTTTTGAAAATCTCATACATGTTTCTTAACCTCATTTAGTTTGAGGATTTATATTTGAAAAAATTTGAAAATAAGATAATATATAGTATTTTAAATTATATATATATATATATATATATATATATATATATATATATATATCTAGGTCTAGGTCTAGGTCTAGGTCTAGGTCTAGGTCTAGGTCTAGGTCTAGGTCTAGGTCTAGGTCTAGGTCTAGGTCTATAACTATGTCTATACATACCTTCTAACTCAGTAATGACACTTCCAGGAATTTATTGTAGAAATACAAAATGCACATTAGACATTTAGAAGGGGATAAAGATGCACAGAATTGAAACGCCCAGTCTACACATTTACTCATCACAGCATTGTTCACAATAACTAAATCTTGGAATCAATTTAAATGCACACCAGCAGGTACCTGTAAAATAAATGGTACCACATCTTTAAAATCAAATAATTTTAAAGTATTACATGCACACACAAATGCACAAATGTAGAGAGATTAAGGAGGCTTTTTAGGTACAGATCGGTAAAGACCACCAAAATATAAAGTTAGGTGAAAAAGCAAGGTTCCAACAAAGGGTATATTATCCTATGTTTTACATAAAACAGTAAAAACATACATACTCTGGAAGTTTTAAAAAAAGAAACCAATACATGAGTTTTTCTGTAATGGAGGGTCGTGATGCAGAAAAATTGAGGACAAGTGTGGAAGCAAGACTTTTTTTCTTTTTTAACCTGTTCTGTTTTGAATCATGTGGTTGTATTCTACTCACTATATAACTTAGAAAAAAACCCAAAACTAGTCAAAATAAAACAACACTGCATGGCTGATTCAGCTGCCATAAGTCATTAGTTACGGAACAACCTGGAGGCTTTGGTGGTTGCCCAAGACTGTTATTTAGACTTCTGCAGGTTCAGTCGCATAACAATGGCTGGCCTGAGGGCCTTTTTGTTATTTTCCTCTTTCTTGACCATTTTTCCCTGGAGCCTTTCTCCACTAATGTGCAAAGATTTAAACTTCTTCAGGCACAGTCACTATAAATGGAAACAAAGAATTGTTAACAAAGTTTTCTGAACAGAAGTTTAAGTTAAGTTTGTAGTGTTAAGGCCATAGAACAGTGGGTCCCTGAAAACACTGGTCATCCTTCTTAAAGGCAGAGACATAATGTTCACAAACATTATCTGACTTTATATTTTTAAGTGGATTTTCATTTATTGGTTTGAGAGAGAGAGAGAGAATGAAAGCAGGGAGAGAGAAACATCAATTTGTTGTCCCACTTATTTGTGCATTCACTGGTTCATTCTTGTATGTGCCCTAACTGGAGATCAGACCCACAACTTTGGCGTATGGGAACATACACGGACCAGGGCGTAACTTAATATTTGAAGAACGCCTAAACTGATTTCTTCTAAAAACAGAGGTAAGACTAGAGGGTCCAACATATTAAATTGTCAACGTCACAAAATGAGTATTTCAGACTGTGTGCTAAGCTTTATTATTGGCTTCTTATCATATTCTTTCCCCAGTAAACTATGCTGCCTGCAGAGAAGTCTTTATATAGAAACTAACTCTATCTTTAGTGGATTATGTTGATATTACTAATCACTACAGGTATAGATGTTGATTGTCTGCTACTATGGCAATAAATGACTACCAAGTGAGAACAAGCAAGTGAGGAGACAGAAAGAAGCCAGGCAGATAAGGGTGGGACCATGGGAGGAGGAACCCAACTAGCCAGAGTTACAAAGACACTCTAACTTGGCCGGGAAAGAAGGACATGTGAGGGAGGCACAAACTTTAAAATAAATGGATGTTGCTAAGACACTCAACTTGCACATAACCAATCACAAGATAGTAAGACGTAAAATCCAATCCCAAAGATGTTACCAAGGCAAAATTCTTTGACAGTGACAGGGGTTGTTTTCCTGAGCAGGACGCAAGGGTGATTTCTGTCCCGGGTCCTTGTCCAGATGGATTCAAAGAATGAAGCCACGGACAAAAGGTGGTAGATGAAAAGGGTGGAGATTTATTGGAAGCAAATACAGATTCCCAGGTAGGAAATGGGTTCTTAGGGGGTAACGCACTAGGATTTTTTTTTCCTAAGGTTTATAAAGGCTGTAGTTCTTTGTTTTTTCATACTCCCTTATACTAGTAATTGGCAGAATATCAGCTTCAAAACCCAAACCCCATGAGGTGCCCCCTTCTTTCTCTCCCCCTTCAGTGGTAGAACCCTCTATCTCCTGTGAAAATCTGTTTTTCTCTTTCATCCATTTCTCCATCCTCTATGAAAGTTTGTTTTCTCTTTCTTCCCACACCCTGTGGCTTTTCCCTATCTTTTGTGAATGGATGTCTTCCTCTCTCCTTATCCTGTAGAATCCTTTCTTTAAAAAAATATATTTTATTGATTTTTTTTTTACCGAGAGAAAGGGACAGGGATAGAGAGTTAGAAACATCGATGAGAGAGAAACATCAATCAGCTGCCTCCTGCACACCCCCCACTGGGTATGTGCCCACAACCAAGGTACATGCCCTTGGCCTGAATCGAACCCAGGACCCTTGAGTCCATAGGCCAACACTCTATCCACTGAGCAAAACCTGTCAGGGCCTTTTTTTTTTTTTTCCTCTGTGAATGTATGCCTTCTGGCAACTCCAAGCCCTCACCTACGCAGTCCTCCTCCATGGACCATCTTTGTTCCTAAAACTTCCTAAACCTGCCTATTTTATCCCTAAAACTCCTTTCAAAAGAACCTGTTAGGAACTAACAAGCATGTATACAAAAAAGCACAAGTGTTTCCCTGTTTCCCTCTCTCTCTTCCGCCGGGGAACTGGAAGCTTGGGTTGATGGCAGGAGATGTGTTCCCCTGTGGCTCTTGTGGCTTATGGCCATGGGGGCCTCCACACATGGGCTAATAGACTTTCATTAACTTGGATACTGAACTACTCCCGACTGTAACATGGAAAGGAAGCTTTGGACACTGGCCTGTTCCTGGAACCCCAGCTGCACCTTTTCCAGGACTGGCTTCTCTCAAACTTTGATTCCACTAACTAACCATTTTTTGTCTATAACATCATAAAAATCATCATTTAAATAGAGACTCTACATCAAATGTTTCAATATCCATAACTGTCTATATTATTCATTGTTCTGAACTAGCAGAGGTCTGGCTTCCTTTAAGATACTTTACCAAAGGTTTGCCACTACTGTGGACTTCCCAGAAGATGGTATTCCTGTGTCCTTGAAACTATTGTAGTGGGAAGGTTTATGTTTCTTAGTTTTTGAGGGAAGTTACACTTATCCTCTAGGAAAAACTCTTTCAATAAAAATACCCAAATTTTACTGAGTGTTTACTAAGTATCAGGAAATTTGCACTGATTTTAAAACATGCAATTTCAACTTCTATAATTCTGTGATACAGATATTATGCAATATAAATTTTAATTGTTATGGGAGGAAGATATATAAACTGCAGAACCCATATGAGTGGCCAGATTATTATGACCACCTGACATTTGTAGGCAAATTAGCTATAATTTCATGCTGAAGTTGCTAGAGGGCCAGACCATTATAAATAGGGAAGCAGGTTGTTTACCATAACAGTAGAAGTGATTTTTTTTCTGAAGATATGGGTAAACAATGCGATTTAACAGCCTTTGAACGTGGGCTATATATAGATATATTTCAATATTGACTCCCCTTTCCACTGATCTCCATGAAATAATATCAATCACCTCAGTGGCTGCATAGAGGTGTCCTTAGTTTATGAAAGCCATGGTCTGTATAATTTTTAAGTATATGGGATCTATATCCAAGCTCTCAACCTTATAAAGTTATTAGAAACACTATGTTATCATACAACATGACCAAGATTATAATACATCTATCAAATGGTATGGTAACATATTCATCTAAGTCAAAAATAAATAAAACCAACTAAAAGTGATTTAATGTTATTTATATTATATTTTGTTTTGAATCACTATGTATTGTTAATGATTCCAGATTAAAATATACAGTCTAGATCATGACCTTCCTTGGTATATGGAAGGCTTTTCATATCTGACTGTTTCTTTGGCAATTTTATCTCTTCACATGTATCATATCATGATTGATTTCCTTCCAAAGACTCACCCAGATGCTCAGAGATCATCTAAATATTTTTAAATATATTTTGATTGATTTCAGAGAGGAAGGGAGAGGGAGAGAAAGATAGAAACATCAATGATGAGAGAGAATCATTGATCAGCTGCCTCCTGCATGCCTCCCACTGGGGATCAAGCCCGTAACTCGGGCATGTGCCTTGACTGGAATCAAACCTGGGATCCTTCAGTCTGCAGACTGACACTCTATCCATTGAGCCAAACCAAGTAGGGCAAGCCAAACCAAATAGGGCTAATTCTTTTTTTTTTTTTAAGAAAGCATATTACATGTATTGACAAAATAGGATAAATGTACTGTTGTGATTATTTTAAATATTTCTAAATGAAATGTGCATATCACAAGCCCAGCATCAACTTCAAACTTTTGTTAAGAAAGTGCATGAGTGGAACTGTTATTTTCCACTTTACACAATTATCTAAAGCTCTTTGAACTCAATTTCTGGTGAAATTACATCTTGTCCAAGGGAGTAAAAAGGTCTTTGTTGTTGTTCTTTGTCTCATGACCTCATTCCTCTCTATAGAAGACTCGGGGATTCATCAAGTGACCCTTAAAAAAATACAGCATTTATTAAACCTTTTGCCTATTGTCCAGTTCTGAGAATTATACATAAGAAGGCTTAGTTTATAAGTAAGGAAGCAAAGCTGATTAAAAAGAAGCAGAATAATAATTGACAAGTAACATCCAAATCATATAGCCATGGCCAAGATAAATGAAAGATCCAAGAGAGAGAATTACAACTTGCTGAGCTTAATTATGGATGCTTAGATATTGGAAAAGAGATGGAGACTGAGGAATTCATGTAAGTAAAAACAAAATAGTTACAGCTGTGTAAAATTCTGGGCATACAGAATTGACTGACATCCAATGTGTGCTTTAGAGGATCAGTTGTTCTTTTTTATTACTCACAAGGATAATTCTAGTTACATTTCCTGGGCCCATAATATATAGTATTCCGCAAATTGTGTCTCTGAGTTGAAATCATTTCATTGGAAATGGAGATCATATAAATATTTTAATATTTAATTATATGCTATCTCTTTATATTAATCTTTTCTTTGGAAATATTTGCATTATGTGTTTACCATATTTTCCTAATGCTTTGCATGAATATGTATGATTTTTTTAATCAGGAAAAATACATACATAAAAAGTAGCTAATATATTTTTATGTTTATACCTACTAGATGAGGCAAATACTGAAAATAGAAGCATTAAAATAGCTGGAATATTTGGGTAACTGAAAAAGTGACTAGTACAATGTGAAGTCAATTTATTGATTATCCATAAATTATGATTCAAATATTCACTCTGTATGCATGAATATATAGATTTGCAAAAAATATAGATAATTGCTATTGGTTGAAAATTTCTATATCTTTATTCAGTAAAATAGAATGAGACTAATTAAAAAAAAATTTTAAAGCTGTAAAATAAAAAAAAAATGACTAAATGAATGAGTGACTAAAGAAATGAATGAATAATGTATTCTGCTTATAAATGCCTACTTAAAAAATAAATTATGTTACCTATGAGTGGAAAAAGAAATGTTCCAAATACTTGAATGAATTGAAGGTATCCTTGTGACTGATCTCAGTTATTCTGAAGTGAGCAATATATGCCCATTCCCACAAAAAGAATCTCCATAAAGCCTCATGCCTTACTTAATTCTTAAATTTGAGGAAAAGCAGCATCTCTTGACATGCCATATAGCCTTTAGTGTACTTTCCAGAATATGGGAAGAATTAACAAAGTCATTAAATTAGATTCATAAATTCACAGAACTGAAAAGCCTAAACTGTTTTGTAGTGATCACTTAATCAAAACACTTAATCTATTGGATCAAAGAGAAGACACATGAATGCTAAGAATATTTTCCCAGTTCACGCAGACTTAACGTTGAAGCTGTGGTTTGGATCCTGGACTATTCCTGCTCAACTCCTGGCCCCTACACTTGGACACATAGGTACACAGTGGCAGGATGAACACATATAAACTATTAAAAATTTGATTAAAGGATGATAATCCAAACAATGCAGTACTCAGTCAAACAAATAAACCAGAAAAATTAGGGGTGAGGGGCAGGGGGAGGTATTTGGGATGGAATTATCAGCTTTTGTTGTGTATGTATTAGCAGATGCATTACTTTGTATTTAATCCACTACCACCTTCACTTTGTTCTAGTTGTAACTCATAACTAACACTGCGATGCATTAGCTAAATAAAATGTTATGAGAGGAAAAGTATCTAACAAATGCTAATAATATTGAGAACTGCAAAATCTGCAGTCAAAGTGTGGTAAATATTTTCCTGGTGTTGTTTTTAGGTGGCATCAAATGCATGCTGGTAATAGACACAGATGTAGAACTTAAAATAGAAAATAAAAAGAAGAGAAACAGATTTTGTTTCCAAAACCTAACCACAGAGTAGCGATGAATTACTCCGGAGTTGAGTGTTTGAGATAACCGAGGTTAAAAAAATGACGATTGTTAGATTGAGGAGAGAAAATAATGCTTTACTCAAGGGAGTCTCAGCAATTTCCTTACAACTTAAAGATTCAAATATAAACCCAGAGAAGTCACAGACTTGTAAACGTAGAAATTACTTGAGAAACAACATAATACAAATCTCTTGTTTTACAGCCGATGAAGCCAAGGTCAAGAGCTCTTGGATTAATTGTTATAATCAACATAGTGACTGAATTGAAGTCTTGCAAGATTCCTCACTTAGCCCAGATCTAAGACAACAGACCACCTTCACTTGCGAAAATGCACTCAAACGTAGATGTACAACATAAACCAGAAAATAAAATAGAGCAAGAATGCTATAAAAAGCCTAAATAAGAAGCTTAAAAATAAACTACAGGTAAAATATAGGTAATTATAAACTCCATATTGCTCTATTTCTCTTTCCTACGCTTTCCAAATGGAATTTACATAATATTCACCCTGATTATTTTATTAAAAACAATACATTTTAAGTTATCTACTCTTTTATTAATGTGATATTTTTCAGACCATTTATTTAGTAACTACAATTGTTTTTGTTTAATATACAATCAAAGAACCATTATTCCCTGCTGACAAAATATCTGAATTGCCAGTGATAACTATTTTTTTTGTGACAGTCTTACAACAATGATTTGTCATTCATGTATATCATATTAGCAATTAAGGTACACATCTTTGTGAATGAGGTACTTTATTCAAAATTTATAAATGTGATACTAAATATCTGTTACGTCATGATTTATGGTAAAGAATAAATTTATATTTATACACAATTAAAATAACATCTAAATTTAAATTTTAAATAATCACCTTTTATCTACCACATTGCTTTACAATTAATACAGCAATGAGATATTATTAAGTCATAGTATAATATTTAATATATTAAAACTATTGGCTGGAAAATATTTTAAAAGCATGTGTGTATTTGATATAAAACTTTAAAAAATGTTTACTAGATTAAATTTTTATTTTTTGTTGTTTCTTAGAGAAATTTTATATTCACAGAAAAATTGTATAGAAGTTACAGAGATTCCCGTGTTCCCCTGCCCCTAGGCATTCATAGCCTCTCCCATTATCAACATCTTTCACCAGAATAATACATTTGTTACAATTGATGAGCCTATACTGACACATCATTATCTCCCCAAATTCATTATTTACAATAGAGTTCACTTTTGGAGTTGTTATTCTATTGGCTTAGACAAATGTATAATAACATATCCACCATTATAGTATCATGCAGAATATTTTCACTCCCCTAAAATTTCTCTGTGCTCCACTTTTTCATCCCTCCCTCTCTCCTAACTTCTGGCAAACACTGATCTTTATACTATCTCTATAGTTTTACTTTTTCTAAAATGTTATATATAATCATGTGCCACATAACAATGACTCAGTCAATGATGAACTGCATATACAACAGTGATCACATAAGATTATAATGGAGCTGAACAATTCGCACTGCTCAGTAGGTTGTAACCATGCAGCCATCAATGCATGTAGCACAATGCTTTACATACATGCTTGTGGTGATGCTGGTGCAAACATACTGTGCTGCTGTCATATAAAATATAGTACATACAATTATGTACAATACGTAACACTGGATAATGATAGTAAATGGCTGTTACTGATTTATGTATTAACTGTACAATAATTTTATCATTGTTTTAGATTTAGATTTTCTACTTACAAAAATTTTATGCTGTAAAAAAGTAATATATGTCCACCAGGACCGATGGTATGCCATATATTACCAGCAGCAGTCCCATACTTCTTGTGTCACAGCATTTATTGATTAAAATCATTTTCTCTTGTTCTTGGTTCAATGTGGTATTGTTTTGCACAGTAACATGTTGTACAGGCTTATTGCCTATGAGCTGTAGGCTCTTCCATGTAGCCCAGGTTTGGAGTAGGTTATACCATCTAGGTTTGGGTAAGTGCACTCTATGAAGCTTCCCAATGACAAAATCGCCTAAGTACACATTTCTTAGAAGGTATTGCCATCCTTAAGTGGCATATGACTATGGTTGGAATCATACAGTATGTAGCCTTTCTAATTGGCTTCTTTCACTTAGTAATATGCATTTACATTTTCTCCATGTGTTTTTATGGTTTGATAGCTCATGTCTTCCTAGTGCTAAATAATATTCCATTTATGTGGATGTATCATGGTATACATATGCATTTGCTACTGAAGACCTCTTGATTGCTTCAAGCTGCTATAGACATCCAAGTGAAGATTTTTGTGTGAACATGTTTTCAACTCTTTGGGTAAGTACCAAGAAGTGCAATTTCTGGATCATATGATAAGAACATATTTAGTTTCATAATAATATTTTAAATAAAATAACTTGAGCTTATAAAAGGAGTCAAAAAAATTTTTAGAAGAGAATGATATTTTTCCTTTTCTTAATCTATACAATTAAAAATTAAAGATATAACAGGCCATGAGAGACTGCTCTCTAGAAATGATGAACTTTTCTAGTTGAAAAAAAAATTGATCTTCTGTCAACCTTATGCTGACAACCAAATTGTTTGGTATTAAACTGTAAGTTATTCTGTTTCCTAGATATAAAATATTTGAATTGTCTCATGTGTTAAATAATATTCAGCATAAAATAGCCTAAAGACAATATATTTCTACCAGGTCTTAATGAAATTTATAAATTAAATTATATATATATATATATATATATATATATATATATATATATATATGTAACCCAGCACATATTACACAATAATTTATTCGTTGAATTTAATAGACCCCTTAATTTTCAATAGTGAATGTTAACTTCCCCACTTGATCTTTGATTTACATGAATGTTTGTCCAGTTATTTATAAAAATGTGCTCTAATCTAGGCTCTTTCAAGGGAATATAACCAAAAACTACACAAATCATAACATACGTTCAGGTCTGATAAGTAATTATTCATAAAAACATAACTGAGGGGTATGTAATGCACCCATTCCCACAATTTTCTAATCTTAATTGCATGATCTTAGTGGACCTCCAGAGAATTATATTATTGGCTAGGTTATGTTTTACATCTTCCACAAATCTGAATCATTTTAAATAAACTTTTTTTTTTTTTAACAATGGCCATCCTCTTTCTGATACTGAGTCATCAAAATATCTATAAAACTAAAACTACATTTCTTTTAGCATTGTTCCTCAAGATATTGTCATATATAGAGAAGATTTATAAAGCCTATTTCTTTCAGTAGTCAATGTTAGAAAAAGCATTGTCTTCCTGAGAAGCTGGTATTAACTGGTTAGAGTCACATATTGGCTACATAAAACATTTTTTGTTTTTCACATTTTGCTCCAGTGTTCATTAAGTTCATATTCAGCTTATTTTTCAGCTAAAATATGTTATTCAGTACCGGATCACATGAGCTTCTCCTGAATCTGTCTTGAGTCATATAATATGCAAATCAATTGAAGGTTTAAGTATGCCCTAATACTATTTTTCATCTCCAAAATAATTATATTTAGGTGTTTATTATTTTGTAAACTAACTTGATTTTTGCTTTATTCAAGAAAGGACTAAATTCAATTTTAAAATCAAATGGTTTGTTCAAAATGTGCTTACCTATTTAGTGTCTACAGTAAATATTTTAAGACAGAAACCAGCATATATTTTATTTTAACATCTCACTATATACCCAGTGATAATTTAACAGAATTATTAAAATTTTCAAAAATGTTTAAATATTTATCAATGTTTTTTTTTTTCTCCAAGAAAAGTCATGCTGGTAGATTAGTCTGAAAGTTAATCTTATGCTTGTTACCCGAGAATTACACAAAAAATGTTGAACTTACTGAGGTTAGAAACTGCCTATTCTTCATTATACTTCCTATGCCATATATAATGCTTTACACGTATAAGTGCTTCAAATATTTGTAGGATGAATATCCAAAGTGAGAAGCTAAATTATTTATTTTCAGTTTATTTTAGAATGAAGTCAAGAGATAATAATCTGTGATATTTGAATACATTACAAAAATAACACAAAACACTTCACTGGCATGTCTATGTTATAAAATTCTTATTATTTACATTTTTATTTCACAGAGAGAGATTCATGATGTGTCAAGTACTTAATATACTATTTTTAATAATTAACTTGCTTGTTTCTTGCTATATTGTACTATGGTAACTTTTACTCAGTTGACAAAATAATATATATAATGTTTTATAATTATCTCAACTTTCTGATTTCATATCAAGATAACCAAAGTAGTTAAAATATAGGAATTATATTTAATGGTCAAAATAAAATATTGTGGGAGTTACATGATTTAAGATTGAAAGGAGTTTCAGGGATGAAATAGGCAGGTTTAGGGAGTCTTAGGAATAGGAAGATCCATGGGGGAGGACTGCATGGGTGAGGGCTTGGAGCTGCCAGAAGGCATACATTCACAGAGAATACAAAAGTGACACAGGATAAGGGGAGAGGAAGACATCCATTCACAAAAGATAAGGAAAAGCCACAGGGTGTGGGAGAAAGGGGAAGACATCATTCTCAGTAGGTAGAGAAATGTTACAAGATGAGGGGGAGAAGAGAAGGGGGCATCGTATGGGGTTTGGGCTTTGAAGCTGACATTCTGCAAAAAAATGACCAATCAGAAGGGAGTATCAAGAGACAAAGAGCTACAGCCTTTATAAACCTTTGCAAAAAGGAGCTTAGTGGTTTACCCCCTTGAGACCTCCTCCCTACTTGGGAGTCTGTATTTGCTTCCAATAAATTTCCACCCCTTTCATCTACCACCTTTTGTCCGTGGCTTCATTCTTCGAATCCATCTGGACAAGAGCCGGGGAAAGAAATCACCCTTTCATCCTGCTCTGGAAAACAACCTGAATCAAAATGTCTTATAAAACGATGTCACCTTTTTTCACTTAATTCTCTTACATTGACCCCGCTTCATTTATTTAGTATACTGTAAAATAATTATAATGTAAAATTGTAAGCCATATAGTTCATTAACAAAAGCATCACTAATACCAACTCATCTACTATTAAATAGATGGATTTTAAACATTGGAAGCAATTATAATATTTTCAACAAACATGAGATGATCTTAAGTAATATTGTGGAAGTAGCAATCACCTTTGCAGGTGATCATGGCCAGAACAAGTCAAAAGGTATGAGGATATAAAAACAACAACAAAAACACAGTAAGATATAATAACCCTTAGTAACATAAGCAGGAAATTTCACCATAGCCTCCCTATTTCTTAAGGTAATTGATTTGTGAGGAAAATGTATGTTGGAAGTATAACTTGGTTGTTACTATAGTTTGCTCTAAAATCCAAGATTCTAAATTCTCAATAGACTTTCAAGAAACAAGAAACTTGACGGGGGAAGGTTGGCAGCAAACAATGAATCCAATCATCACTGTTCTGGAAAAGCTGAAGTAGACTCAATCAGAAACCTGGAAGGCATCTGAAAAGGTAAAGATGTAGCCTTTCTAATGAATGGAGTCATGGACCATGTTTTTCTTGATGGTCATATCCATTGAAAGCACCATAGCTGAAAACATCTTCATTCATAGATTCAAATATCTTATACTTACAGAAGTCATTATTATTAAGATATTTTTGCTCAGTTTATGACATGTAACTTTTTTGGTTAAACATACTATTATTAATGAGACTCAGATATATAGAGGGTCAAAGTATATTATACAGATGGTGTAGAGAAATATGGGGAAGAAATTTGTCATAAAAGAGATAGGATGTTGGCTTTCTCTTAAAAAATAAACTGAAGGTAAAAATGAAACACCACTGCAGAAAACTTTTGGCAAGTGGGAAGAATTTAATAAATAAAATAAAATATGACATATGAATAGGATTTAAATCTACTTTTTGGAAAGGGAGAAAGAATAAAAGTAAGTCCAACATGGAGAAGGATTTAAATATACTTCAAAATCAAAATATTTAAACCATGTTTGAGAAAATAATTTTAACATATTTTGGAGGTTTATTTTTATCTAGTTCTTTAATATCTCAAATTATTTTTGAAGTAGTTAAAGTGCTAAACATAAATATATTCTTTGGTTTGTGTAGAATATTAGTGAGGGATACATGCTATTAAAATAAGTTTGGGCCAAATTGTCAAAAACTTAATGCCCAGGGAGTCTTTCTTTTAAGATAAGTTTAGTGAGTTTCTATTGAAAAATTTGACCCTAGACTTATATCTAGGTCATGATATAAGTAAAATTTGAAATTGAATTCAAAGACTAATCTGTCAGAGGCAAATATGTCAAGTGACAATGGTAAGAAACTTAGAGAATTAGAAAAAAACACACACTTTAATTAGAATTTGAAGGCTTGTGGCTGGAATCTGGTCTGATAATGTGGTGTCTGACCAAATCATTTAAACTACCCTTTGGATCTAGATTATTATTTCAATGTTGGCATCAAGTAGGACAATAAATAAGAGCACAGTCTGTAAAGTTTATATTCTTAGTAGAGGCCCAGTGCACGAATTTGTGCTCAGGTGTGGTCCCTAGGCTTGTCGGGCAATCAGGGCCAATCGGGGCCTGCCGGCCAGGGGAAGGAACAGGGGAAGGGACCACGGGAGGTTGGCTGGCTGGCCAGGGGGAGGGGCTGGCTTGGGGGAGGGACTGGAGGAGGTTGGCCGGCCATGGAACATTGGCTGAGGGAGCACACTGACCACCAGGGGGCAACTCCTGTGGTGAGAATCTGCCCCCTTGTGGCCAGTTTGCATCATAGCGACTGGATGACCAGTCATTCCAGTCATTCCTGTTGTTTGGTAGTAACGGTAGCTTAGGCTTTTATATAGAGAGACATAAATATCATATGGAGATGAAAAATATATGAATGAGAATTTTAAATACTAGTTTGTTTTAGGGACCATATCAATAAAAGTAATGGCTAACTAAATAATAGAAAGTGGAGAAAAGGAAGATGGAAAGAATATAAGCAAATGAATTTCTAAAGATAAAATAAGAATCTATATTTAATATGATACTTCAATTCCCCTGAATACTAAATATAATATACTCTGTGTTCAAGAGCATATACCAAAATAAATGAGATTTCCATTTTCATCAGTATGGTGAGGAAGTTACTAGGTCTGGCCATAATTGGACGTTCACAGAAAGCAGCTTTTTAGAAGAACAAAAAATAAGATTTGGACGGCCCTGTTGAGAATGCAGTGACTTTGGGGTCAGGTTGTACCCTATAACTCACTTGACATGCTTACTCATTCTCAATTCACATTGGCTTCTTCAAGCAGATTTTCTTTATTTACCTGTATTTTCCCCCAGTAATGTTGGTTTCATTGAAAAGAATATTGGTACCAAGCAAATGTAAATACCTTTTCCTTTAGTCTTGTAGCATTTCATCTTTGTTTTTAATTGTACTTGACCTTTTCCTCAATTTAAACTTGTCCTTAAGACATCAGAAAGTTCTTTATAATTCCCTTAAGAAGGAACAAATAAAAACCAACTATGAAATACCTTGATAGTGAAGAAGGAAGCTTTGCAAAGAGGAGCAGGATGGGGGCTGGAGGTGGAGGAGCGCTTAAAGAAGAAGAGCTTAAATTGAACCCCTTTTATGAATCACTGCTACTTTTACAACACTCTTTTAGTGGATCCACAAGGTAAACAAAAAGAGGATTACTGATTTTATAATAGGTTAGTATAAAATTATAGAACTGTGGTTGTAAAAAAGTAGAAACACAATGAAAATAATTGCAAATGTTGCCCTTCATCCTAATATCAAAAAGCATATAATTATCAGTGAATTTAGAATTTATTTAATAAACCTATCATTTTTCTTGAAGATTATCCTATATAATAAAAGCCTAATATGCTAAGTGGCCTACAGCGCAACTGTTCGACCAGTCTCTATGACCACCAGGGGGCAGACGCTCCAACTGGTAGGTTAGCTTGCTGCTGGGGTCTGGCTGATTGGGACAGGGTGAGATGGGCCAGACACGCCCTGGAGCCCTCCCACAGCCCCTCCCTGGCCCCAATCGTGCACCAGTGGGGTCCCTGGGCCTTGCCTGTGCCTCTCACAATCTGGGACCCCTCCAGGGATGTCGAAGAGCTGGTTTCAGCCTGATCCCTGCAGTCCAGGCCGAGGGACCCCACTGGTGCACAATTTTGTGTATATAGATGTGTCTATGGGCATATATGTATCATACACATACATAAAATAGAGCAAATTCTAGTCAAAGTGGTGAATCTAAAAACATATGTTCAATGATGACTTATGTTCATTTTTCAAAAACTTTCATGGAAATTAAAATAACATTTCTTTATATTTTTGCTTATCAATTCATTAAAAACTATAATTTTTTCTGGTAAAATATTATCATTGAATCTAATATTTATCTGACTATAATATGTAGGGACAGGAAAATTTATTTAGTTATATAAAAAGTCATAGAGATTAAAAAGTATTTAAATTATTAGAGAGAACAAGAAATATCTAATTATAGAAAATAAGAAAGAATAAATTTTGGGACAAGTGCTATGTCTAACAAAATCAACAATCTCATTGGATAATCAAACCCATCGTGTTATCTAATTGAATATGCCAAATTTATTTTATAAGAATTATGTAGCCTCCCTTTCCGTTTTGAATGAATGAACAAATCAGATAATTGCTTAGTGGTTTGTTTCACTTTGCTTGTACAGGCATAAGATATGCAAATATGAAACTGCTATGCAAAACAGCAAAATAAATTATATCCTTGGTTAAATACTTCCTATGCATTTAGTAGCAGAATATTATCATAAGCATTAATTCAGGGACAAAACACATATTTTGCAACATAAGAAATAAAAGGATAATAAGGCTAAATACTGAGAATTTCCTAGTATTGTAACTGTAGAGGATTCTCCATTGAGGGTAAAAGAATATGTAAATTAGGCACAATCATATAAATGTATAAATCAGATGTTAGAGATAAATTGTATATTTTCTCAATGACACTGACATTTAAGCAATGAAGATACAATATTTTGGAGATGATAACAGTAGTTATTAAACCATAAATGATAGTTAATTTTTGCTCTCATAGAAAATTACTTTTGGCAGCAGCAACACTCCATTTTAAGTTGCTTCTGGTGACCAAGGTGAAATGCCTCCAATACCCAGGCCCAAGCTTCATGAACTAATAAGCAGAAGAGCTCTTCAGTCCATGCTATTTCTCAAGACCTTTACCCAATTCAGCACTTCCCAACATAGTCTTCTTTCTCTTAAATATATCTCTTTATTGTTGACAGTATTACAGATGGCCCCATGACCCCCCCCCCACGCCCCTCTGCCTTGCCCCTATCCCCACCTCACCCCAGGTGTTCACCACACTGTTGTCTATGAGCATGGGCTATGCATGTAAGTACATAAGTGCTTTGGTTTACCCACCCCCACTGCCCTGAGATATGTCAGTCTGTTCCATGACTCCAGGCCTGGGACTTTTTTTTTTAAAATATATTTTATTGATTTTTTACAGAGAGGAAGGGAGAGGGATAGAGAGTTAGAAACATTGATGAGAGAGAAACATTGATCAGCTGCCTCCTGCACACCTCCTACTGGGGATGTGCCCACAACCAAGGTACATGCCCTTGACCGGAATGGAACCTGGGACCCTTCAGTCCGCAGGCCGATGCTCTATCCACTGAGCCAAACCGGTTAGGGCTGGGACTTATTTTGTTGGTCAATTCATTTTGTTCATTAGATTACACAAATAAATGAGGTCATGCAACATATTCTTCTTTTGGACACTCCACACACACACACACACACAAATAAAATAAAAGTTTATAAGAATTTGAGAAATATTCATATTCCATCCTCCTTTAGGAAATATAAGCATGCACACACACACATGCACACACACACATCTACCTATAGGTATAGATATTTATAGTTTTAACTATGATTACATTTCTATAATTGTATATATAATAGTTTAGTTCTAGTTATGGTTATATGCATGACTTACAGTAAACAAACCTCCTGACTTTTGTTTTACCAAAATTTCTCCAACTTCTTTGCAAGCATATTCTCTTTCTGCTACCCCAAAGGTACACATAGAACTTTGGCAAATGTTCAAATAATCATTAATAACAGCTAGTGAATCTGACAACATTAATGGAAACAGTCTTTTATTTTATGTCAAAATCAACTGAAACTACCCTACTTGGGAGGAAATCATGCTGAGACACTGAAGTGCTGTCAGGAACACATTACTGAATTAGTGTAACTCAGGACATTTTAGCAGCTAAGAAGGTCACACACATCCTGCTCTTTGAATCCTAGAAGTCTGTACATAATAGCTGCTCAATAAATTTAATTTCATTACAGTGATTTAATTTAAATAAATAAATACAATTAATCTCCTCAATTTGTGCAGAACTAATGTTGAAAAATATGTCTGTCACCAGAGATTTTATGAATATATGTCCTAAGATAGGTAAGTCTTTGAATAAGATCAAAGACTAAAAAATCTTAGCAGATTGTTTTATTTCACTTCTACATAATACCTATGGCTAGTACGTTACATTTCTTTAACTCTACAAATTATTCAAAAAAGTATTCACATAAGGAGATAATTCTCTGGAATGATTATTTATAAAGTCATTCCATCTTTCCACAAGAAACTAAACCTAGGCAGGTTTCCTGGCATTAAGAGCCACAGTGAGAATGTACCTACTATTGTATGGTCAACTCTTAGAATGGCACTTTGCTTGGACAGACAAAAGATAACATTATTCTGCTTTGTTGTTACTCATATAGTTTTGGAAAATAAGCCTGTGTTTAGACTTTTTCATGTGAACAATTTTCTCAACAATTGTAGAATCTCAAGAATTGACCACTTAAAAATCCTTAAATATAAGCCTAAATATTTGTCTATGTTCTTATTTTAGAGAAAATAGTTACCTTTCCTGAATATTAATGCCTTCCCTTAAAAAACAAAAGCTTATATTTTAGATTTAGGCTTTCATTTCATAAATGTGTCATACACATACATATATAAATCTTGTTGACAAGAGGTTTCCCTTACACTTCAGCAATCACTCCTCTCCTGGCTAAACTGAATAGACATTGATGAATAAAGAATCCAAAGATTGAACTTCAGAGCATCTGAGTTCAATCTCATTAACAATATTGTTAAAAAAGCTGTTAGTTTTTTACAGGGCAATTCTTATATATGACACACAGTAGGCAAAAGGTTAAATACATATTGTAAATTAAAAAAAATAAAATTGTTTCACATTAAAATAGATTCATGAGATAATATGTGCTGCTATGATTTATAAAAATGAAAGAAAATCTTGCAGGTAATTTGTGCTTTTGTTTAATTCATTTTACCGTATTGAACTTCCAAGATGAAAAAAGTGGTATTTTTAGCAGATTTCAAGTGAAACATTAACTCTATCACTGCTTGTTTGCTGCATATTAACTTTCATCACTCCCATTGTGTACTTAGTTCTGAAGGATCTGAAGTTATCATGGCTATTATCACAACATGATTACAAAGGATATAATAATTTAAAAAAAAAACATAAACAGTTTTAAAGCAGCTTTAAAATGTTCAGCATTTGTAAGAGTCTGTATCTTCACTAACTTGAAAGTTGTAAAATGTGGAATTATCTAGGTGAATTCTTTTTTGGAGAGATTGCCTACTTATACTGACCAGATTTAAATTGACCAGTTAAAGCAGGAGTCAGTTTGATTTTGCTTTTAATCTTACTGATAGAGTTTAAATATGCAACTACATTTCTATAAAAATAAAATTTATTTTGAACACACATAATACAGTGTATACATCTTACATCATATTATGCTGAAATATAATGGATTAATATGAATATAGTATATCATATTTATAAAAATATGAAGAATTATAGATTCAATAATGTTTCAGGGACATATAAAATATTAAGGGTGCCTTAATTAAGGATCCATAACAGCACAATTTTGGAATTGATATTTTTAGACACAATGAAGGTATTTACACTTTAAAAAAGTCTTGTTGAGAATGGGCATTTTGCATCTACTCATCTTAGGTTGCATTTAAACCACTGTATCACACCTGTTTTTAGCACCTGGCATTGGTTTCTTTGTAAAACATAACTACCTATCATTTTTAAACAAGCAAAAATGATTTATTAAGCATGGTGAAATTGTAGTCTGTGTGTAGATTCATCATAAAATTATAGATATGTCAATATAAATTTGATGTTGTGAACTGAAAGGTTTAAATGCCACAAGCAATTTTCTTGTTAAAAAAGAGTAACTATCCAGGTGTGGTGATATTTTCAGTTAATGTTTCTGCAGAAGTAATTAAGGGCTTATCAAAGTATGACAAAAAATTTAACCATATGTTAGATCACAAAGAACTAATCTAAATCTTTCACAAGGAAGTTTGTTAAAGTCAGTTTGAATGAACTAGCGTTCAAAACTGAGTTTTGCTGTGTGGGCCATCTCTACCACCATTTTTCTTTAAGTTCACGAAGCTCTTCTCCATCAATGCTGGTGTGTGAAAGATGGTCTCGTCTAGGCTAATGCAACGTGCAAGTACATTCATTTAGGCAAAGCTTTTTTTTTTTTCATGTGCTACAAGTTTGTTTTCAGTCTAAGTAGGTACCTTTTTGTTCTCACTTAAATGCATATTGAAGTTTTGGCATAAAACTTTCAATAGAAGTTCATATAGAAAGAACACTTACTAGAGGTTAACAAGGTTATTAGATGCATTTGAGGAACAACTTGGTATTAATATATTCATTTAGAGGACGCATTTTAAATGTTGGTTTTATGTTGGGCTGCTGTAAACAGGTCAATTGGACTCAAAACTGTGAAAGCTATCTGTGGACAGGCTATGCCATCTAACATGTACCAGATATTTAAGTAATTTGTGCTGAATGAAAGAAGTAAGTAAGCGGAAATTTAATACAATTTTAAAACATGTCTCTGTATTGACAAAGATCCTAATTAGTCAGAGTAATACTGCAAAGCACGGTTCATTTATCAGAATTTTTATTACTTGGTATAAAAATACATGCTTTAGGAAATAAGCTATTTATTTTACTAAATTTTTCAGTTTGGATTTAAATGTTTAACATCATGTGGCTGTACTTGCATAACAGCATAATTAGGCATTACAGTTTTATATAACACAGACTCTGGAATTAAAAAGAGGTGATAAAAATCAATGACCACTTCCTGTGGGGGAATTTAGTAATGATTGGAAATTTTAGTTATATCTTCCACTCTAGAGAGCATCATTGGGAGCTGAAATCATTCCCTAGAGGCAAAGTATTATGAGAAGTATAGTCAAGGTGGATCCTAATTTTAGTCAGAGTTCTGCTATCAGCAATATGTCCAAGAGGGGGTAAGTGAGCTGACTTTTCTTGTATTTATCTCCATTTATGCTGCATGAATTCTCAAATAGTATGATGAAAATCAGCATTTCCAACAGCTTTATCACTTTAATGTAAATCCTGAGAGATGCTCTCCAAAAAAAAAAAAAGAATTGTGACATGTGTTAAGAAATCATTAGTATTCTAATATTTTCAGAAGTAGATGTCTCATAAATAGTGACCAATTTATAATTATTCAGAAAGCGAAGTACCACATTGAGACTATATGCATCTTAAATAAAACTCCAATGGGGAGGGACACTTGAGTTTTCTGAATTATACCTGAACAGCTTGCAGACCTCCTGCATAAAATAAAATTATATATATATATATATATATATATATATATATATATATATATCCAGAGTGCTGTAAAACAGCAAAATGCTCTAAGCCTGTGAACTTCCTATTTCTGTTTTATTTATACTGTTTATGAAAGTAAATTACTTGTTTGAAGTACTACTCTTGAAGCTGTCTGGCTCTCTATGGGGAAGCATTCCCGTGGATCCTCTTTTATTGGCACTGACTGATCTTCAGTTCTGGGGATGAGATCGTCAAGGTTAAAAAGCGCTGCTTTCTAAGGAGAGAGTCCATCGGATTTGAGAATAGAGGGAGACCTTGTAGTAAGAACCAGCCTAATGAAGATTATCTCTTTTAAACCAACTCTGAATAGTGTGCCCAGGGCAGCTGCATGTCTGTAAATCGCTGGATAATGCTGTCCTTCATGTTTCAGCTCAGAGCAGTTACAAAGATAACATCTAATAGGAGTTTAGAACCAGTTTGTCATCAGATATACATTTCACTCCCCACTCCCCACCCCACATTCAGCGTTGGCTAAGAAACAAAAATGCTGTTTATTTTGACAGGTGTTTTAATTTAGGGGAATAATTCATTTTAAATTTAAAAATAATTGTCCTGGATTTATTTATCTGCCCTGATGGAAATACACACCATATTTTCTAATCATCATTTTCACTGCGTCATCAGAAACAAAATGACGTAATATAATTGATTGTTATGCCTTCAATAACATGGAAACAGCCATTTTTAGCCTTATTGGAATTACATTTTTGAAAACTCAATGAAAGCTATGATTATTCTTCCAAAAAAAAAAAAAAAAAGCACTTGTAACCCAATTTAATGAGTTACCAAAATCTAAGAGTGGGGAAGAAAAGAGGAAGAGGAGAGGGAGTGGCATTAACTTTATTCACCCTATATTCTCTTTTTCATTTTCATTCCCAATGGAGAGAGAGAGAGAGAGAGAGAGAGAGAGAGAGAGAGAGAGAGAGAGATGGACAGATGGCAGATACATAGATATATACATACATACATAGGTACATAGATATGTAAACATCCATACTGTCCACTCTTACCAATTTTTCTAATGAATATTTGCAATACTAATTATAAATATGTAGCAGAAAATGCCCACCTTACCTCAGTGTCTTGGGCTTAAATGACAAAATTCAACAGCTTCAGCCAGTCAATATAAGTGAGTTTTATGAAATTGATAGTTATAATAGCAAAATTGTCTTCCATTTAACCATATTTCTTAGTATCTTACTTCTTTATGTATACTTTGTTTTATTCCACAAAGATTAGTTGCAGAATGGACCAGCTTGGCGGGGGGGGGAAAGGTATCTTGAAGGGTTTCTTTAAAATATACAACTATCAGACATTATGGCTAGAAAAAAATTACCAATGAACTCTCTCACATTTCTCCTTTTTATAAAAGGAAGTTGTTGCAGGACTAATCTTGAAGCTGCCTGGTTCTCCATGGGAAGTATTCTTGCGAACCCTTCTTTATTGGAAGTACTTGCTCTTTAGTTTGAGGGATCTCATTAGAGGTGGCCTTAGAGAAACAGACAAAGGCAGGTCAAGGCTTTTTAAATGGGAAGCACAATGGAAGGTATAATGTTAGAGATTCTATCAGTCAGCATTTTGCACAGCTAAGTGTCACCCTCAAATATCATCTGTGACTAGAGCAAATGCACATACAAATATTAGGTTACCTTTGATCCTTCCTACTTCTATACTTATTATCTCTCTCTCTCTCTCTCTCTCTCTCTCTCTCTCTCTCTCTCTCTCTCTCTCTCTCTATCTTATTCCTCTTTTTCAACCTACCAATTTCCACCAAATAAAATCCCAATCTTTAATGATCTCAGTTCAATTTGGGATACTCTTGGAAGGGTTTTTCTACCAATCCAAAAGCCCAGGTCATAATTTTCAATGTACTTTCTATATCTCCTTAATAATTTTAAAATCTCATTGTGTACAGTGAAGTGCATATATTAACATTTTAAAAACAATTTCCCTTCATGTAAGTCTTTTATGTTCAATGACATTATAATGTTCAATAAAAGCTATGAGCACAGTTTGCTTTATAGCAATGACTTTGGAAGTATAACTAGGAATCCAAGTCTGGTTCTGGAACCCAATCACTGCTGTCAGCTATGGAAACCTATGAAACCAAACTCTCTATTCCACTATCTGCTGTGAGGTTTCAGTTGAAAAAAAATGCTAATTTTATTTTCTTTAAACCATAAATTTTTATATTTAATATAAACTCCACTACCTAGAAGAGTATTTCCTAACACATTTGGATAGGAATTTGATCCATGCCATAGAGGTATATAAAATTCTTGAGGGATTGCTTTATTTCCCTGTCTTCTATTTGTAGAAAGGCATTTTGAAATATCTTAGGTGATTTAAGGACAATAGCTACCTTTTTAAAATGTGAAATATGAATCCAACATCTTAAATGCAAAAATAAAATATAATGAGAAATTTGATGTATGTATCTTTAAAAGATAACCATTCTTCGGAGAAAAAGTTAACAAAAAAATTTATTGGAAGATAAAATAATAGATAAGGTATTAAGAAGAAGGCATAGAATTCAGCTTTTCTGATATTTATTTAAATAACTTTAATGAGACCGACTTTTATCTTTAAATGATAAATTAAAGAAATTTTCTGTGATAAGTGACTCATCTGAGCCCGTGTATATGATTGATATAAATGTTCCTATTGTTGACAAACTGATTGTATCAGATATTTATTAAATATACAAACTTCATTACACTCTCAAAAAATACAAATAGAATATTTCTTAGATGAGTATAAATACACATTATCTACTAAGGTGAGTAACAGTGAAAGAGATGACAGGTCTTTCTGGAATGTCAGAGAAGATGTTTGGCTAATAACCTCCTGCCAGATCTATCATCATATTCCAAGAAATGATCTCCTTTCAGCTGACCTACACAGTTATGTGTGTCCATCTGAAGTTATTTCCTAACAAAAATATGATCGCATTCACCTGCTTTTCCCAGCTTACTATTGACTATCCACATATATGTTGAGCGTGTTCTTATCACAATTGTCACTCTCCACCTCAAGGATCAAATATTTTTCACTCACTTGTGTTCTTGACTCTATTCCCTCTCACCTTCTTCAGAAACTTTTCCATCAAATATGCCCTTCCTCTTATCTCCCTCAAATCCTAACTACTCCCCATCCCTTGATTCATTCCTTATAGTTTAAAAAGAAACCCTTTTCACCTAATAAAAAACACCTACTCTTGATTTTTCTTTAGTTTGTGGTAGCTTCTGTGTCTTTTTTCTCTACGTCTTCAATGCAGGACTTTTTGAAATAGCAATATTTTTACTATCTATAATTTCTTTCTTTCTTTCACTTCCCTTTTACTCATTATCCCTCTGAAATATGGCTTCCCTTCATCATATTATTTTGTTTAAAAATATTATCAATTAGATCTTACTGCCAAATGTATACATATTTCATATCTGACATGAGTTCTTTTAAATATGTGACCAATTTAATTTTTGTCTTAAAACTTTTTTGTCTTGAGCATCACCAGTCTTTTAATTCTTTAACTATTCTGCCACTTTGCAGTCTCTACCTAATATTACTATTCCCAAATATTCTTATTTTAATTCTGTTGTCTTACCCCTAACTGGCTCTTTACTGTTGTCACCATTTGTATTAGTTTAAAAATGCCATTTACCTTTCTAGTTCTATTATTTCCACAAGCCAGTCCTTTCTATACTCTCATCAGTTCTTTTCCTTAAAATGCATTTACTCATTTCAATCACCTATAAAAAACTCTGCCTGTAACTTAATAGGGATTAGTTTATTTAATAAGTGATTGAAATGATGAAGATATTATTAGATTGGTATTATATTTTCCGTTATGTTCTATCTTCCAAACACTATAACAAATATTTCTCTTTAAAGTTAAATGAAAATATAATCTCTTGATGGATATTTTCTTTTTTAAAATATATTTTATTGATTTGTTTTTTTTTACAGAGAGGAAGGGAGAGAGATAGAGAGTTAGAAACATTTATGAGAGAGAAACATTGATCAGTTGCCTCCTGCACACTCCCTACTGGGGATGTACCAGCAACCAAGGTACATGCCCTTGACGGGAATCGAACCTGGGACCCTTGAGTCTGCAGGCTGATGGTCTATCCGCTGAGCCAAACTGGTTAGGGCTGATGGATATTTTCCTGATTTAATAGGATTAAAGAATTATATACTTTTTGGCTTTGACATTCAATATGAATTGCTACTGTTTGCAATTTATAAGCTTCTAGTGATGAAATATCACAGAGTACAGTAAGTCCTCAGCTAAAGTCATTGATAAGTTCTTAGAAACTGCTACTTTCAGTGAAATGAAATATAATGAAACCAATTTTATCATTGCTTAAATAAATGCTAAATTCATTCTAGTGCATATTTTTTAACATAAAAACATTACCAAACTTCTAAACAAAGACCCAAAACACTTTTCACATTAAACATTGAAATAAATCTGAGATATATATATTTAAGAAAAGATTTTTTAAAAAAAGTATGAGAACTCTTTTCCAAACTGCTTACTCCATTTCAGAGTCCTGGGTGGCCAGAGCCCATTCTGGTAGCTCAGAGTGCAAGGCAGGACCCACCCTGGACACAAGGCGCTTTTAAGGTGATGCTATTTACACCAACCTCCCCTTCTCATTCAGCCTGGGACAATGTGAATCAGCCAATTCACATCACATGCACGTCTTTGGGAAGTGGGCAGACACTGGAGTCTATGCAGAAAACCCATGCAGACATGGGGAGACCATACAGAGCACACACGGACAGTGACCCCTTATGGGAATCTTTTCTTTTTAATATATTTTATTGATTTTTTACAGAGAGGAAGGGAGAAGGATAGAGAGTTAGAAACATCGATGAGAGAGGAACATTTATCAGCTGCCTCCTGCACACCCCACACCAAGGTATATGCCCTTGACCGGAATCGAAGCCGAGACCCTTCAGTCCGCAGGCGGATGCTTTATCCACTGAGCCAAACAGGTCAGGGCAGGAATCTTTTTCTTTTTTCTTTCTTCATTGACATTATAATGAAATGTCCTTGAACAAAATATGGCATTAGGTAAGGATCAGCTGGATGTTGCACATTATAGCTGGTTAAACTATAGAGGCTATATATATATATACATATATATAAAGGTAGCTACCATAAGGGCTATAATGACCTAATAACCTGTCACTATAAGCCCACTGTAGCCATTGAATTAGCAGGTCAGGGGTTGGGGCCAGTGGAAAACCTCACAGCCCCTCCCCCCTGCTGGCCTGCCCCTTATCAGACTCTTCCACTCCGATCAAGAGCTGGGCCTGCTGGCCAAATGCCCCCTCCCTTACCTCCCACCAGCTGGCCAGCCATACCCAAACAGCCTGCCCCACCAAGATAGGCCTGCAGCCCCTCCCCGGGCCAGCCTGCCCCTGATCACACCCCCCCACCCCAATAGGGGGAGGGGCTGGGTGGCCACCTCCTACAGCCCCTCCCCTGGGCCAGCCTGCCCCTGATCGCACCCCCCAACCCCAATAGGAGGCAGGGCTGGCTGGCCAACCTCCTGCAGCTCCTTCCCCTGGGCCAGCCATGCCCCCAATGGGCCCCCATCACCCTGATTGGAGACCCCCCCCCTGGCCAGCCCCACACCTGATCACCACCCCACCTGAATAGGGGGCAGGGCTGGCCAATCAACCTCCTACAGCCCCTCCTCCTGGCCAGCCCCATCCCAGATTGGTCCCCCCACCCTGATTATGGGCAGGGCTGGCCAGCCAACTACCTATGGCCCTTCCCTTCCCCCAGATTGCTGGCCCCTGATTGGCACCCTCCACCCACCCCATTTGGGAGTGGGGCTGGCTGGCCCACCACCCACAGCTCCTCCCCGTGGCCATTCCCACCTTCAATTGCCTCCCCAACCCCAATCAGGGCTGAAGCCCACCAGCCAATTGCCTGCGGCCCCTGCCTGCAGCCACTTGGCCCTGATCTGGGTGGGCAGGCCAGCCAACTTCCCGCCATTTCCTCCTCCCAACAGGCCCAGCCCTGATCTGCCCTGACTGGGATTAGGCTGGCTGGACCCCACCCATGCACGAATTTGTGCACTGGGCCTCTAGTTTGTTGATAATGACTCACAGAGAAGTTGGGGATAATTATGGTAACTCACTGATCAACTCATGTTCTTGCCTCACTGAATTGGCACTAGCTATTCATTCCCAAAGTATAAGTTCAAACTAAAGTGAAATTTAAATCATTAGGAATTTCATAAATGCCCTTTTATACTTTCTGTATTCTTAATTATCTTTATGGAATATTACATTATTTGTAGTCACGGATATAAAATAAGGTACCTAATTCAAATTTAAATTCTCAATTAAATTAGGTGAAAAAAGTAAGTAACTTTTTTTAGCAGAAGCAAGAAAGACCCTCTTTAGAGCACAAATTCATTGTCTTTTCCTGAACCTACTCCCCTGTATACCCCATATTATAGAACTTCACTTTATCCCTTGAAATGTGTAATGAGAAGGTAATTCACACTTAATGAGTTGCCAGGAAGTGTATAACAGAAAGGATTATGGAGGAAAAAATGTCATTTCAAATAGGTACACTGACTTTCTAAATGACTAACTTTAGGGAACTTCTGACTCTCAAGTAAATCAGAAAACATGCAAATTGCCTCTTTATATTCTTTTCCAGTAAAATGGATAGTAAGTGTCAGAATAACCTTGTACTCAGAGAAAAAAAAACTTATACAGGGATAAAGTGTTCAGTTTCAGAGTAACTCTTGTCTAAACATTTCAAAGCACATTAGCATGTGTTGTCTTAAAAATACCATATTTAGCTTTTAATAATACATAGAGTAGATTTATAACAAGGGGACAAATAATAAATGGAATTAAATGTGATTAAAAGTTTTTTTTTATTTTTTATAAATGAGAGTTAAAATGTGAGGGAAATGACTTTTGGAATCAGAAAAATGTCCTTGGAATTGTAAATATGTTTCTGCCAATCGTCAGCCATAGCTTCTCCTGAGTTAAATATTTCAACTCTTAGACACTCAGTTTCCTTTACTAAAAAACATGCATAACACCTACCTTTCAGAAGTGTGTGAGAATTAAACATTATATGCATGCAGGTCCTGGAAACTTTCAGTTATTATAGTTAATAGAATTTTAAGAATAATTATTTGCAACTGAAAATATTAAAAAAAATAATGTGAGCATATCCTAAAATTGACAAAAGCAAGGATCATTATTTGAATGCACACAGGCATATGTATGCTGAGCAATGTGTGGTTAAAATAACATTCTTGCCTTAAGGTATTAGGAAAAACTGCAACTGTTATCAGTGAAATAGGACCAGAATGTTACTGGGGATTGAACCTTGGTTCAGCAACTTCTGTGCTTGAGTTCTGGCTAAGAAAGAATTCAGAGCCAAGACTCAAATACAAGCAAACATTTATTTAGTAAGTCACAGGAATAGAAGAAGCAAGCTGAAGGAGGAGTGAGCCCCCTGGGCTGCATGGGCTCAGGAAACAAGTTATGGAGGCAAAAGAAGAGCTCTTGGAGTTTAAGAAAAAGAAAGGTAGAGAGAACACTCCAGAGGGAAGGAGAGGTGAAAAGATATGGGAGTGCTCTGGCGAGAGAGCAAGAGCTGGCCCTAAAGCTTTTTTTGGGTTTTTTGTTTGTTTGTTTGTTTGTTTGTTTGTTTGTCTTTATCTGAAGGGATGTCCTGGGGAGGCTCTCATATTCATTAGCTTTCCAGGTGTGTCCTTTCAGGACTATGGTCTCTACTGAGTGGTTGGTGCCAGAGCAATGGTTCACTAGTCTTCAAGGCTGGTCCTGATGTCAGCCCTGGTGTCACCCTGCCTGACTTGCTGATTTTCTGGGCCTGGAGCTGAAACTCACCTGAGACCTAGGTGTTATCTCTAATTTGACACAAACTCTGTCTCTGTGGTCAACAAACGTGGGGCTGCATGTGGGAGGGGGTGGTGACTGCGGGGTGGGGGCTGGGGGCAGGGACCTGGAGCAGGTGCACCTGGCGAGGGGTGGAATGCAGGTGGCACGGAGTGGGGAGCCACACCCAGATATTCGAGGAGGGCAGTGACCCCCAGCGCATGCCTTTGGCGGGTCCTGGGTCAGAGGGGTGGACCGTCCAAGGCCTTCTGGGTGGAGGCGCTCCTGCTTCAGGCAGCAGTGCCCAGGCTATGCAGGCCTTGGCCACCCTCACTGGGCCGGGCGTCCCGGGCAGGGAATGGGAGCAGGATGGCAGGAGGGAGGCCAGGGAAGGGGCAGCAGTGAACACCTGGCTGGGGCTGAGCCCTGGGCTTGGTGTTCACACCCCCTCCCCCCAATGGAAGCTTTAGGAAGGGAAGAGGAAGGGAAGAACTTTATAAAGGAGTCAGTAGAGAGCAGAGTTAAAGAAGGAAAGAGGATGTGTGAGTGAGCTGTAGGAGCTATAATGAGAATCAAGTATAGCTGTGTACTGGGGACAGATTATAAAAGGAGTCAGAAAAGAAAATAAATAAATGATAGTGAATAATTAGGCAGGTAGATAGATAGATAGATACTAAAACAGTGGAAGTAAGTAGAGAAGAATGTATGGGAAAAGTAGGATGACAGAGAAAGAGGGAGGGAAGAAAAGTTTTAAAGGGGAGCCAGTAGAACTTAAAAGGAGAATGGGAAGAAGGAAGAAATGGGGGAGGGAGCAAAGCAGGTCCGAGGGAGGAAGTGAAGAAAACAAATTAAGGTGGGAAGGAAGGAAAAGGGGAGGGTGGAGTGGGGTAAAGATAAAGGAAAGCAGGAATGTGGGGAGGGAGGGAGAGTAGGAGAAAGATGGGAAGAAGGATGATGGAACAGAAGTAGGGAATAAGGAGGAAAGAAAAGTTTATAAATGATGAGTCAGTGGGAAAAAGTGTTACATAAAGGAGAGAGAAAAATTGTGTGAGAGGGAGAAGCCAATAAGGAAGTCAAATACAATTGTGTGTGAAGGGGATAAGATTAAAAAAATAAGTTAATAGCGGTGACCAGGCTGGCAGGGGAAGGCCGTTAGGGGTATCAGGCTGGCAGGGGAAGGCAGTTAGGGTGATCAGGCAGGTGAGCAGTTAGGAGCCAGAGGTCCTGGATTTCGAGAGGGATGTCCAACTGCCAGTTTAGGCTGGATCCAGGATCAGGCCTGAACTGGCAGTTGGACATCCCCCAAGGGCTCCCAGATTGGAGCGGGTACAGGTCGGGCTGAGAGACCGCCAACCCCCACCCATGCACAAATTTCGTGCACTGGGCCTTTAGTATAATTATAAATTCAAGCTAGCAAAGTATTCTTGTCGGATGCCTTTGTGGGGCTTTTCTGGGTCCCCACCTCCGTCATCCCCAATAATACATCACAAATATAGGAACTGAAGAATTCCAGTAGCCAGTAAAATCTAATGAATATGCCCTTCCTGTACATGTTCATCCACATTTCACTACATTATGATCAATGAGAGGTAAGATATGCTCTGGTTAAGAGGTTAAGAATGGGCAGGCCTGAAAATGCTGATTTTGAGAGCTAAGGATAAGTACAAGCCTGTTTTTCATGTGAGTGGGGGCAGGTGGTATGGTACATGACTGCTATTATATATGTGTAAAGTAAGTAAGAGAGGCATTTTTCAGTCTTCCTCGGGTGATGATATGCCTTGGAAAGTGGAATCCAGTGTCCAGGATACCGGATGTTACTATAAGATCTGAAGAGAAAAGATGAGGTTTGGGAAGTGTTAGTTAAACATGCTGGGTGGTAAGTAACTAAGGGAGAAGGAATACTGGCTTCAAAGAGAGATGAGTCTGCTTAAAAACGAGTATATATCAGAGGAATTCAAGGACAGGAAGGGAATGGAAAGTAGAAAATGTTGTGGGGAGGGAGTTGGCTCCTCACATAAAATTGCTGGAAAACAAGCAACATCCAGTAAATTATCTGTCGATTAAAATACTTATCCGAATGAACATTTTCCTGTGCTTATGCCATAGAAAAGATAAAGAAATGCTACATGCATCTTATGAAAGAGGCATAGCAATTATTAGTATGGAGGTTTAAATTCACAGGTGCTGAAGATCTAACTTGGGAAAAAAAAGTGTTTACATCTAATATTTTACTATAACAACACAGTCCTCCAAATTAATTTTGTACTATGAAAGTCCCAGTAAATTATGATTCAAAATGAAATTGCAAGAGATGGCACATTGAGACAAAAAAAAAAAAAAAAAAAAAGATGAAGCTAATACTGTGCGTATTTTTGGCAAATTTTAATAGTTTAATAGCACAGTGCTACTTAGAATTGACCAAACAGCTGAAGAAATGCAACATGTAAATTCAAATAATTTTGAAAACATTTTTTCATTTATCTATTATTTGTGTGGGGTTCAATGAACTCATCTATGGATTATGGAGCTATTATGAATGGCCCCAAATAAAACATAATGCAACTCCTACTCAAAGGGGTTACATTTTGATTGCTAGAACTTTCTCTATGTTGACTTGGAGTGCAGTCACCATAGAATACAAAATTGGAGAAAGTAGGTATGAAATATATTATATATAAGAAATTTGGACGTTTGCACTCAAAACCAATTGATCTATATGGCTTTGCTTTGGGAATTTGAAGTAAGTGTGGTAAATACGAGGGCTTTAGGCAGGTGCCTGTTAGCTAGATACCCCAGAAGCCCCCTTGTTTCTGAGTCACCTAGCAAGGATTTTCCACCATGTGTGTTCTGATCTTCCTCAATGATCTATAAATTTCTAATTTTCTGAAATATAATCCCTCACCCTCCTTCCTCCTTTCTCCTTTATCCAAAAATGTCTATGTACCCAATGTTGCCTCACTGTCTTTGGGTTTTTCCTGGAACCATCATGCCTATGTGAATTCCCCATGCACATGTATTAAACTTTGATTTTCTCCTATGAAAATTTATATGGCCGATGTTAATAAATTTGGACATTATTGGGACTGTATGCATTGTGATATTAATACGAAGTTGGTAAATCAGAGTCGACTACGGGTTCTAGAGCTGGAATTTGTGAAGCTGTGGATCATCATGTTATGGAAGAAATGGAGCGTGCACTAAGCTATATTCTACATAAAATTTGTCCACTAGGACAAAGATTTGCATTCTTTTATGTCTCAGCTGCAGAGTTGACTCTATGGCCATAATAACAAAACATTAGGAAACAGTTGCATTCCGGATTGCTTCTTGCATGTACTATAGCTAATTGGAATGGTGCTTTTATAGTTGTTAAATTTAATCAATATTTTCATTGTTATTGAAAATAAAGATGAAAATAGTACGTTGTATGTAATGACATGTGGTATGTCTGATGAAAGAGAAGTGAGGCTGGAAGCTTAAAAGACAAGGGAAGAATAAAAGGAGAGATCTTCAAAGAAAAAAAGTGATATAAAGCAAGTAAAAAAGGACAATCTTAGACTTAATAACATTTGTAGCATGGAAGTGGGAAACTCTTTGCATACATGCAGGAACATGGTAGCAAATACATTCAAAGTTGCATAATCTCAAATATGATGTCATTCAAATGACGCGTCCTAATTGTAATGCTTGTTCACAATTGATTCTCCTCTTTGTGGTGATGCAAGGACAACAGGTTCTTTCATCTTGAGTGGCTATTACTCCTTAGAGCTTTGTTGTTATCAGCACGCAGCCCATGGAATGAAAATGAATGTGTGGAGGAGTGACAGCAGCTTCTGAACAACTGTGGCTAGACAAGCACAGCAGTGCCCTCATATTCCATGCTAGAATACAGTACATGCTCACACCTGGCTGCGAGAAAAGCTGGAAATATAATTAAAGCTCAAGAAGAAGATAATTGGGTTGCTGGTGAAAATATAGCAGTTTCGGCCACAGGGACATAAAAAAGGGCAAGCCCCTTGGAGAAATCACAAGAGTACAACTGTATCAACGAAGATCAGATGTACGTCTATAAATACAAATGAGGAACATCTTTCTAATATGAGTTGGACAATATGAGAAATGACACATGTTGGAGCAGGATGGTACATGGAGTCTGGTGATCTGAGTTCAAGTCTAAACTGCTTAAATTGTTATTTGATTTTCTACATCTCAATACCTATATTGTGACATAAGAGTTGTCTATAATTTTGAAGTGTTACCCAAATCAAATTATTCCTAAATCCATGTGCTTGTTTTTCTTTAAACAAAAAGCTGTACATAAAAGGAACATTTTCCAATGAAAGTGAGATCGGTGAAAAGATGGTCAACAGTTGAATTCTCTCTGTCTTTGGAGCACTGATACTTCCTCACAAATGGTCTTGAGATAGTCCTGTTTGATGTGAATAAATATGAATCAAACCTATTCATATTTAAAATTTGCCTTATGGTAACATGTTCTATGAATGTCAGGTGTTTAACCAGTTGCATCTGAAATGATATAAGCATGAGACCTTCTCTTTGCCTACTTCCTCCTGTGCCCATAATTCAGGTCTTTATACTATTCCTCGTTAACGGAGCCCAGGGCCTCCTGGGGAGTAGCAAGTCCCGGATTTTGGGGCAGGGAAGAGGGTGTGCCTGGGACATCCTGCTATTTCTGGAAGGCAATGTTTCTCTAAGCAAACTTGTTTTTTTAAAAAAATAAAAGAATGACTAAGGATTAGTCTGAGGACGGACATATGAAATGGCATTAAATTAGCAAGGTCTGAAGAGAAAGCTGAGGTTTGATAATATGTACGTGAATATAAGATGCATTCAGATCAAACTGAGATCCATGTAAGTTGGAATTCATGCCAATCTTTTATGGAAGACAAGATATATAAAAATACAGAAGTTGAATGTGAGTGTGTGTTGTTTAGTAATAAGTAAAGATTGTTAGAATAATGCTACTTCTTGGGGGAGGGGGAAGGCTCCAGAACATGTGTGTTCTTAGAAGGTGAGATGGGAGGAGCTAGGGCTTCTACTCTATGCAGGCATTCAGGACCTTGGCTGACTGATGGTTTTAATACCTGGCTTCCAAAGTTGCCCTAGAATTTATCTCCATTGTAGTCTGTGATAACTGTAAACAAAGGATGACAGAGCACATATGGGAAGATTATATGATTGATTCTGATCAGTGTTGGATGTGACTTTTACTTTGAACCCATTGACTGTAATAGGACAAGGGAGCCTGGGAAATATAGACTTACTCCATGCCCAGGAAGAGTAAGACATTGTGAGAAGCTAAGAATTTTTGTCACATAATAATTTGCATAGAAGAAGAAGAAGAAGAAGAAGAAGAAGAAGAAGAAGAAGAAGAAGAAGAAGAAGAAATGATGCAGCATATTTGGTTTATGGTAGATAAAAAAATTAAACATATGGTATTGCTAATTATTGGTAATATAAAAACATGTTGAATCATTAATATTTCTGAAATTAGGGATATCAAGAAATAATGAGTACAGTTATAACACCACAGAATTAATGTACACATATATTAGGATTATGAGATATGAGATAGTTTTCAGGGGAAAAAGGCAAAAATAAAGAATTTAAATCAACTAAACTGTAATTTTAGAATATCACAACCCAAGATGAAGTAATTTCTGAAAGCAAGCTATGTGTTATTTACCCAAGAGACACAAGTTAATTACCATTAGGAAATTTTAGTTTGGTCATGTGGGTGGTAGAAGTATACCAGATTAAAGGGATATGGGTAGCTCATTAAAAAGTGAAATCATAAACTTGGAAGATTCATTTTTTTGTGTAAAGCATGAATATTCTACTGTCCTTTCATCATTGTGTTTTTCTGTTATTGTTTTGTCCTATAATATGAAGTTTAGAAAGCAGATGTGTTTTGAATAAATACATTCAGTATCTACATTTGAACCATGCCTATCATCATTTCTGCTTTTTCATGATTTGGGGGTATAGAGAATTCTTGTGAAAGACATTTTAACACATGCATCTGATCAACCATGAAAATATATCCCACAGCATTCTATTCATTCTTCTTTTTGACATTTTATATTCTTTCCTCAATCTGTAAGCATAATTCTTTAGATCCCTTTCAACTAACCCCTGTCATAACTTGTTTTTACCTGAACACATTTGTGTTTTACCTGAACACATTGTGTTGATTACTGAGCTCTCTTGTATTCCTAATTAAACCAAAGTCTCCTTTAGAGAAAGAAAAGTATTTCTGTGTTAACAGATGGTTCAACTGTCCACTAAAATGCCACAAATCCTCAAAGATTCCTCTTTGTTCTGCTTGATATTTTATAGTTTGTACTGTCATATTATTGACTCAGATTTTTGTGTGGTATCTCAAAGTCTTATTTTATCTACAAAGGGAAATTTTTCAAGCCCTTGTCATATATATATTTGCCCTAATAAGATAAAAAAAACATAAAAAAATATACTAATAAAAGATAATGAAAATTGTAACTAAAAGTAACTTTGTCCTGATACTGACAAGGATATTCATATTGCTCTGTGAACTTTCAATGATGTGTCATCACTGACAAACCTTTATCATTTTATATCTTTTGATCTTTACATATGATGTATTTTGATTGACAAGGTACATGGCACACACTCATTTTAATCAAAGAATATCTGGAGATATTGGAAATTTAAAAACAAAACAAAAGCAAAGGAAAGGTAATTTAATATTATCACATGTTTTGTAAATTTTAGAACACTAGAGGCCTGGTGCAAAAAAATTTGTGCACTTGGCAGATGGGGGGGTGGGAGGGAGATCCCTCAGCCCGGCCTGTGCCCTCTCGCAGTCTGGGACCCCTCGGGGAATGACCACCTGCTGGCTTAAGCCCGCTCCCCGGGGTATTGGGCCTAAACTGGCAATCAGACATCCCTCTGTCAGCCAGGGAGCCCTCGGGGGATGTCCACTTGCCAGCAGAGAGCAGGCCTAAGCTGCAGTCGAGCATCCTTAGTGCTGCTGAGGAGGCAGGAGAGGCTCCCGCCACCACCTCTGTACTGGCAGCCATCAGCCTGGCTTGTGGTTGAGCACAGCTCCCACTGTGGGAGCGCACTGACCACCAGGGGGCAGCTCCTGCATTGAGCGTCTGCCCCCTGGTGGTCAGTGTGTGTCATAGTGACCAGTGATTCCCAGTCATTCTGCTGTTAGGGTCAGTTTGCATATTACCCTTTTATTATATAGGATAAAGGCCTGGTGCATGGGTTGGGGCTGGCTGGTTGACCCTGAAGGGTGTCCCGGATCAGGGTGGGGGTCTCGCTGGGGTGCCTGACCAGCCTGGGTGAGGGGCTGATGGCTGTTTGCAGCTGGTCACACCCCCTTCAGGGTAGGGATCCCTACTGGGACACCTGGCCAGCCTGGGTGAGGGGCTGGTCAAGCCACCCCCAGTGGGGACCCTCACCCCATGGAGGTTTGGCCAGCCTGGGTGAGGGGCTGATGGCTGTTTTCAGGCTGGCCACACCCCCTTTAGGGTGAGGGTTCCCCACTGGGGTGCCTGGCCAGTCTGGGTGAGGGGCTGAGGGCTGTTTTCAGGCTGGCCAAGCCCGCCAGCAATGGAAGCTCCCAGCCTCTCCTTTTTTCCTTTTTTCTTTTTATTCTGGGATTTATTTACCTTCTATAATTGAAACTTTGTAGCCTTGAGAGGAGCTCAGAGCCAGCCAGGGTGGGCGGGAGGAAAGCTTTGCTTCCTTCATCACCAGGGGCATCCCAGCCTCCTGCTTGCTCCAGCTCCCTGGCCACGGCCAGCTGAAAGCAGGTATCTGGGGTTTATTTACCTTCTATAATTGAAACTTTGTTGCTTTGAGTGAAGCTCAGAGCTGGCCTTGGCAGGCGGGAAGCTTGGCTTCCTCCATCATTCGGACAACCAAGCCTCTTACTTGCTCCAGCTCCGTGGCTGCCAGCTGCCATCTTGGTTGGGTTAATTTGCATATAGTCGCTCTGATTGGCCTGTGGGCGTGGCTTAAGGTATAGAGAAGGTACGGTCAACTTGAATGTTTGTCTTTTATTAGTGCAGACTGGTTTATATGCAAAATACTTGGTGCCTTCACCAAATTCTTAATTTTTATCAGGAAATGGCAGAATGTGTGATAATTTCACACCTGATTTTTTATATGTTTTACTTTAAGTTTATACATTATCAGGCTTAATTACAGAATTTTAAAGTATTAATTGTTATTGCAATGATTATTAGTCTTTAGATAATTTTAAATGATTTTTAATTTTTAGATAATTTTAATTATTATATATTATCTAATTAGATCATTTAAATTTATTAATTATGATTATAAAATCCTTCTAGGTTATCTTCCCCATGTTTTCTTTTTTAGCCAATCCACATGTGCATCAGTCAGTGTCCAGTCAGGAGACAAAAGTGTGCTATTAATTCTAACATTTAAAATTTCATGTAGAAATTATTAACCATAAAAGAAGGCTATTAATGAGATAAAAGAAGACTCTTAGGAATAAATAAATAGCAAATAAACATAACATCTAGTGCTTCATGGAATAAGGACAAATAAATATGAAAGGAATTTAGAATTGAAACAATCTAAAATATCAGACCTCATTTTAGAAGGCAATGCTGACCCAGGAACAGATAACCAGTGATCAATACACTTCACAGAGGGTGTGGTGTGTCTTGCTCAGGGCAGAGAAACTCATTGGAGGAGTCTAGTGGGGTATAGACTTTTCACTCTGCTCTGGCTGAGGCCAGCACCCCGTGGCCTCCTGCACTTCGTTTTGCTGACACGAGCACCATAGGAGAAAGGGTACCAGCCCACTCATTGGCTCTGGCCCTGTAGCATCCTTTCAGTGCCCTCTCTTGGCAAAGGCCATCATTGCATAAGTAGGACAAACAGTGGTTTTGCAGCTGCGCGGAAATGAAAATTGGCAGAGATCACTCCTTTGGCTACTACACTACCATATGCACCCTTCTAAACCACTTACATTTATTTAATACTAGAGGCCCGGTGCATGAAATTCATGCATAGGTAGGCCTTTCTCCATCTGCCAGCTGGGCCTTGCTTCCTTGGCTGCTGGTTGCCGGCTGTGGCCTTCCTTCATTCTGTGCTTCCCCCTGGTGGCCAGTGCATATCATAGTGAGCTATTGAACTCACGGTCTCCCAGTTGAACTCCCAGGGGGCACTTTGCATATTAGCCTTTTATCTATAACTAGAGGCCCGGGGCACAAAATTCATGAATGGGAGGGTCCCTCAGCCCAGCCTGCACCCTCTCCAATCTGGGACCCCTCTAGGAGGCCTATACCAGCAGTTGGACATCTCTCTCAAAATCCGGGACTGCTGGCTCCTAACCGCTCACCTGCCTGCCTGATTGCCCCTTACTGCCCTCCCCTGCCAGCCTGATCATTCCTTACTGACCTCCCCTGCTGGCCATATCACCCCTATCTGCTACCCCCTGCCAGCCTGATTGCCCCAAACTGCTCTCCCCTGCTGGCCTGATTGCCCCTAACTGCCTCTGCCTCGACCCCCGCCTTCCTGGCTTTGTCTGGAAGGAAGGCAGGACGACCGGAAGATGTCCAGTTGACCAGGTATAATTAGCATATCACCCTTTTATTAGTGTAGATGATAAAAGGGGGATATACTAATTAGACTGGATGACCTTCCAGAAGCCGGGGCCAGAGTGAAGCCCAGGTCTCAGGGGCCAGAGGGAAGCCTGTGCTGAGAGCCAGGGGAAGGAAGGCCTACTCTTGCACGATTTTTGTGCATCGGGCCTCTAGTATATATAGATTCTACTATCTTTCACAGAGGTGAAAGAGCCCTCACACTTTTCCAAAAATGTGGACACATAGTCTCAATAGTCACTG
Organism: Myotis nattereri; assembly: GCF_964212035.1. Lineage (NCBI taxonomy): Eukaryota > Metazoa > Chordata > Mammalia > Chiroptera > Vespertilionidae > Myotis > Myotis nattereri. The sequence goes on along the minus strand of NC_138075.1, from coordinate 211,261,966 downwards.
AATCTATCTCTGACTATATCAATTACTTTTCAAATCCAATCATGGTCCCATTGAATATTTTAAAGTTAACCTCCAATAACTTGTTTATAAAATAACTATAGGCCTGATGCACAAAATTCCTGCAAGAGTAGGCCTTCCTAAACCCGGCTGCTGGCACCAACTTCCTTCTGGCACCTGGGACCCAGGCTTCCCTGGAAGCCTGGGCTTCCTCTGGAAGGTTGTCCATCTAATTAGCATATTACACTTTTATTATTATAGATAGGGAAGAAAAAGAAGAGAGCAGTTAGTTTACAAATACGTACAGATGCACCTGAATGCAATACAAAATAATATTGAATGTAAACTGTATACATAGCAAGCAAAGAGAAAATAAACTATTATAGTCATTGTGTCTGACTTTTTCTACTATCTATTCCATGTTTCCCTTGCCCTCAGTTGGCCTCAACGCAAACCTTCATTTATAAAGAGTTTGAGTCCTTTACACTCCTGAATTTGGGATGCTGTAATTTTCCATCAATTGTAATTATTAGCACAGAAGCATTAAGAGAAAGTCCACAGAATTCCCTGGGTTCCAGACAATGTCCTCTTTGTCTTTGTTTTTTAACAAAAAACTCAATAACCTCTGGTAATTGTGGTTAATCACTCCAGCCAGTAGAATAGTGCTTTGTGTATGTGTTTTGGTTTAGTAACATGAGGAGCTCGAAATGGCCAGTTGACAGTCTCATTTTATTTTATTTTTCTTATTTTTTTTATTGTTGACACTATTACAGATGTCCCCATTTCCCACCCCTGTGTCCCCCCTCCACCCAGCACTTCCCCTTTCCTCTGACCATCACCAGGCAGTCTCATTTTAAAATTCAACAAAATTGTTCTTAGATCTGTAATGCTAGTATTCCTTTCTTTGGGAACTAAGGGGTCTAAACCAAAGAATACAAATTTACCAGGACAGGAAGTGTAAAAAAAAAATCTGCCTGGGGATAGTAGGTAGAGGAATCACTTCTCTTTAATAAAGAAACCACTGTAGTAGTTTAATCTTTGATAGTTAGAGAAACCACTTCTAATTTTATTCCTTGATTTCCATACTTGTTTATTTGTCTACAGATGAGATAGTCCTTTGTAATCCTATGTATGTATGATTATGTAATATACTTGTATGTAATGTACTTGTAAGATAGAACTCATTTTTTAAGGTCTTATCTTCCAACTGGTTTCATAACTGAGATTTTTAAGTAAGCCATTTATCTTTTGTGTTAATCCATCAGATTTTGGATTTTGGGACCGGCAGTAAAATTAGTTAATTCCATAGACATGTTTCAATCATTGTACTTTCTTTGTTGTACAATAAGTTATTGATCACAAACAATGTTGTAAAAATGCTACAGTGGTGGTGAAGGCAATCCATGGAGAGAGTTGCACAAAGAAATATGTATTAGTTCTCTATTACTGGTATTAGAAAATTGCCATAAATTTAGTGATTTAAAAACTGACATTTATTTTCTTATAGTTCTGTAAGTAAAAATACTGACATAGATTTCACTGGGCTGAAAAATCAAGGAGATTCTAGGGGAGAATCCATTCTTGCTCATTTGGGCTGTTGGCAGAATTTAGTTCCTTGTGTTTCTGAAACCAAGATCCCCATTTTCTTTCTAGCTATAAGGGGTTACTAGAGACTGCCTCATTCCATGACTTATGATCTCCTCCCACTTTAATGCCAGCAATTCTTGTGCCACAACTTTCTGATATGTCTTCTACCAGTATAGTTAGATCTCTTTCTCTAACTAAGTTGGAAAGATACTTTGTTTTTAAAAGCTCACATGATTTAATTGGCCCCATCTATACACTACAGAAAACTCTCCATCTAAAGGCCTGTAAATCTAATCACATCTGGACATTCACTTATGAGTGAAAATTCTACCATGATCCTGTAGCTAGTTGACTTTTTTCAATTGCTGAAATAAATATAGGTATATTTTTTCTCTATCTTTAAAGCAACTATTCTTTCTTTCACTCTATTATCTGATGACCTATTTTATGTCACTGAGAAAATAAAAGCCATCAAATGTGAGTTCTCTCACTTAATCACTCGCAAGTCTACAAAACCAGCAACTTTTGAATATATTATTTGTACTCTATATAATACTATAATGATGGATACATGTCATTATACATTTGTCCAAACCCACAGAAACAGGTGAGTCAACACTAATGTAAACTCTGGACTTTGGGTGATTATGATGTAGCACTGTAGGTCCACCAATGGTAACAAATGCTCCACTATGATGAGGGTATTGATATTGGGGGAAGCTATGGATCTCTGGGGCCTGGGATGTATGAGAGATCTCTCTGTCTTCGTCTCAATTATTTTGTACACCTAAGAACTGTTCTGTTACACTAAGCAAAGTAAGCCAGTCAGAGAAAGATAAGTATCACATGATCTCACTCATATGTGGAATCTAATGAACCAAATAAACTGATGGAAAAAAAAAAAATAAGACACAGGAGCATGAACAGACTATTGAATCTCAGAGGGAAGGAGGGGAGAGTAGGTGGGAAGAGATCAACCAATGATCTTGTATGCATATATGCATGACCCTTGGACACAGACAATGTGATGGTGAGGGTCTGGGGACAGGCTAGAAGAGGTTAATGGGGGGAAAAGAGGACCTATGTAATACTTTCAATAATAAAGATTAAAAAATGAATAAATAAAAATAAAACACACAAGCTAAAAATGTGAAAAAAAGAGAAAAGGTGGTAATATATAAAAAAAAACCTCTTAAAACCCCCAAATCAAATAAATAACCCAATTTAAAAATGAACATAGATCTGAATAAACATTTATCTACAGAAGGAATACAAATAAACAAATGAAAAGATACCCAACATCATTAATCATCAGGCAAATACAAATTCAAACCACAGAAGGGTACCACTTCATACACAGTAGGAGAGCTATTATCAAAAAGCAAATAATAACAAGTTTGGGGAGGTTTTAGAGAAACTGAAACCCTCATAGAGCGCTAATGAAAATACAAAATTGTGCAGCCTCTTTTGAAAATAGTTTGGTAGTTATTCCAAAAGTTAAACATAAATTGCTACATTTCCCAATGATTTCACTTGTAGGTTCAAACCCAAGAGAAATGAAATAATATCACCACACAAAAACTTGTATACATAAATGTTCCTAGCAGTATTATTCATAATGGCCAACAAGTAGAAACAATCAAATGCTCATTAACAGATGAATGGATGGACAAAATGTACATATTTTTTACAAATGGAATATTATCTATACTAATATAGAGCTAATATGCTAATGGTTGGTACGCCATAATGGTAATGACCAGGTTATTAGCATATTAGCTGGGGCATTGCTCTGGAGACGGGTTGGAAGCAGGAGGCGCCCAGAGAAGGCAGGACCAGACCTAGGTGACTGAGGGTGGGGCTTGAAGAGGCCAGAGAAGGCCAGAGGGTTTGGGGGCTGGGCCAAGCGTACTGGAGCTCTGAGTGGAGTGGTTTGGGTGTCAAGGCTGGGCAGTGCCGCATGATTTCAAATGGTGCTCTGGGCTTCTAGCCTGTCAATAAAAGGAAATGAACTTCATAACATGCTAAAACATGGATAAATCTTGAAAACATTACAAATAGTGAAAGAAGCCAGACACAAAGGACCACATGTTGTATAATTCCATTTATCTGAATTGTGCAGAATAGGCAAATCTGTAGAAATAGAAAGCATATCAGTGGATGCCTATCAGGGCTGAGGGGTTAGAGAGAAATGGGGAATGACTGCTGCGGCTGATGGTTACACAATTTAGTGAATATAACAAAACACCGCTGAACTGTACACTTTAAGTGGGTAAACTGTACAAGTGAATTATATCTCAAAAAAAGCTGCTATTAAAAAGAGAGAGAAAGCAAGGGTTTCCTATTGTATTATGTCTTTTACTGCTCTTGGCTGTTTTTCAAGTCATGGGATATGATCAATTAACTATTATTTTCATATTAATTCAAGTTCTGGAATTAATTCATTTTATTTTCATATTAATTCGAGACCTGCATAGCCATAAAATTTAGAATTTTTTGCCCTCATTTGACTGATTTATAATTGTCACCCACTGTTGTATCTGACTCTGAATTCTCTTCTATATCATATTTCAAATGTTCTTTGAACATAGATTTTAGAATTCTACACATTTGATAGTCTTCAGATCTTCTATTTGACAGGTATGCTCAGTCTAGCCAACTTTTCAAAAACTGGGAAGCTCCTATCACATACAGGAATAATTTTCCCAGATGTCAACCTCTTAAAAAACCTGAAACTCCTACATTTTCTCAGTTGGTCTTCCTTCTCTGACTTACCTGTTTGAATATAACTTTCTTTTAAGTAATGATATAATCCTCCCCTTCTTTAAGCCCCTGATTGTATAAATGTAGGTGCCATTGTATGTGCTGTAACCATTCCTGCATTTTAAAAATAGAAATTCAAATTATCTACCAGATTTTTCTCATAGGAATTTGACATATGCTATCATAATAAAAACAGGATGAGAACAGAGAAAAAGGCCTGGATAGGTCAGAAAACAAAACAGAAGAAAATCTCACCGGGAATTGACATCCAGCGAACAAGTCCCCCCAAGTCTGTAAGTACTTCTGTGTTTTGGCTTGCTGATTAGGAATCTGTAAAACTGTGTTCAGTCACTGTGCTTTCTAACAAAATTATTCCAAGCAGAGCACCCAAAGGAGCCAGAGGAACAATAAGGTTATTCTCAACAGGATTGACTGTCAAACCTGAATGTAAAGTTAAAACTCTCTGAGTTAATACAGCAAATAGTTGCTGCCACAAACATTTGTACTCGCTGTTGTCCCTTTTATGTTCCTACAACTCAACTTTTTCCTTTTTTTTTAACAGCAAAATGATTGCCATTACCCAGTTAACCACTGAGAACTCTAACTTTGATCTTCTATTTACTCCTCTAAGCTTTAACAAGGGGAATGACAGTGATATAGGACAAATGTGTGTGCTTGAATTTTACCACTTGTTTCTATTAACACTGCTTCAAATGTCATCCGGGTGAATGTCATCTTTTTGTGACAGTTAAATTCTATGCGTTGGAAGATTTACAACAGCCATTCTTCCTTTCTCTCTGTGCTAAAGAGCTGTACCCGTGAGCATTGCACACACACTAGCACAGAGAGATTCACATTTGGAAATTCAAATGCATTGAAAGCAATGCCTCCCTTCTGCGCAATATTCTCTTTCCACCAATATAAAGCTATTTCGATATTCATTGAAGAAGATGAAGGAATTCATCTTCAAGTGATTTGTTTGAAATAGTGATGTTGCATAACAGAGGATCATCATAAACAATGGCTTAATAGATATCCTCACCTAGCTAAATATAGAAATGGACTCTAAGAATGGTCTGTTTTTCCCCTCAAATTGCAAAAGAGGGAATTGATGGCTCAAAAAATATCAACATGCGTGCTTGCCTAATACACTTCTTGATGCCACCATTTTCCAAAAGCCACTTTATTTGAATTATTTATTTGTAAATACTCTTCTCAAGTCTGGAATGACTTTTCCGATGTCATATTTAACTTTGGGTATTGGGCATACCAATTTTTAAACGTATTACAAAAAGTGAAAACAAAACAAAATCATGTATCGGATTGATAGCATGAATCTGAAATTTATCTAGGGAAGAACGCTTTCTATAAAATCTTAAAGGGAAACATTTTAGAATTTTAGAGCATTTCTTTGTTATGGTTTTGTTTCACATATTGTTCAATTTTTGTTGTTTTTGTGGTGTGTGTGTGTGTGTGTGTGTGTGTGTGTGTGTGTAGACTTTCTCATCATTAGTGGCTCTGTTTAACTTTCATTTCTGACTATAAAGACTGGTTGAAAAAAGAGGGTAGGGATTGATGAAAAAGGTAAATTTTGCCTCCTGTCCTAAGTATCCAGTTTTAAAAAATAATTATTAAAGATATAAATACATTTTAAAAGTTTTCTGTAATCTCTGTAGGAGTAAGTGAATATGTGATGTTGCATTTACCACTCTCATTAATAACTGATCAATTAGTAGAGTTTCCAAATATCCCATGAGTATAAGCTGACATATTTAACCTGTGGTGGACTAGTGATGAAGGAGAATAAGCCCATTTTAGTCCCATTCTCTGCTTTCCAGAAGGAAAGCACACTGATAAGAAGAGGTTCCTAAGAAACAATATTATTAGTGGCATTGAGTTTCCTGTCATAGCTTATATTTTTAGAAGTTAGGCAGCTTAACTGAGAAGGGATATGCCAGATTGCTACATGGCTATAAATTAAGAATGCTTACCTTTAACACATTATTTAGTTTGTTTTTCTAATTAAAGAGAAAGTCCGAGTCAACAAAGCTTGTCTGAATGAAAGAATCAATTTAATTCAATTCCGTTCAGACCAAAGAAATTGGGCACTTTTATATGCGTGGCTTTCTGTTCAACACCCCGAGTGAAGCAGCACTGCTTGAACCCCCGTTCCTTTCTCCAGGAAACTACAACTCATTTGGCGACAACAAAACATCAATATATAAAACAATTTGAGTTGACCAAGGAGCTGCTTTTAATCAGCCTAACACAGTTGCTGGAAGCATCTACTGAATTAGTTTTGTTCAGCCACAAGTTCAATCCCAAACTTAACATCATTGCCCTTGCTGATGTGTCTCTGGGCCTGGGTAGGCAAGAGGCTAACAAAATCTGTCCAACTGACTCTGAGCAATTGGATTTAACTGGAAGTTGTTACCTTGTGCCCCATCTCCTGACAGGCAGATTTAGAACCCTGCAATTTCCAGTCAGGCTGCGTGCCCGGGGGTCAGGACCCAGCTGCAATGGCCCTGGCTCTCCCCACTGTGGTCTCTATCAACAGCAAACACATGAGCATTTCATCGTCACAACACAGGGAAGTAGCAAAACCCCAGTACTGCTGTATGTGTGTAAAATAAGCTCTTCACTCATTTGGACAACTAACTAAGAGACCTTGCTTATGTCCCAAACGTGGCATGAGGCGACAGATTTCCCATTGAAGTCAAGAGGATGTATGCAATGTATAAATCCAAATGATGTGTTGTTTTCAGTGAGTGATATGCATGCATAAAAGCAAAATTCCAAATCTCCGAACACCAATTGTGTGATGGTTCTAAAAGCATATTATGTGTATTCGGAAGGCCTCTGGCTACCAAGTGCAAGCATAAAAATATACGTGAGAAAGTTCAAATGAAATGGGTATTTAACTTTGGGCATTGGGCACACCAACTTTAAAAAGTATTACAAAAAGTGAAAACATTAAAACAAAATCATGTATTGGTTGGTTATTCTTTTGCTTAGAAGAGTAGTATTAATCTTGTTTGTCCGTGCTTGCAATGAGGATGGGATGTTTAGTGGCATTGTGAAAGCATGTATCTTTTTGAAGGGATAGCTCTGTTCCACATGTATAACTCATTGATAAGATGATGATAACCGAATACATGCTCTGTGGAATTATTCTTCTTTCCAGAAATTAGAACTGGCTTTCCTTTCTATCTGACTATCATAAGAATTTAGTCATAAAGATCTATGGACTGGGAACATAGTTACTTCTATATATTGTTGAGTAAATCATTAAGTAAAGATTTTTGCCACCACATTTACAACAGATTTTATATCATGAACCATAAAAGCCTACTCTTCTAATTTCCTTTCTCTTTTTTGAATGTATATAATTTTAAATGTTCCACTAAAATATTCAATAAACATTTAAATACATGCATTGCAGGAAATTTTACTGTTACATTAGTCAATATTAATATACAAACATCATTTCAGAAGTAGCTCTTTGCCAAGAATCATGGTGTTAATTTTAGACACCATTTTCCTTATTGTCTTTAACATATATAGCCAATCACAGTTATTCAAAGAATCTGTCCATTGAGTGACAGTATATTAATATCCTAAGGCCACTGTAACATTACTTCAGATTTGGTGGCTTAAAACAACAGAAATGTATTCCCTACAGTCCTGAAGGAGGTCAGAAATTCAAAATCAGGGTGTTGCCAGGGCCACACTGCCCTCCAAAGGCTCTGGGAGCGAATCCTTCCTTCCTGTCCAACTTCTTACAGCTCCATTTATTCCTTGGCTGGTGGTAGCAATAAGTATAATCTTTCCTTCCATCTTCACATGTACTTCTCCCCTGTGTCTCTGGTTCTCAGATTTCCCTCTATCTTTCCCTGATAAGGACACCTGTTATTGGATTTAGGGCCTACCCTAAATCCAGAATGATCTTATTTCAAGTACCTTAATTTAGTTACTTCTGCAGAGACCATTTTTATACATAAAGTCACATTCACAAGTTTCTTTGACATATCCTTTGGGAGAACCGCAATTTAATCCACTGCAGGCAGTAAAGAACATAAAAAGACATATCTTTTATTGCCAGAAGAATTTTAGTAGCAAAAAATGGGCTGTGTTGGTAAATTCAGGATATATCTACAGGTCAAACACACTACGAGGAGAAATGAGGAAAGAAAACACTAGGAGAGGGAAGTAGAACATTACATTCTTACAACTATAGGACAGCGGTAATCCTAGAACACAGTTAAGGTTTGAAGAGATATAAAGGTTCCAACAAACATTGCATCAAGAAACAACTCCTGATTATTTAATTTATGAGAGCGTTCCTCACATCCTGATGATGAAAATGTAACGAGAAAAATCACATAAAATCAATTGTAAGTAGAGAAAAAGCAACATGTGGTTTAGCTCATTTAAACATGGAAGACAATTTAGAGATGAGTTTCAGAGGCACGTGTACATCATAACACGAGCTCGCCAATAATGATCTTGAATAATGAATTTGCTGTGCAGGTGCAAAACCGATGGAAATATCACTGACTTGGTTTATATTTATTAGAAACAACTGGAATATTAGTAAATCTTGGTTGCCTCATCTGTCCTGTTTGATTAAAGACAACACAAAACAATAACAACAAAAAGCTAGATATGGTGATTGATTAAATATGACAAAGTTGAACCTGGAAATGGGGCTGCAAACTTAGGCTGCCTTATTATCCCCAGATTAGCATTGTTTGGAAAAGTAAGGAGACTTTCAAAACATTCATGCATTTTCCTCTACATCTTGATTCATTTGAGATAAGATTAATTTTGCTGGTTGATTTGCTCATTTAGAAGGAGTTGAAACAACCGGGGATACTCGGATATTTATCTTTAAGCTTGTCCCAAGGGTGATCACCCTGCCCCACCACCATTGGGATTGATTCAGGTATAAAGTTTCTCAGTGGAATCCTCATTCTTGGTTCTACCTGAGGGTTTCATTGAAAGGTGTTGTGGGAAAGAAAAAAGTGAACTTTCTCTGGAATGATTACAATGGTATGGTCTCTTATAGTTCATGATGTGAAATTATTGAGAATTCAGTGGCTTCAGTCTTGCAAAATAATTTGCCCAGTAATTATACACTGAGTGACTATGTTCTTGGCCTATCAGATTATAAAATAAACTAGAGGCCCGGTGCACAAAAATCTGTGCACTCAGGGGGAAGGGGGGTCTCTCAGCCTGCCCTGTGCCCTCTCACAGTTTGGGACCCCTCGGGAGATAACAACCTGCTGGCTTAGGCCTACTTCCAGGTGGCAGAGGACAGGCCCAATCCCTAGGTGCAGCCCCTGGTCGGGCTCAGAGCAGGGCTGATTGGGGAGTTGGGGCGCTGCCCCCTGTCATGCACAGAGCAGGGCAGATTGGAAGGTTGCGATGCCACCTTCAGTTACGCTCAGGGTAGGGCTGATTGGGGGGTTGGGGCACCACCCCCTGTCACACTCAAGGCAGGGTTGATGGGGAGGTTGGGGCACCGCCCCCTGTCACTCACAGAGCAGGGCCCATCAGGGGAGTTGGGGCTCCGTACCCTGTCACACACAGAGCAGGGTCGCTCAGGGGTTTGGGGAACTCCCGCCTGTCACGCACAGAGTAGGGCCGATAGGGGAGTTGGGGTACCGCCTCCTGTCACACACAGAGCAGGGCCGATCAGGGGGTGGGGGCACCGCCCCCTGTCACACTCAGGGCAGGGCCGATGGGGAGGTTATGGCTCTACCCCATCACACACAGATCAGGGCCCGTGGGGTCGGGGGGGTTGGGGCGCTGCACCCTGTCACACACAGAGCAGGGCCGATCAGGGGGTTGGGGCATCTTCCCCTGTCACGAACAGAGCAGGGTGGATAGGGAGGTTGTGGCCCCGCCCCCTGTCACACACAGAGCAGCAGGGCGATCAGGAGGTTTGGGCGCTGCCCCCTATTACACTAATCCCGGTGCCAGGAGGCCTCTCGGCTCCGCTGATCCCGGTGCTGAGAGGCATATTACCCTTTTACTATATAGGATAGAGGCCTGGTGCACGGGTGGGGGATGGCTGGTTTGCCCTGAGGGGTGTCTTGGATCAGGGGGGGGTCCCGCTTGGGTGCCTGACCAGCCTGGATGAGGGGATGATGGCTGTTTGCAGCTGATCACACCCCCTTCAGGGTAGGGGTCCCCACTGGGGTGCCTTGCCAGTCTGGGTGAGGGGCTGAGGGCTGTTTTCAGGCTGGCAGGTGACTGAAGCTCCCAACCGCTCTTTTTTTTTTTTTTTTTTATTCTGGGCCAGCTTTAGCTCTGAGGCTTGGCTCCAGCTCTAAAGCCTCCACTGCTGAGAGCAGGTATCTGGTTTGTTTGGGGTCTATAATCGAAACACTGTTTCAGCTCCAGCTCTGAGATCCCGGCTAGCTGAAAGCAGGTTTCTGGAGTTTGTTTAGATTCTGTATTTGTAACAATGTATCAAACTGCAAGCTCAGAGGCCGGCAGCGGCAGGCGGGGAACTTTGGAGTCCTCCATTACTGAAGCATGCAAGCCTCATGTTCGCTTCAAGCTGCCTGGCTGCCAGCCGCTATCTTGGCTGGCAGTTAATTTGCATATCGCCTGATTAGCCAGTGGGAAGGGTAGCGGATGTACGGCTAATTACCATGTTTCTCTTTTATTAGATAGGATTCTTATGGTAGTCAGTGAAAGTGAGAAGGCCAATTATAAGTTTGTTAAGACCGTAACTATGAATTTGATCATGCTAATATATAAGAAAAGGAATTAATGATATTATTAGAAAGTAAAATTAAGTAAGGAAAAAAAGTATTAACTCATAAAGAGGTTAATGTTAAATTCCTGTTATATCATGTTAAAAGGACTTAAGATATACAAATAAGAAAAAGTGAAAATCCATCAAAATTAAGCAGAATATAATCTTGATTTTGAAGTTCTCAGTAGATTACATAATAAATATTTGTTTGGAAATTTGAGCTAATTTTGTTTTTCCTTACGGGCTCCTCATTAAAAGGAAATATATGTTCATAGCAGCACAATTCACCATAGCTAAGATTTAGAAACAGCCTAAGTGCCCATCAGCAGATGAGCGGATTAAAAAACTGTGGTACATCTACACAATGGAATACTATACTGCAGTAAAAAAGAAGGAATTCCTGCCATTTGCAACAGCATGGATGGAACTGGAGAGCATTATGCTAAGTGAAATAAGCCAGTCAGAGAAAGATAAATACCACATGATCTCATCATTTGTGGAATATAGAGAACAACATAGACTGATGAACAGGGACAGATCCAGAGATGGAGAAATAGTGATCAGACTGTCAATACCCGGTGGGAAAGTAGGGGAGGGTGGGAGTAAGGGGAAGAGATCAAACAAAGGACTTGTATGCACACATGTAAGCCATACCAATGGACACAGACAACAGGGGGATGACAGCATGAGTGTGTGAGGGAGGGGAGATTGGGGGTTAAAAGGGGCATGAGGACACATTTGTAATACCTTAAACAATAAAGAAATTAAAGATAAAAAAAAGGAAAATATGTGCTTCAATGAATCATGTTGAGGTGGACTATTGCTCATTAGTAATATTCCTTTCTGAAAATTCTCTTTGAAAAATTGAGAGCAAAATATATTCCTGGTATTGTTTTTTGTTACTAAAATAAATGCATTAATTTATATATGCATATAATCTCATTCAAAATTATATTTGTAGGAAAGATTTCAGAACATGCTATGTTGAAAACATTGCATTAAGAACAAGGGGAAATGGAGATTAGAATTTGGATAAATCATCTCTTCCATGAATATTTAATATCTGTACTTCTCAGGACACAGTAATTTATTAATGGCAAATGAGTAGCATGCATTGTTAGGTACATAAAAATGTGATGAAAGCCTAAGGAAAGAGAATAAAACATGTTGTTAAAGTAAGACACATGTGTACATTTCTTGAAGAAAGTTTCTCATATACCTCTGACAAATAAAGTTATTCCTTTCATAAAATTAAAATAAAGGTGGTAACCCATAGAAAATACAATATATGATAGTTGATTTCCAAATATTTATCTGAAAATTATTAAGAATTCATTCTTACCAGGTGCTTTTCTAACTGCTTCATAATACTGACATATATTGCTGAAGAAAATCCTATGGAGTAAAATTATTATCCCTGTGGCACACATGAGGCTAGTGAAACATAAAAGGAGTAACTAATTTTCCCCAAATTGCATATATAACATAGAGAACAGAGAATGGATAACAGAGGAAAGAACACATTTGGTAAAAGTAAAGTGGGATAGGAAGGAAAATGGAATTCAATTTTTAAAGCTCTCTTAGACTTTCATGAAAAAGGCAGATAAGCTAAACAAATAAATTAAGTAGCGTTTTTAGTATCTTCCATATGTTTGTGTCTTCACCTATACTTTTTTATGAGTCCAGCCTAATTAACTGACAAATAATAACTAATATACATTTTTTTCTAATAGTATCATTTTATATGTACCAAACACCTTTTCAAAACTGAAATAAAATAATTTTCTTGGAAAGTTTTCATTTAAAATACTTGCTATTCAAAACACATGAAATAAAATTCTGAAAATTCTCACATGGATATTTATTGTAAGGCCTTATTTTAAAAAGTTTTAAGCTTCTCCCCACCCCCCAAGGTAATTGACTCTGCAACACTCCCTTAAACCAAGCAGGTCTTTTGTATTCAGTTAAAAATGATGAACCACAAACGTAGAGAATGTAAGTGACTGCCCCAAATCATGCAAAACAAAGCAAAACAATGAAAGAACTCAAATACAAGATTCTTGATTTCATTTTTAATCCAGAATCTTTTATGCTTAATTCTTCTGGGGAAAATGTGTCTGCTTCAGCCATGGGAGCATATGCAAAATTGTGTTTTGTAGGCTGCACAAATATTTGGAAAACTTACCATGTAAGAAGCCCTTATTGTAACAAGGACCAATGCAAGGTGTAGTCTATGGTGAATTGTAAATAAGGATTTGAAAAAAAATAAGAATTTATAGACACTAGACTAGATAATTTCCTCAGGGAGGAAATAAAACGAAAGAGCTCAGTAATATTTGAACTATATGTAAAAATAACAAAATTATACCCAATACTTTCCCAAGTTAATTAATTCTGAAAAGGTAATCCTATATATATCATTTATTAGATATGTATAAATTCATAGATGGGGCAAGACACAGTACCAGCAAATACATCCAGAAACATATTTACAAACACATACACATATGCACCCCTGTCCCTCTGGATGTGATAATATTATGCAGAATGTTATAAAAATGTTAAATTAGCACAGATATATTATTGTTCTAGGACTCTGGGTCTTCACAGTTTCTAATATGCATGTGTATTAATAATTCACCAAGTAGCTTAAAACCCATGATTATATCTTAGATCCAATAGATGTGAGACTCTCTCCTTCCATTTGTAATGAAGAACAGATTAAAGATTTCACTAATGAAAATGACTGAAATTAATCCAGAAAAGCTCGGACAGACCTTCCCAATAAATAAGCCGGCTTTAAATACTGTTAATCTGATGAGGCTAGGGAGAGTTTAATTAAAATTCTTTCTCCCATTTATCTAATATCCAAGAGTAAAGTATCTGCTAAAAGGGCTTTCTCTTTAATATGACTATTTTTCTCCCATTGCCTCCATCCACTTGGTTCCTGCCTCAGACCTTCACCACACTATGCTTTATGTCCATAGGTAATGCCTATATGCATATAAGTTCTTTTGTCAATCTCTGGCCATTGGCATATTTCCTTGGAGAGTTGTTTAACCAAGTATGTTTGTAATTTTTGAAATTGTGTTGTTTGTCTATTTGTTGAATCCTAATATTTTTATATACTATAGCTGCTAGACACTTATCAGAATCATAATTTACAAATATGTGTTTTTTCACTTTCTTAATAATACCCTTTAATGTACAAAGCTTTATATTTTAATAAAGTCCAATTTACCTACATTTTTCTTTTAGGTACTTTTTCCTTCCTTATGGTGTCATTATATAAAAATCAATTGCATATTACACTTTTATTATTATAGATATAATAATAAAATAATAAAAATAATAATAATATATATAGTGTGTTTGTTTATAGTTTTAGTCCTTGTAATCCATTTTGAGTTATCTTTTTATATATATACTAGAGGCCCAGTGCACGAAATTCATGCACCAGCAGTGGGGTGGGTGTCCCTCAGCCCGGCTTGCATCCTCTAACAATACAGGCCCCCTTGGGTAGGGTCCCGAGGCCTGGCCAGCAATTAGGGCCTATCTGGGCTTTCCTTCCCCCGGTTGTCAGCAGCTGGAACTGACCCTGCCACTGCCACTGTTTGCCATTTGTGCGGCGCTGTCTCCCCCCCACCCTGCCCTGCCACTGGTCCCCTCCCTCTGCAGGCGACAGATGGGTGCGATCGCTTGGCTGGCCTGGGTCTCACTATGAGAGTGATTGCTGGCAGACCCTGCACACCCGCCACAGCATCACTGGCTGGTGGCCTGGGCCTCCCTCTTTGAGGCAATTTATTTCAAACCCCTCCATCGATCGCCCCACAGAGGGTGGCCTGGCAATTGTGGGGCGATGGCAGGACCCCCATACCAATCACATTGCACCTGCCTCAGCTGGCCTGGCGCCAAGTGTGTTGTCATAGTGTGGTTGTCCAGAAGGTCATTTGGATGGTCATTCTGCTGTTTGGTCGTTCGGTCGATTTGCATATTACACTTTTATTATTATAAATATAATAATAAAATAATAAAAATTATATATATATATATATATATATATATATATATATATATATATAGTGTGTGTGTGTGTGTGTGTGAGATAGGACTCAACTTCATTAATTTGCATGTGCATATCCAAATGTGTCCCAGCACCATTTATTAAAGAGACATTTCTTTCACCAATTGAATGGTTTTGGCACAGTTGTTAAACATCAGTTGACCACAGATCTGTGTTTTAACTTCTGAATTACAAATTTATTGTATTACTCTATATATCTATTTTTATGCCATAACACAATGTTAAAGTACTGTATCTTTGGAATACTTTAATTTTAAATTTGACAAGTGTGAGTTTTCCAACGTTGTTTTTTATTTCAAGATTCTTTTGCCCATTTTGAGCCCCTTACAATTCCATATGAATTTGAGGATTAACTTTTCCATTTCTGAAAAAAAAAATGGCTGTTAGGATTTGATAAGAATTGCATTAAATCTGTGGACTGCTTTCTAATATAGAAAATGGGTTTTCTTTAATTCTATTAGCAGAGTATTGTAGTATACAGTGCACAAATTTTTAATCATCTTGGTTAAATGTATTCTTAGTTTTTTTTATTATTTTTGCTATTATAAATTGGATTATTTCCTTAATATCCTTTTTGAATTGTTCGTTGCTTGTGTGTAGAAACCAAACTGATTATTTAGTTGATGTTATACCTTATCACTTTGCCAAATTCATTTATTAGCTCTAGTAGTTGTTTTTGTGTATTGTGTTTTTAATATTATTTTACCTATTTGGAGCTCCTGGCAATTCCATATGAATGTGAAGATCAACTGGTGTTGTGTTCCCCCAATATGTACATCCAAGTAGCTGGGGGTTATGTATAAATACAGATGTTACTTTAGTGGGCATGCTGTGAGGTCAGAGATTATGCATTTCAAACAAGTTCCTAGATGGTGCTGTTCCTCATTCATATTTGGAGTAGGAACTCTTGCACAGCAGAGCCTGCAGCAATGATTAAACTGCCAACACATTACTTGGGAGCTCTAAGCCTTGGGGAGTCTGAGTGAGAAATAGTGAAAAATGAAGGAAGCCAGAAAAGAAAACCAGTGAGATCAGATTCTTTACTACAGTCACTGCAGGGAGCTAAGAGAGTCAACAAATCTCTCTGAACTGTATTCACGAGGCAACGGCTTTTTCATGAAAAGCTGCAAGGAAGAAATTAATTTTAAGAGAGAGAAAGGAGGAGGGATTATTTTCAAAAGCTGCTCAATTCTCATCCTATTGACAGCGGTCTCATTCATGCTTTTGAGTGTTATCTGACCCCTTCGTGGCCTCAGAAATTCTGATTCTTTACCTTATGATGGGATATTTCAGCCAAGCCCAAAGTTGGAGGGAACCACCTATAGCAGGCAAAGTGTTAAGAAAAAAGAAAAAGGAATGATGTCTAAGAAGGCACACAGGTAGGTGCCGGTAAACACTCAACAAATAATTTTTTCTAAACATGTTTTCCTCTATAATGAGTCACCAGGTGATAGGATAGAGAGATGATAGATTAAATAGATAGATAGAAGGATAGGTAGGTAGAGCTTGTTTGCTATTTATTGTTCCCTTTTATCATTACAATGTGTGCTACTTTGGGCAAAAGACTGTTTTTATCATCTAGCCCCAGAATAATGCAGAACACACGGTAGTTGCTAAATAACTTTTTGGCAAATAAATAAACATTTTCATACATTTTTTTTAAAAAAAAAGTATTATGTAAAGAGATGTAGTCTAAACGAAACAGTTAAAATGACCATTTTTTAATCTTCATTATATAATTTTCCCCAATGGAGCACATTACTATGCCAATTTTTCAAATCAGGGAGTTCAAGGGAAATGGTCCTGATGAAAGCTTTGGGATTAGCATTTCATTAGCTACTGCAGTTTAACTAACCAAAGCCAAAAATTAGTTGGGTTTGTGTTTTAGGCAATTTGCAGCAAATGATTTAGCTTTTCAGAAAATAACATCTCCCAGGCTAACAGGAAGTATACCATTTTGAAAGAAATGAACACATATATTTTACTGAATTTTGAATATATTTCCCTGTGACTTAAAAACAATTTCAATCATTTTTAGTACTGTCACTGTCAGCATAGGTAGCTGGTTAGTTAAGGAAGGGAGCAAATGGAGTTAGACATTAAGCCTGATTCACTAGGGAGCCAGGGCCTTCACAGGCTCCCCAGGAAACAGCGCCATCCTCGCCAAGGGGACATAAACCCTGAGACGGTCAGGAAGAATTGGCCACAGGCCATTAGCTGGCTTTACTGGAGAAACGAATAAACGCAGCTGGAGAAATTCGTTTGCTAGGCAAATGCACACAGTATCCAAAATGCCACTGGGGGCGGTGAGCACATGTGCAATAGAAACCAGATGAGCAGGCAAAACTTTGAGGCATTGCAGTATGAGCCAAGATGGCAACCATGAAGGAGAAACATCTAGCCCCGAAAACCTAGGGAAAGAGGCCAGACCAATCTGGCCTTTTAGGAGAAGGGCCCAGCACAAAGCTGCCAAGGATTGGGAAAGAGACTGAGGGGAAGCCTGCTCTCTCCCAAGCCTGAGATAGTATGATCCAAGCTGAACAAAAGTCTGCCTGGGTAGCACGTAATCTTTCATTTCCTCATTTGTTTTCATGCTCTCTCTTTGTAGCAGCCATACAGGCCCTCAGCCATGTAGGACCAAGCGCAATGCAGGTCATGGCCCAAGTGCAGCCTTGGTGGCAGACATGCAGTTAGAGAAATGAGATGCAATGAGGTTCTGTCTCCGGACCCTGGTCCCCCTGGGCTTGGAGAAGGCACCTGGTGTCTTGTGGCCCAGAGAATGGACCGATTTCATAGCAGGAAGGAGCTGAGCCATCTGGCTGTGGAGGAGACATGAGGAACCTGGTTATAGCTTGTTATTGCTTCAAGAACTCTGGCCACTATTCATGGGTCCCCAAAATGCTTTTCTTGTGACTCTGTGGAAGAACCCTATTTCCAGCATCAATATCACTATAGAGATTACTGTCATTAATGTACTTGTGTATTAATTTTCACAAACGGAAATATTGTCATTAATTTAAGATTTAATTTAATATTATTCTATATCTAAGTCCAAAAACCTTGTCTTACACTGTAGATAAATAATTTTTTTTGTTTGTTTGTTTTTAATATATTTTATTGATTTTTTACAGAGAGGAAAGGAGAGAGATAGTTAGAAACATCGATGAGAGAGAAACATCAATCAGCTGCCTTCTGGACATCTCCTACTGGGGATGTGCCTGCAACCCAGGTACATGCCCTTGACCGGAATTGAACCTGGGACCTTTCAGTCCGCAGACTGACGCTCTATCCACTGAGCCAAACCGGTTTCGGAGATAGAAAATAATTTTAAGGTATTTATTTGGCACTTTATAGCATCTTATTTTGACTTTATAAAATAGTATATCTTAGTATACTCAATACTGTAGTTTTATGATAACACCTCTAAGAATCTCCTTTTCATTTTGTTTAGCAGCATATTTAAGTAATTATTTATTCACATATTTTCTTATTTCCCAGTAGAGTGACAGAAAAATCAATTCAACTTCGTTCTGTTTTTGATCTTTATGCTTATATATTATTTTATCAAGTTCAATATGTGATTCATTGTTCCAATATTCTAGAATATAGAATTAAGTCACAGATCATATTTCTACATTTTACACTCCTGTTAGTAACAGACATAATTATTCACTCACTCATTCTTTTATTTATCACTATCAACTGATTATCACATAAATATTACTGTATAAATCAATTCTGGGCATAATGAAAACATTTTTTTCCTTATACCTAAACAAGAGATTATTTGACATTTAGTAAGTACCATATTATTGAAAGATGAGTGTTTATTACTGCCAAATTGCAAAGCTGTTTCAAAAAGTGAAATATGTGTAATGAAAATTCTTTTAGCTTGTTAAGGAACTTCTATAACACATAATCCATTTTGCTTTCTTTGTTAAAAAGTATTTTAAAATAAATTTACATTTAGTTTCATTTAATATGGTATAAGTAACCTATATGGTATAAGTGACCTCTAATTCAATATTTGCTTTCACAGTTCTTCATTAATCTACAAGAAAATTTTAGATATTAGATATTTTAGTTCTAGATTGTTCCATTTGAATGTTTTAATGGTTTCTATCTCTCTGCTGAGATTTCTTATGTCTATTTTTTCCCTTTACCTCCTTGAGCGTAGTTATCATAGCTGCTTTAAAATATTTTTCTGCCAATATCAACATCTAGGTCAGGGGTCCTCAAACTTTTTAAACAGGGGGCCAGTTCACTGTACCTCAGACTGTTGGAGGGCTAGACTATAGTTTTAAAAAAAAAAAACTATGAACAAATCCCTATGCACATGCCGGAAGCCGGTCCATCCTTGCTGCTTGACACAGTCGCTGCAGGAAAGAAACGTCTGCACAGCATATGTTTCAAGGGACGTGGCGTATATAGCATACTGTTCTTAATATGTTTGCTCCCCTTAGTGCTGTGTGTTTTAACCAAGGTCACCTCTCCGAGAAAGGTTGTTTCCCCAGGTAGGAATTTTTCCCTGAAGTCAGGGAGGGGATGCCTCTCCTAGAAAGGTTGTTTCTCCAGGTAGGAATTTTTCCCTGAAGTCAGGGAGGGGATGAAACTCCTTAACTAAGTGCCAGGCGGGTAGTTAATCACTACAAACAATCATGCTTAAGCTACATAATCTTTACTCCCTGGAATGGAGATAAGAAACGCCCTAACCTTTGTAATAGAGATTGATAGGATTGAATCAACTGGTATAAATACAGATGTAACAAGACAGCAAGAGACAGAAGAGAGACAGAAATTGGCACAGAACCTACACAGAACGTTCTCTAGAGACAGAAGAACTTCGCTGGAGAGAACATGGCAAAAGATCCTGGACAGAAACAGGCCTCAGAACCTAGAGACAGAACCTAGCGAGAGAACATGGCAAAAGATCCTGGACTGAACCTGACTACAGAAATTGGAAAGAGAACCTGACTAGAACCTGGTGACTGAACCTGGCTGGAGAACCTGGACAGAACCTGGCTGGAGAACCTAGCGAGGGAACATGGCTACAGAACCTGGCTGGAGAACCTGGAGAACTTGGCTGGAGAACCTGGAGAACCTGGCTGGAGAACCTAACAAGAGAACATGGACACAGAACCTGGCTAGAGATCGTAACCAGAACTTCACTGGAGATCCTAACCAGAACTTGGCTAGAGATCCTGGCTAGGCTGCTGATCAACTGAACGCTGCCTCCGTGTCATTCCTTCTTCGCCGACTCCGTCCACACCTTTGGGGACCCCTGGACCCGCTGGGGTTGGACCCCGGCATGCACACTGCACATATCTTATTTTGAAGTAAAAAAACAAAAACAAAATGGGAACAAATACAATATTTGTATTTGCATGTGGCCCGCGGGCCGTAGTTTGAGGACCCCTGATCTAGGTCATCTTGAGTTTTCTCCCCACTGATTGGCTTTTCTTGAAAATAGGTTATGTACTCCTGATTCTTAATGTGTGGAGTACTTTTGCCTAACATTTAAAAGATTTTGAATGTTACATGGTAGATTCTATTGTATTCATTGGAAGTGTCAATCATTTTGTCTAAAGACAATGAATGTGACTAGACTCATACTGCTTCCTCTCCTTTTTGAGTGATATCCTAACCTCAGTTTAGGTTTTGAAATTTTACCTGTTACCTGTCCTGCACAGGCATGGCTTAGAGACAGGCAGATTTGGTCAGAGTTCATACACAGATGGGGCTGAATGACTTTGGTGCTCAGATTTTCAGGATCTCAGCCACTTTCCCGTGTTTCTATAATGGTGACTTTCTATCAGAAATTTAGCCAGCTCATTTTGGCTACCTGCCTAGTTTTTGTTCAACTGTAGTTTTTTGTTGTTTTTTTTTTAAATATATTTTATTGATTTTTTACAGAGAGGAAGGGAGAGAGATACAGAGTTAGAAACATCGATGAGAGAGAAACATCGATCAGCTGCCTCCTGCACATTCCCTACTGGGGATGTGCTCGCAACCAAGGTACACGCCCTTGACCGGAATCAAACCCGGGACCTTTCAGTCCACAGGCTGACACTCTATCCACTGAGCCAAACCAGTTACAGCTCAACTGTAGTTTTATGCCAATACCTCTAAGAATGCCTTCAGGGAATTGTTTTTGTGTAATTTGTTCAAAAATTATAGCAGCTATCTTTGGAGGGTTTGATCTAGTAGGGATTTAACCCATTACCCTAGAAGCAGAATCTATAGCTAGAACATTTTAGGAAAAACTCAATACATTTTAGAAAGTCCCAAAGAAAACAGGGAAGCTTCAAGTTGAGTAGAGATAGAATGCAAGTATTATTAGTAATCTAAAGAAAAATGAGGAGAACACTTCACAGTATGTCACACTAGAGCGGGACATATACTAGAGAAAATACATAGCTGAGGATGTTGCTCATCGTATTTTAAGTAAACATTTGACATTTAAAAATGTCAAATACATTTTACAATCTAAGGTTTTGAATGCTAGATACTCTGTGTTCTTTTAAGTAGACTTGACTTTTGTTTTGGGACAGGTTAAACACTCAGAATCAAGTTTAGTTACTCCTTTCAAAGCTAACTTTTGATCCTTGAATAGTAAAGAGACCATAGTTTGCCACCTTAAAGCTGCTTTTTGGGATATTAATTTTAAGTTGTTTATTAAGAAACAGAATAGACAGAAAGAGCCCGATCCCTGGTTGCCCCCAACTGCCCTCCCCTGCTGGCCTGATCACCCCTATCTGACTCTGCCTGCCTGATCACTCTTAACTGCCCTCCCCTGCTGGCCTGATCATGCCCCCAACTTCCCTGCCCTGCCCACCTGGTTGCCCCCAATTTCCCTCCCCTGCCCGCCTCATCTCGCCCCCAGTGGCCTCTGCCTTGGCCCCCACCATCATGTCCTTGTCAGGAAGCAAGTCGAGCATCCAGAAGATGGCCAGTTGACCCAGTCTAATTAGCATATTACCCTTTTAGTAGTATAGATAAATTATATAGGATAGGATTGCTTAAATGGGGGGGGGGCTTTTTCATCAGGAGGAGATGCTCTTGGTAGACAAAAATACATAATCCCTATATCTGGACTGATAGCCAGCCATATGCACTATACTGTCAAACTGGTCATTAAAAAATTGAACTGCTTTCTTACACCTTATACTGGCGGGGTCCAACCCCAGCAGGTCCAGGGGTTCCCAAAGGCGTAGACGGAGTCGGCGAAGAAGGAATGACACAGAGACAGCGTTCAGTTGATCAGCAGCCTAGCCAGGATCTCCAGCCAAGTTCTGGTCTCGATCTCCAGAGAGGTTCTGCTTAGGATCTCCAGCCAGGTTCTGTGTCCATGTTGTCTTGCTAGGTTCTCCAGCCAGGTTCTCCAGGTTCTCCAGCCAGGTTCTGTCCAGGTTCTCCAGCCAGGTTCAGTCACCAGGTTCTAGTCAGGTTCTCTTGCCAATTTCTGTAGTCAGGTTCAGTCCAGGATCTTTTGCCATGTTCTCTCCAGCAAAGTTCTTCTGTCTCTAGAGAACGTTCTGTGTAGGTTCTGTGCCTAGGTTCTGTCTCTCTCTGTTCTGTCTTCTTACATCTGTATTTATACCAGTTGATTCCAATCCTATCAATCTCCATTTCAAAGGTTAGGGCGTTTCTTATCTCCATTCCAGGGAGTAAAGATTATGTAGCTTAAGCATGATTGTTCATAGTTAAAGTGATTAATTACCTGCCTGGCACTTAGTTAAGAGGTTTTATTCCCTCCCTAACTTCAGGGGGAAATCCCTACCTGGGGAAACAACCTTTCTCAGAGAGGAGACCTTGGTTAAAACACATAGTGCCAAGAAGGTGAGCAAACATATTAAGAACAGTATGCCATATATGCCAGGTCCCTTGAAACAGCAAGCATGGACCAGCTTAAATCCCACCTTAGGTTCTGCCTTCGCAGTTCACCAGATTAGGTTCTAATTGGTCGGTTTCTATGCCAGTCAGGGTCAAAATCTCCACCTCCTAGGTGGCCATTGGCTACTCGCACTTCACCCAGATTTGGTTCTGACTGGTCAGTTTCTATGCCAGTCAGCGTCTCCAGGCCTATCAATGGGCCTGATCAGAGAGGTGGAGGTCCGAGAGAAAGAGAGAGGCAAGTGCTGATCAACAGCTGACATGGAGACTCTGGATCAGGCCCTGCTTCTCTCTCCCAGCTTCTCTCTGGGCCTGATCCACAGCCCCCTCAGCAGTCAGTGCTGGGTTGTGGCACCCGCAGAGGTGGCAGTCAGTACTGGGTCACTACAGCAACCCAGCCCTGACTGCAGGACTGACTTCCAGTCGGTGGAGCCTTTGGTTGTTTTGGATGTTACAGATTCTGGCTCTTTATAGATAGATGATAGATGATAGATAGATAGATAGATAGATAGATAGATAGATAGATTAGTAGACTCTCATCTTATCCATGATCCTGCCTTCCATTGGGCCAAATATTTCATAAAATTCTACTACAAGTATCTTTTGTCACTCTAGGATTCAAAACAGTCACTTGTGTAATTTTTTCTTGCGGGGGGGGGGGGGAGGCTACTTTTTACTATGCTTATCAAGTTTTGATGATTACTTAGAGACTTTAAGTCTGTGGATTAACAAAGTTTCTCCTCTTCTGAGGGAGAGCATGAAGAAAAAGATAGTTTTATCATCTCTTTATATATAGAAACATTGAACTTTTAGGAATTTGCAGAGGGAAAAACACAATAAAAATATGTCAAAATATTTTTATAATATTTATGTAAAATTTAAAACAATTATTGAATGTCTCCGGGGTCTTCCTATTCTATTAAATGAGGTTGATAATGTCACTCATAATGTGAATTTATGAAGATTCAAGGAATATTTTAAGTGTCTTTAATTGGTGCTCTAGTGCTATAACTAGTATTTTTGTTGATGCTAATTCATTATCTTAATTATATCCAATTTCCTATAAGGTTTGAAGACAAAGCATGAAGAAAAGTGTTTAGCACAACTTCACAGATGAAAATGATTAAGTGTATTTTCATAAATATATGATATATACATGTTATAAGATAGTGTTTAACAATTTATTCATCCCTCACATGCTAAAACTAACATGTATATTGTAATTTAAAGAATAATTAACATAGTATGTATAAATATCATTAAAATTTCCTGTTTCTTAATCAGAAACACACTTAGCCCTCCAAATTTGAAAGTGAAGGAGTTTTAGTGTTAATGTGCAATGAAACTAAGGCTCTCAAATATTTCCTGTATATATCTGAAAATTAAAATATGCTTTCAATTTTTTAATACTTTGGAATTCTTGTGAGTGTTCATGAGCATTAGGGAAAAAGTATTGTTGAATTTATCATTAAAGTATCATTATTTTTCTTAAGATAAGTTATGAAGTTTATATTGTATGTGGAAATAACAAAGGCCATAATTGATTGACTGTTCCTTGATAAAATTAATATAATTTTCTCTACCAGGGAAAATTGAAGAAAAACAAAATTTAATATAAATGACCTTTTATTTAAGATGTCAGAATGGTTCTTTCCTGGACCCAAAGGGAGGCATTAAAGTCAATGATTGAACCAATAATCAATATGGAAAGCAAATAGGCTGAGTTTCAAGCACTGGCTCCAGGTTCCCTACTGGCCATGCAGAGTGCCCTGGCACACCTCATGGGCATTTGAAATTAGAACTTGAAGTTGATTACTGTAAGATTTGGAGGCAGCTACCCGAGTACCAATTCCAGCCTTCCCACTTATTGGTGGAGTAATTCTCAGAAAGTTGTATGGCTTTTCTGCGCTTCCATTTCCATTATGTAAGAGGAGGATACTAGTGCTTCATCAAGTTGTCATGAAAACAAAACTATTTAAACTTGAAAAAAACTTAAAGCAGCTATTAGCATATAGTAAATCTTCAATAAACATTCGTAATAGTTTCCCCGTATTATTATTTTTATTTAGTAGTACCACCCTCTTCTGATCCCCTGCACCAAGAAAATAACTATCATTCCAAAATTAAATTGTTATAATAGTATTGAGAATATCTTTACTGCTAAAAAGAATTTAAGTGTAATTACTATAGGAAGGCAGTTATTTCTACTGATGACTTCATAGTTCTGAAATTGCTTTTCAGAGGCACAAGAGGGTAAGCCTTGACCTATGAATCAAAGCATAAAGTCAGCCTATCTATTCAGTCTTTTTTCTGTGTGACATGAAAGGATCAACCAGGTAGAGGAATGATTAAAGCTGAGTTGCTTTCTGCACATTTACCTAGAGGCAAAATCAATGAGCATCCCCAGTTAATAATAAAAACTGGTAAGTGAATAAATAATTGCATACCTTTTTGAAGGAAGTTATGTCTCTGCCTAGAGGTAGTTGTTGGTCAATTATTAATAAGCTGATTCTTGCACATGAATATTTTGAAGCATATGTTTAATACTCAAAAAAATAATGCAGCCTGTTTCATTTACATTTGAATGAACACGAAACTGCCTTTTTGCCTCAATGCTGTTAGTGTGAAAAGTGTCTTAAAGAAGGACAAGGAGGCCAGAGATTATTAAACTTATAATAACCCCAAATGTTACCATGTCAATCGTGTAAAGAAATGACCTCGACTTTCAAAAACTTCTTTTCTTTTCCCTGGTGTGTGACTGATTTTTAACATGAGCCCAAATGAATCACAAAAGCAAATGTGATTCATATCGCAGGAAAATATCAGGTAGGTACATTACGAACATTGGAAAGGTCAAAGTGTATGGCAATAGTTTTACACTGTTCTTTTTCTCTTATGTACATTTGTCCACTATAATTGGACCATTAATATGTTATATGTGTTATCCTAATAAACAGTAACCCATGCTGAAAATAGAAAAATATTTTCACATGTTATATGTTAGAAACAGTATTTTTTTAATTTCTTTATTGATTAAGTTATTACATATGTGTCCTTATCCCCACATTACCCCTCATCCCCCCCAATAATGCCCTCACCCCCCTGTTGTCTGTGTCCATTGGTTAGGCCTATATGCTTGCATATAAGTCCTTTGGTAGATCTCTCCCCATTACCCCTACCCTCCCCAATTCCCTCTGAGGTTTGAAGGTCTGATCGATGCTTTTCTGTCTCTGGATTTGTTTTTGTTTATCACTTTATGTTGTTCATTATATTCCACAAATGAGTGAGATCATGATATTTATCTTTCTCTGACTGGCTTATTTCACTTAGCATAATGCTCTCCAGTTCCATCCGTGCTGTTGCAAATGGTAAGAGCTCCTTCTTTTTTACCGCAGCATAGTATTCCATTGTGTAGATGTACCACAGTTTTTTAATCCACTCATCTACTGATGGGCACTTAGGCTGTTTCCAAATCTTAGCTATGGTGAATTGTGCTGCTATGAATATACGGGTGCATATATCCTTTCTAATTGGTGTTTCTAATTTCTTGGGATATATTCCTAGAAGTGGGATCACTGGGTCAAATGGAAACAGTAATTTAAAATATGTTAGGTTTTTGCTCATCCTGCAGAATATAAGAGAATACTCTGTGATCTTGATTTTATTAACAGTTCAGACCTGAAATATATTATCAGGGAAGCACTTTTGAAACGCTTACCCAATATCAGTTTGGATATCCTTTTGGTGCCATATCTTTATTTTTCCTGATGCAAATAATTAAAAGATTCTACTAATATTATTTTAGGCTAGATTATTCTAACATGCTTAAATTGTGCAGACTTCATAGACTTCATTTGGTAAAATGTAATGGAGACCAAAGACATAGCAGAAATAATTAGGCATGTTCCACTTCAGGAAACATAATCCTTGGTGGCTTATGGCAAGCCATGAAGTTGGAAATTAATTGGGGTTGAAATAAAGTCTTCAGTATTTGTAAATTTCTTACAGCCTTCTTAGTCATGGTTGTGATTCATATTTAAATCATATATGATTCACAATTAAATATTCTAATAAAACTATTGAATGTAGTCTTTTTCCCTTGAGAAGCTATATATTGAATTCTTTCTTCAAAAAGATTCCAAAAGCCCTGACCTGTTTGGCTCAGTGGATAGAGCATCGGCCTGCAGACTCCAGGGTCCCAGGTTTGATTCCGGTCAAGGGCATGTACCTTGATTGCGGGAGCATCCCCGGGGGGGGGGGGGGGAGTGGGGGTGTGCAGGAGGCAGCTGATCGATGTTTCTCTCTCATCGATGTTTCTCGCTTTCTATCCCTTTCCCTTCCTCTCTGTAAAAAAAATCAATAAATATATTTTTTTTAAAAGCTTCCAAAAGAAAAGTAATAGATATTATCAAAGTAGAACCACAAAAAAATTAAGCATGGTATTTCAAATGTTTAATCTGATCTTCATTCATCCGAGAGGGGCATCTTCTTGGATTTGGGTGTTCACATATGTAGTATCTCAGTAAGATGAGAAACAATGATTTAAGTCTGAGAGGGTAGGCCTGTAGATGTTAGTTTTATCCATGAAAGAATATGTCACATGAACTAAGAAAAGAAAAGAACAAGGAATAAATATATCAGATGGTCTCCACAATGTACAGGCAGAGCAAAGATGCACTATTAAGTGTGGTGATTTAGAGACAAAAAGAGGTAATAAGAAATGGGTTTACAAGGAAGCTGAGAGAAGAAGGAAATTGAAGCATTATTTGGGGTACAGAAGGTATGTGGCAAGAGAGAAATCAATAGTGTTAAATATCTCAAAGTTAGAGGTGGAATGGCCACAGAGAACAAATTAGGTTAGACAATGAAACACTTTGGGTGATATAGATGTGTCAATGCCAGTTCATCAGTTTCAATGAATGTACCACTCTGGTAGGATATTGATAATGGGAAGGCTATGCATGCACGGGAGCAGAGGATGTCTGGGAAATCTCTGAACCTTCTGCTCAATGTTGCTCTGAACCTAACTCACTCTAAAAATAGTTTATTAAAAAATCAACATAAAGCATTGATTATGGGCTTAACATGAGGATGGCCAGCAGCAATCTGTTTCAGTAGGACTATGTGGAGGAGAGTCCATTTAGAGTTGGCTTAGGATAAAAGGGGAAAGTAAACTGCAACATGGTATGTGAACATATTTTTAGAAATATTGTTGTAACATATGTAATATATATATAATTTGGCAGAGTTAGCAAGTGTATAATTGGTTATGTTTAAAGTTTTTTGGAAATTATATCTATCTCTTTTTAATGTGACACTAAATAGAAGCCCTTTTTAAATGTAAAAGTGGGCATGTAAGTTGGTTTAAAAATATTAATAATAGCAACTATTTCAGAGCATTTAATGTTGGCAAATAATTCTCAAAATTGATACTGTGGTACATTTACACAATGGAATACTTTGCAGCAATAAAAAATGAGGGATCTCTTTAGAACAGCATGGATGGACCTGGAGACTATTATGCAAAGTGAAATAAGCCAATCAGAGAAAGACAATTATTACATGATCTGTTATTTGTGGAATCTAAAAAAAAAAAAAAAACAAAATAAACAATGAATTGACCAACAAAATAAGACCCAAAGCAGGGAGGCGTGGAACAGACTGACATACCTCAATGTGGGACTAGGGGGACAAGGAGAGATAAGCCAAAGAACTTATATACTTATTTGCATAGATCATAGACATGGGCAATGGGGTGGTGAAGACCTGGGGGGAGGGTAGGGGCTGGAGGAGGGGGGTAAAGGGGGGATGGGAGACAACTATAATACTGTCAACAGTAAATATATACATATAATTAAAATTAAAATATTCATGCCCTGGGGGGGAATTGATAGGTCCTCTCATCCGTGTTATTTTTATTATTCATTGTTTTCCTAAGGAGGAAACAGAAATATTAAATTGGAGTTACCAGTTTATATGACAGAGATGAGAGTAGAAATAGTGTAGAATCTGAGACAAGCACACAAATAAGAAAAGATGGAAGATGGAGTGTCCACTTATTAGATCCCAGGGGTTCAGAAAAGTCAGAATGAGAGTGGATATTCAAAAGTACATCTGACCCATTGCTGAGGGATCTGGGAATAAAAAGCACATCTCAAAGTTTACACCACGAAGTAAATTAGGGAGGCAGAGCCAAGCAAGGAGAACAGATTCCAAAATGAGCCATACGAAGAGGGAAATACTCTTACTGCAGCCGAAACAGAAATACAGAGATAAGGAAGGATACAGTAAAAGGGGGGATGCAAGGATTGAGAGCAGTGTGTCAGTTGAAGTTTACAAATGGGCCAGGGAGGAGCCTGCAACCAGGAAAAGTGCTCTTGACCAGAATTGAACCCAGGAGCCTTTGATCGATAATCTGATGCTCTATCCACTTAGCCAAACCAGCTTGGGTGGGGGTGTTACAGTTTTTGGCATATTCCTAATGAGCACTTATCTGCCTGAGCCAGCATTTTTTTAAGGTGAGGAGTCAGGATAGATTAAACTGAATATATGATGCAGAGATATATGAGTGACATAACAACACTACAAAGTGTTAACAAGCTTAAAAAGGGTGAAGCAGTACATAAAGGATGAAAACAGTTTTTACAGAAAAACTACAAGTTAAGATGGGCCATAAAAGATTGGATGGAGATTTAAATATTAGTGATTAGAAGGAAGTGTGTGGTAGATAGATAAAGCATCCTTAATACCTCATTAATTCATTCATGCAATATATAGGGTGTCCCCAAAAATGTATAAGTACATTTTGAATAATTATAAAGGTAGCGTTTATTAAATACATTTCATTTTCCAAATTGACCTATCAGCTGTTAAATGTGTATAGATTGTTTTAAGGACACTCTGTATATTTATTGACCTATTACATGTCCAGCATATTTAAGGTATTATAAACTAGAGAATGAAAGAATAGTGAAATTCTAATAATAATTTATTGTCATTACAGGAAAGCCAGTGCCTTATAGCAGTTATTCAAATGATTTCAGACTTAAAAATCAAATCTTAGAAAAGATGGTGTGATAAAATATACAGCATAATTTATACTGAGTAACATGGGATATTATATATATATATATATGTATATATATATATATATATATATATGAAGAGAGGGAGAACATGCATATTAGAAATTTATATTCTATACTGTAGTCTATATATCCAATATGAGTATGTATCTTAATATATTTTAATGTATCTACTTCTACAAAATATTTTTATCTTACCTGGCTTATGCTTTTATATTTATAAATATACTTAAATATGTTGCATAATTTTAAAATTCATGATTTAACAAAGCATCTATTTACATAATAATTATTTCATATAAATGCACGGCTTTTTATGGAACTCTAGACATTGAGTCTACTACTACATCCTCCCCATGACATTTGAAATTCATTAATTTCAGCTGAGGTTTAGGTACAAATTTGTTTAATTATTTTCATTGTATTCAGTGTTTAAATGGCTAATTAAAATAGATTAATAATCCACAAATAAGATTCATACCACATTAAATATTGGTTTTCTTTTATTTTATATTTATTTTATTTTTAAAATTTATTTTTATTGTAGAGACTAGAGGCCCGGTGCACAAAAATTTGTGCACTCGGGGGGGAGGGGGGGTCCTTCAGCCCGGCCTGTGCCCTCTCGCAGTCTGGGACCCCTCTGGAGATAACGACCTGCTGGCTTATTGCTGCTCCCGGGTGGCAGAGGGCAGGCCCAATCCCTAGGTGCAGCCCCTGGTCGGGCTCAGAGCAGGGCCGATTGGGGAGTTGGGGCGCCACCTCCTGTCATGCACAGAGCAGGGTGGATTGGGAGGTTGCGATGCCACCCTCAGTCACGATCAGGGTAGGGCCGATTGGGGGGTTGGGGCACCGCGCCCTGTCACACTCAAGGCAGGGTTGATGGGGAGGTTGCGGGGCCACCCCCTGTCACTCACAGAGCAGGGCCCATCAGGGGGTTGGGGCACTGCCCCCTGTCACTCACAGAGCAGGGCCCATCAGGGGGGTTGGGGATCTGTACCCTGTCACGCACAGAGCAGGGCCAATCAGGGGGTTGGGGTGCTGCCCCCGTCACACACAGAGCAGGGCCCATCAGGGGGGTTGGGGCTCTGTACCCTGTCACGCACAGAGCAGGGCTCATCAGGGGGTTGGGGCACTGCCACTCTCACACTCAGGGCAGGGCCGATGGGGAGGTTATGGTTCTACCCCGTCACACACAGAGCAGGGCCCGTGGGGGGGGGGGGGCTGAGGGGCTCCCCCCTATCAGGCACAGAGCAGGGCTGATCAGGGGTTTGGGGCTCCTTCCCCTGTCACACACAGAGCAGGGCCAATCAGGGGGTTTGGGCGCTGCCCCCTGTCATGCTGATCCCGGTGCCAAGAGGCCTCATGGCTCTGCTGATCCCGGTGCCGGGAGGCATATTACCCTTTTACTATATAGGGTAGAGGCCTGGTGCATGGGTGGGGGCCGGCTGGTTTGCCCTGAAGGGTGTCCTGGATCAGGGTGGGGGTCCTCACTGGGGTGCCTGGCCAGCCTGGGTGAGGGGATGATGGCTGTTTGCAGCTGGTCACACACCCTTCAGGGTAGGGGTCCCCACTGGGGTGCCTGGCCAGCCTGGGTGAGGGGATGATGGCTGTTTGCAGCTGGTCACACACCCTTCAGGGTAGGGGTCCCCACTGGGGTGCCTGGCCAGCCTGGGTGAGGGGCTGAGGGCTGTTTTCAGGCTGGGGGTGACTGAAGCTCCCAACCGATCCTTTTTTTCTGTTTTTTTTTTTTTTTTTTTTTTTTTTTTTTATTCTGGGCCAGCTTTAGCTTTGAGGCTTGGCTCCAGCTCTTAGGTTTCTGGCCTTTGCTTACAATGTTGCCATCCTGCTGGCTGAAGTCCGGTGGTATTTGTTACAGTTTCTTAAACTACAGGCTCAGAGGCCTGCAGCCACAGGCGGGGAATGTTGGTTTCCTCCGTCACTGAGGCAAGCAAGCCTCATGTTAGTTTCAAGCTGCCTGGCTGCCGGCCGCCATCTTGGCTGACAGTTAATTTTCATATCTCGCTGATTAGCCAATGAAAAGGTAGCGGTCGTACACCAATTACCATGTTTCTCTTTTATTAGTGTAGATTATTGCAGATGTCTGCATTTTTCCCTACCTTTGCCCACCTGCACCCTTCCCTTGTCCCCCTTCCCTCTGGCCATCACCACACTGTTGTCTGTGTCTACAGGTTATGCATATATGTACTTTGGGTAACCTTTCTTTTATCCAGTACCTCCTCCACCTTTCCCTTAGATATGTGTCAGTCTGTTTCATGCTTCTATGCCTCAGTTTCTATTTTGTTCATCATTTTGTTTTGTTTATTAGATTCCACATATAAGTGAGATCATATGGTATTTTTCTTTTCCGAATGGCTTATTTTGCTTAGCATAATAATCTCCAGGTTCACCCATGTTGTAGCAAAAGGTAAGATTTCTTTCTGTTTTTATGGCCATGTAGTATTCCATTATGTAAATGTACCACAGCTTTTTTATCTACTCATCTACTGATGGGCACTTTTTCTTTTTTTTTTTTTTTTTTTTTTTATCAACCCACCTACAGATCTTAGCTATTGTAAATAATGCTACTATGAACATAGGGGTGAACATATTCTTTTGAAGTACCATGTTCATTTTATTTAACAAGATGTTTTAACCATTTATCCTATTTAATCAAGTATTTCATTACTAGTGTTTTATTATCTTATACCTAGACATATACATTACACATTCTAATTTTTCTTTATTGATAAAAAGATTATAACTTACACTGAGAAATATACCAGTATTTAAATTTTAACTAACTAGAATCATTGAACTTCTTTGTGCTTCCAAGCAAAATATTGGGATCTGTATTTATCTAATTGAAATTGATTTTATATTTATCTAGATTTATCTTTTTTTCATAAAAGTAGTTTATTTCAAGAAAAAAATATCCTAGCTAACTGCATTTAAATCCCTTCAATGTTCTCACTTAGGGCAACTTAACCTCCAAATGTTGAACTTTGGTCACTATTTGTGGATTTAAAGTTTTCAAAACCATCAGATTTCTATTTTTATCTAGTCTCTTAATTCTAACAACTAGACATCAGCCTTGATCAAACAATCAGGCTTCTACTTTGTACTCAGTTTCTAGCAACATGGTCTTTGTGTTATTCCCATTGCCTGGACACTGACATGGAATTCTAATTATGACCTAGTGCCTTCAGCAGGGGATTTTTTCTTTTATTATAGAACTGCCACATCCTCAAATTCTACACCTGCCCCATATTCGAAACACCATATACTGTTGATCTTTGTTATTTTACTGTGT
Source organism: Myotis nattereri (assembly GCF_964212035.1). NCBI lineage: Eukaryota > Metazoa > Chordata > Mammalia > Chiroptera > Vespertilionidae > Myotis > Myotis nattereri. The sequence continues at coordinate 211,228,478 of NC_138075.1, read as the reverse complement.
CTGTGCCCTATTTTTATCTTCTCTTTGCACAATACATTAAAAAGTAATAAATGGTAGTGCATCCTATATTGCTAAGAATATTAACAAATTACTTGAAATAGATTTCTATTTGTAAGTGCTCATGCAATGTTAGCAGTTATTATCATAAATACTATGCATTTATATGTTATCCCACATAGAATATTCATGATACCATTAGCATCAATTTAGAGTTGTAGCCCCAGAGGTAGGCATGGGGTATTCAGGATCTAATTAAATGCACCTAAACTATTTTCATAAAGAAAAAATAGCTCTTTTAAATTTAGAATTAATGTTCATGACTCGAGGAAAAAATTAAAAAATGATGGAGAACTCAATCAGGCTTCAGAAAGATTCGCCAAAGTTTAGGTATGTGTAGGAATATGGATATCGATGTCCTTCTATGAAAAATAAGTTAGTAAGTGTATCTCAAACTAGGAGTGGAGAACTACGATCATGAAAGTTTATCCACACAAATAGAATGGACTTGCTAAGCTTACAAAGAGCCTGAAGGTATATATATTTGTGGTTTAACTGTGAAAAAGTCACTGTGAACATAAGCAACTCAATTTATTGAGCCTTTGTTATTAGTCTCTAAGGTATACAAAACCAAAGCATGATTTCAATGTTTCTTCTTTCATGAGTAACAGACATGACATAGAAAGCTCAATTAATCTGGAATATGATTCTCAGCTTGTCTGAGTTCATAAATAACTTTCTCTACAGGATAAATATATCTTAAAGAGTTGAAGATTTACATATATATACATAAGTCAAGACATAATTCAAATCCATACTTTACTACAAATTTAGAACAATGTGCACATATTTGTTAACGAAAATGATTTTAAGGTATAAAAAATGTCACATTGAATAATAAGATAGATTTCATCCTATATAATAAAAGCCTAATATGCTAAGTGTTCTGTCATCTGGTCAGCCTTTCAACCAATCAAAATGTAATATGCTAATGATATGCTAAGGCTTCTCAACCACTCGCTATGTCGTACACTGACCACCAGGGGGCAGATGCTCAAAGCAGAAGCTGCCCCCAGGTGTCAGTGTGCTCCCACCAGGGGGAGTGCTGCTCAGCCAGAAGCCCTAAGCCAGGCTCACAGCTGGCGAGTGCAGCAGCAGTGGCGGGAGACTCTCCTGCCTCCATGGCAGTGCTAAGGATGTCCAACTGCTGACTTAGGCCCGCTCCCCATAGGGGCCTAAACTGTTAGTCAGACATCCCCTTAGGGCTCCTGGACTGCAAGAGAGCACATGCCAGGCTGAGGGACACCCCCCCGCAAGTGCACGAATTTTGTGCACCGGAACTCTAGTTAGAATATAATTTCAAATGTTATTGAGTTTACATTACTGGTAATGGTAAAGTATCTATATTGCAGTAACCCTATTGCATATGGAAATTATAAACTTTGAACAAAAAGAAAATAAAGTTGGAGGAGCAAGATGGCGGCGGTATAGGCAGACGTGTCCCAGGTCGTGTCCCGGAGCAAATGGAGTGAGCAGCTGAAACTAGTAACATCCACCCCGAATTGGCGAAATTGCTCAGCGGGTGAGACGGTTTGCAGCCGGGAAGAGCAGAACTCCCCTGGAAAGGTAAAAAACCCAGGGATTTGTGCAGGAAAGTTTGCCAGACCTCTGAACCCAGAGAGTCGGAGGGAGACCGCGCGCGGCAGCCCCGTCCCTTGGGACAGGCACAGCCCCTGACAGGGGAAAGGAGAACCACGGGATTCCTGGCGCCGCCGGGAAAATTGAGAGCTGGGTTCTGTGATCACAGAGGACTGAGCCTAAAGGAGGCAGCCTGAAGAGCTGACCAGACCATGCAGTCCCGGTAAGAGAAGAAGCTTACAGAAACCAAGCCTTTCCCGTTTCCGCAGCCGGCGTTTGTTTGTTTGTATTTACTGAATCCTGTTCATGGGACATTTCGGATACAGACACTCACCTGTGCTGAAGAGAGGGAGAGTGTGCGGAGGAGTGGAATCTGGGGAGAGACTGAGGAGAGAAGGGGGGCCGGGAGAGGTGGCAGCGAATTGAGTGCTGAGACACCCCCCGAGCCCAGGTCTGGGGCAGACATTCTCTCCGAAGAGTGAGACTCCTCCCCCCAGCCCCCAGGCAAGGAGCACAGCCACACCCAGATTCCACCCTGTAGGAGATCAAGGATTAAAATAACATGATCAGTCCCTGGGAGTTAACAGGGTCTGGCCTATAGAGGGATTTTCAATCCCAGCAACAACACAGCGCCGGTGTGAGACCCCCCAAGAGGGACCCTCACTCTGTCCCATAGATTGACGGCGACCCCAATCATCCGCAGGAGACGTCACTTGATGCAAACTGCAAGAGGCTTTATTCCAGCATGCTGGGGCACAACTCGTACTCACGCAGGAGCAGAGGAGTTGGGCGCCCAGCAAGGGGTCTTTCAGCTATTTATATGCAAAAATCATACATTAGGGAGGGGTTGCATACAGGAGAGGAGAACAAAGAAATTCCAAAGGGTCTGGTTTGTGTCTTGATAGGGATAGGGCATTCCTGCCTGGTGTTTTCACAACCTGTTTATCTCAAGGTTGACTGAAGCCTTGTTTACTCAGCCTGCCCTTTGTTGGGGCTATCTCCTGGAGGAGCAGCCTTGAGAGGGTGTCACTCCCTTTTGTTCCTATCTCTAGTGGGGGAAGCCTAGGGAGTTGAGATGAAACAGGCAGCTAGGCCTGGCAGCTGGGCCTGTGCAGTTTGTAACATTCTTTCATTCCCCCATTTGCTTTTTGGTAAGTTCTAATCATGGAACTTCTGTCTCTAGACATTTCTTTTCGAAACTCTCTCTCTGGCGGAGAGACTGGTATTGCTGCCTGAGCACTAGTACTTGCACAGCACTTATTCCTTCTCTGATAAAGGTGACCAGTCGGTTTAAGATATAGGGCCCAAAAGTAAGAATTAAAAGCAATATAATAAGAGGACCCATAAGGGGGTGGATATGAGGGTCCACTGAGTCCTAGACTTCTCTATTTTGCCTGGGCTGTCTTAAGCCGGGTGTGATGAAGCCACGTCGGGATCCCGTCGACCTGACTGCCGTGGGGGTGGTCCTTTCAGTCCTTGGGTGGCAAATTTCTTTACCCAAACAGTGTCACCAGGTTGGAAGGGATGAACCGGATACAGGCAGATCATCTTGGACGTGCTTCTGGTCTGCTTGCTGGGTAGACTGTAAAACCTGAAAGAACTTGAGTAAACTGGTGAGATGAGTAGTACAGGGTCTGGAAGAGTCACTAGAATCTGTAAAGGCCCCACTGGCTTTAGGGCAGCCTCCTGGGCTGCTTTGTCTGCAGCCTAGTTCCCTCCTGCTTCTGGGGAGTCAGTGCCAGTTGGCCCATTGTCCTTGCTCTGCTCATGTCTGTCTAACTGCTTATTATATTACCTCAAGGATCCTGGCTCTGAATTCTTTCAGGGAAAATGGGCGTTGAATTCTCTTCTGTAACTGCTTCGTGCTGAGGAGGGACAGAAGTTTCTCTCAGAGCCAAGAGATCCTTGCTGTCTGTCAGAGGGATGATGAGGCCTGGGCACAGAAGGAGGTGGGCTTGTGACCTGGCAGAGACAAATTGTAACAAATGGTCTGGTGGGAGGGAAAGAAAACATTTCAGTTTTAATAACCTCTGTTGAAATAGGATTTTTCTTCTTAAAACTCCTCTATGGCTATCAAAAAGCCAAATCAAGACCAATTTATCTACCGTATTCAATTTGGCCTGATGTTTGCATAAACACAACAAGAATGGTAACCGACTACCTGTGCTGGAATTTCATGGTTGAACCTTAATGTGCCCCGTAGGGCCAGGAAGCCAAGCCATCCAGTTGCCATCAGGCCTGCCTGCAGTATCTGCTGCGTTAGGTGAATCCCTCACCTGTAGCAACTCCACCTGAGCCCACGCTCCAGGCTTTAAGGCCCATCTCAGTAGCCCTCCTACTCGTTGCGGCCCAGAGTGTATGGGGTTCCGCCGGGATGCAGAGGCATCCTTATTGCTCCCCTTCTACTCTGACCAACCGCCAGTGATGGTAGGGCATGGGCCTGACGCTCCAGCGCCAGCCATCTTCAGGGCTCTCGAGCAGGATACCAGGCTTTTCCTGTGGCACTTTTATTGGCTTCAAGTCTTCAGAGCTCAGACAGAACTCTTTAAAACATGATACTCCAGTCAAAGTTTTTGGTCAATAAAACTACTATTGGAAACCAGTCTTACTGAATTTATGCAAAGAAGTGCATTGCCATGATTTATTAAGCATTGCCAAATTTCAGAGGAATTACATAAGGAGAAAAAGCCACTGACCTGCTGTAAGATCTTCTGATTTTCCTTGTAACTGTTATATTTCTTTTATCATTTTCCCTAAGTACTTTGGCATAACTATTTACCCTCTGTTTAGGGAGGCAGAATGTAAATTATTTACTCTTTCTGACCTACTGGCCTGTATCATTTGATTAATTTTCTTTTAACATTTTTTTTCTCCTTCTTATCACATACACAACCTTTCTAAATTTCATACTTTCAAACCAGCCTTTAAACCTTTTTTCTATGTTCTTTAGAAATGCATAACCATGCCTTAGACCTTTTATTTCAAACAGGCTTTTCCCAGTTTTTTACAGTTGAGGTTTTGTGCCACCTCTGACATGGGCATGGTCACACAGGCCTACAAGATAGTATACAGGCTGCCAACTGTCAACTGTCTCTCGATAGAGACTAAAACCTGATGGGTATTCTCCTTTGCCCAGTTGGGCACCTGCCCTCTTGGCAGCTAGACACCCTTTACTTTTGGAGTTCACCCCATATAGTCCCCTTCCAGGACAGCTAACACATAGCTATAGCAATGTTCCTCAGTGTGGGAGACTGGACATTTGCCAGTTACAGCTACATTTAAACCTGTAAGAGAATTGAAGGTTAATACAACACATTAATACAATGAAATATAATATTGGCATCATGGCCTCTTCAGGCAGTCAAATCCTCCGCTACTAAACATGAGATATGGTAGGGCTATACAAACATTTTAGGGAGGTGACTAAAGTCCACTCTTTCACCTTTCTATATAAGGTAAAATTGTCCTTGTCTTTCTGAAGCCATGTTTATGAAGATGCAGGCATCATCTGAGTCTATTATACAATTTTCTTAAAATGTATTCTGGCACAGGAGAAAGTTGTTTTGCTGTACAAGGTAGCTTAACCCCTATATAACTGGGCTTGGACCTCTGCCCAGTAAACTGCAGTCTATAAGTTCAATATGCAGCCTCCGGTTTTTCTAACCCCACGAGGTTTTGTCCAGTCTGAGTCAGACTCCTCCTCTCCTGGAGAATTTCAAAGTCCTGATAGTTCCCAGGTCCAGGGAGAGTGCTTCTTTGTTAACCCTTAGGGCCCTGCTTTTTGCCTTTTTACCAGTTCCCTTTGTGGCAGAGCAGCAACCAGGCCTCTTTCAAGGGAGTGCACTGGAAGGAGATATTAACCCCTCCTCTTCCAGCAGCAACAGGTACTAAACCCTTTCAGTACATTTGCAAACAGGGAGCTTCCGCTAGCTCTATCTACAGCCTTCCCTACTTGTCTCGCTGCTGCTTCTTCTTTCAGGGCAGCGGGCAGCTCAGGCATCTAGCCCCCCCTTCTTTGACCTGGCTCTCAGGGGCTGAGTCTGCCTAGTAAACAGTTCTAAACTTCTAAATCACCAGGGCGGCTGCAGATTTCAGGTCTGTTTCTCCTCCGCTTTTCTCCTGGGAGTTTAGTTTTTAATGTATTAGAATTTGTTAATTCTTAGAAACCTTAATCTTTTAATGATTACCAAAAGTGAACAGTCAGCAATTTTAGATTAATATTTATGAACACATTTTAAAGTACTTTTATTTTTAAGATATATCTAGACCTTTTGTGACAAAACTAAGAACAGGTATCGGTTTAATTTAGCATTGGAAGGGTTAAAAGAATAAACCAGGGCAGAGAAAGACTGTGCTTACAGTTACTTTTTGTAACCTTGAAGTTCATTGATAAGACCTGTTAGGTTTGCAGCCAGCAGCATAACTGCCAACCCTCCCCCGCCCCACTTCTCTCAGCCCAGGCTGCTTTTTCTCATAGATTTTTTCTTTTACTCTTTTATAAGCAATCTTGGAATTACAGCGATTTACAACCCAGGTAAGAGCAACTGATAGACAGAAATTTATATTAACTAAGTGGGCTGATTCCTTCTGTAGTGGCGGGCAAAAGACTCTGAGAACTGCTAGAGATTCTTGCAGCCCACCGCGGGTCCAGTCCAAACGTTCAGCCAGATGAATTAACAGAAATGCAAAATAAATCAAAGTAACTTTCACTTTACACAGACTAGTAATGAGCAGCCAAAATAGATGAACACTCGTATTCACACTCTCAGTAGACTAGCCCAGACTGGAGCTGAGCAGATAAACAAAACAATGCCGAACTCCCCAGACGGGCGTGGGGGCACTCCTGGCACCCATGTCCCAGAACAGAATTCTCGACCAACGTTTTGGTGAGAACCTACCGGAGGAGTTAAGACTGCGTCCAGTCCCCCCTCTTGGTAGCAAATTGGCTAGTTCCACACAAACAAACAGCTGTTCACTCAGTTCACTCATGCTTCCTCAGTATTTTAGCATTCATTTTAATTTTACAATCTCTATTGTATTCCTTAAAACATTTTTAACATGTAATTAAGAACAGCAGGTTTACTTTGTCCCGACCTCATGATGATCGGTGACGAGAGACAGACAAGGGAGGGGTGACCTGTTTTCACAGATCTTCACTCAGGTACCCGCCTGACCAAAGTTGTGGAGCCACACAAAGGAGAGGAGAGGGCAGGCCCCCTCCCTCCACACTCGCACACTTTCACCAGACATTCATTCAGCAAAGGCATTTAGCTAACACAACACACAGTTTTTCTCAATCAGTAACATTTTTAAGAATAACATTCAAAAATGCAAGACATAAGTTTTTATCATTTGAATTCAGTAAGCTTCAAGGTCCCAAGTTCTCAGTAGTTCTGGAAAACCACACCTGAGGCTGGCAAGCAGGTTTGACCCAGCCCTTGACTTTAAAACGACCATAATGCTTAAAGGAGTAGTTTGAGTCTGTCCCATAGCGTCCGTCCAGTGAGTCCACAAAATCAAACAAAAGAACACAAACACCAAACAAACAAAGACACCTAAGAACAGCCTTCCGACCCCGCAGAAGAAAAACTAAAAAAAAGCCAGATGGGGGCTTTTACACCCCCGCAAATGGGGGCTTTTACACCCCCCCAAATGGGGGCTTTTACACCCCCCCAAACGGGGGCTTTTACACCCCCCCAAATGGGAGCTCAAGGCGTCCCTTGACTCCCCCTCCTCCCTTGGGGCGTCCCCCAGGGCTGCAACCTGTGGTCCTCCAGGCACGTCTACCGACCACTGTTCGGCCACTCTCACGAGTTGCCGAACGGCTGCCAAACCGAAAGCGCGCACTCAAATCCAGACTGCTTGACAAACACAAGACAAAGACAAACAACTTGGGGTACCCCTTCTTACCTCCAAGGTCGGCTCCGCGGATGAGGGGGTGGTCGTCTAATCCCGGACGAGCCCCCAAATGTGAGACCCCCCAAGAGGGACCCTCACTCTGTCCCATAGATTGACGGCGACCCCAATCATCCGCAGGAGACGTCACTTGATGCAAACTGCAAGAGGCTTTATTCCAGCATGCTGGGGCACAACTCGTACTCACGCAGGAGCAGAGGAGTTGGGCGCCCAGCAAGGGGTCTTTCAGCTATTTATATGCAAAAATCATACATTAGGGAGGGGTTGCATACAGGAGAGGAGAACAAAGAAATTCCAAAGGGTCTGGTTTGTGTCTTGATAGGGATAGGGCATTCCTGCCTGGTGTTTTCACAACCTGTTTATCTCAAGGTTGACTGAAGCCTTGTTTACTCAGCCTGCCCTTTGTTGGGGCTATCTCCTGGAGGAGCAGCCTTGAGAGGGTGTCACTCCCTTTTGTTCCTATCTCTAGTGGGGGAAGCCTAGGGAGTTGAGATGAAACAGGCAGCTAGGCCTGGCAGCTGGGCCTGTGCAGTTTGTAACATTCTTTCACCGGTAACTAACTATTACGCAGCCAGCTCTGAGCAGTGAACCTCCACTGGACAGAGAGGCCCTATTGCCTCAGAGGCCAACCCCAGAACACTGCCACCCAGAGGCTGACCCACAAACTGACTCTTTGCTAAACACAAAATAAGGCAGTCTGGGAAACAAATGCGGCTTGCTTTACAATAAGGACTGTGGTTTACAACACAGAGGAACAGTGTATCGCAGGGAAACCCAACACTCTCCTGGATACCTGGCAGGTCTAAGGCGAGCCACACTGAAGAATAGAAGAACCGAAGGACCTTCACTACTGCAATTTTTTTTTTCTTTTTTCACCTTTTAACTAAGAAACCAATTTTTTTTCTCTTTTTTCTTTTTTTTCCACTTTTTTTCTTTCTTCTTTTTTCCATCACCTGATTTTACCCTTTTAATTACTACATTCTTATTTTTAACCAGTATTATTACTGCTACCATTTTACCATTTTTTTTAAAGTGCCATTTTATTTTCTCTTTATTTTATTTTGGGATTAGTGTTCTCCATTCTATTTTCATCGTTATATTATTGGTTGTTTCTAGTTTGCATTCATCCCCAGGGAGCTGTTGCTGGAATTTGTTGGGATTAATGGCTGTTCTATAGGAGTATTCTCCTCATATAAAAAAGTCTCTTCCCCTCTTCTACTTCATTCTCTCTTTTCGCTCTTTTTTTCTTTTCTTTTCTTTTCCCGCTTTTATTTTCCCCCCTCCTTTTTCCCAATTTCATTTTTGCACTCCTTTTTTGGTCCCTACTTTTCTTTTCTTTTTTCTCTTTTATCTTTTTCTCTTCCTTCTTCCTTATCCCCTAATTCTCTTAATTCAGGTGGTCACCTTTATTTGGGGTTATTAATATCGTGAATATATTTGTGTATAGTGCCTGGTACGTGGTGCCTTGTTGTGTTGTATTTTGTGCCTTTAAATCAACGCAGCAGATCCAAGCAACAGCAACCTCCTGAGCACCAACACCCTCTGCTGAGGAACAGCAGCTGTACGTGAAACCTCGCCCCACCAGCCAGAAGAGCCACCACAGCTGTGAACAGCACCCACCAGAGGAGCTGCTGCCAACTGAAGAGCAGCTGCTACCGCAACCGCCCGAAGAGCAACCACAGACCAAGGAGTCACTGCCACCAAGGGAGCAACCACTGAACGACTCAACGTCTAGATATGTCAGTGAGATCAAACATGGGTAGACAAAGAAACCCCCAAAGGAAAGAGAAGGAGGACTCTCCAGAAAAGCAGCTAAGTAATACAGAGGCATGCAACATGACAGAAAAAGAATTCAGAATAAGGGTCCTAGAGTGCATAAACCGGATGGAGGAAAAAATCGACAACCTCTGCAAGAAGCTAGAAGAAACAGATGAAAAAATCAACAACTTAAGTAAGACCCAAGAAGAAATGAAGAGTGATATAGCTGCAATGAAAAACTCCATTGAAAGTATCAACAGTAGACTAGGAGAAGTGGAGGACCGAATTAGTTAATTAGAAGACAAGGAAGCAAAACACACCCAAACTGAACTGCAATTGGAGAAAAAAATTAAAAGACAGGAGGAGAGCCTAAGGGAGCTTTGGGACAACATGAAACGAAACAACATACAAATAATAGGGGTACCAGAACAACAGAAGGATGAACAAGGATTAGAAAACCTATTAGAAGAAATAATATCAGAAAACTTCCCTGAGGTGGGGAAGAAAAAAGTCACACAAGCCCAGAGAGTCCCAAACAAGGTGAACCCGAAAAGACCCACACCAAGACACATCATAATTACCATGGCAAACCTTCAGGACAAAGAGAGAATCTTACAGGCTGCAAGAGAGAGACGGAAAGTTACATACAAGGGGTCTCCCATTAGATTGTCAAATGATTTCTCAACAGAAACACATCAGGCCAGAAAAAAATGGACAGAAATTTAAAAAGTGATGCAAAGCAAAGGACTGAATCCAAGAATACTCTATCCAGCAAGGTTATCATTCAAACTTGAAGGGGAAATAAGAAGCTTCACAGACAAAAAAAGGCTAAGGGAGTTTATCACCACCAAGCCAGCAATGCAAGGAATGCTAAAGGGACTGGTATAAAAATAAGAAATAAAAAGCTCAGAAAGAAAACAGCCACACAAAAACAGAAATGGCTACAAACAAGTCCCTTTCAATAATAACTTTAAACGTAAACGGACTAAATGCTCCAAACAAAAGACATCAAGTGGCTGAATGGATCAAAAAACATGACCCATACATCTGCTGTCTACAAGAAACCCACCTCATTAGAAGGGACTCACACAGACTGAAAGTGAAAGGATGGAAAAATATCTTTCAGGCAAATGGAAAGGAAAAGAAAGCTGGGGTAGCAATACTTATATCGGACAAAATAGACCTCAAAGTGAAGGCCATAACAAGAGATAAGGAAGGCCACTTCATAATACTAAAGGGATCAATACAACAAGAAGATATAACTCTGGTAAACATATATGCACCCAATGCAGGAGCACCCAAATTCATAAAAAAACTCCTGGAAGATATCAAAGGAGAGATCGACAACAATACAATCATAGTAGGGGACTTTAATACACCACTGACAACACTGGATAAGCCCTCTAGACAAACAATCAGCAAAGATACAGCAATCCTAAATGACTCACTAGATCAGATGGACTTAATAGACATCTTCAGAACACTTCACCCCAAAGCCAGGGAATATACATTCTACTCAAATGCTCATAAGACATATTCAAAAATAGACCATATATTGGGTCACAAGCAAAGTATCCACAAATTCAAGAAGATTGAAATCATAAAAAGCGTCTTTGCAGACCATGATGGCATAATATTAGAAATAAACTACAATAAAAACAACCCAAAATACTCAAACACTTGGAAGCTGAATAGCATGCTATTAAATATTGATTGGGTTACCAATGAAATCAAAGAAGAAATTCGAAACATCCTGGAAACGAATGACAATGAAAACACAACAATCCAAAACCTATGGGACACAATGAAAGCAGTCCTGAGAGGGAAGTTTATAGCTCTACAGGCCTATCTCAAAAAACAAGAAAATATGGTAGAAATCAGCTAACTCTACAACTCAAAGAATTAGAAAGAGAGCTACAAGAAAACCCCAGAGTGAGCAGAAGGAAGGAGATAATAAAGATCAGAGCAGAAATAAATGACATAGAGACCAAAAAAACAATACAGAAAATCAATGAAACCAAGAGCTGGTTCTTTGAAAGGATAAACAAGATTGACAAACCTCTAGCCAGACTCACCAAGAAGCAAAGAGAGAGGACCCAAATAAACAAAATCAGAAACGATAGAGGCGAAATAACAACAGACCCCACAGAAATACAAATGATCATTAAAAAATACTATGGACAGCTCTACTCCAACAAACTAGACAACCTGGAGGAAATGGACAAATTCCTAGAAAAATACAACATTCCAAAACTCAATCAGGAAGAATCTAAAAATCTCAACAGGCCAATAACTATGGAAGAAATTGAAGCAGTCATCAAAAAGCTTCCAGCAAACAAAAGCCCAGGACCAGAAGGCTTCACAGGAGAGTTTTACCAAACATTCAAGGAAGAACTAAAACCTATCCTCCTCAGACTACTACAAAAAATTCAAGAGGAAGGAACACTTCCAAGCTCATTCTATGAAGCCAGCATCACCCTAATACCAAAACCAGGTAAAGACAACACAATGAAAGAGAATTACAGGCCAATATCCCTCATGAACATAGATGCCAAAATCCTCAACAAAATCTTAGCAAATCGGATCCAGCAGTACATCAGAAAGATCATACACCATGACCAAGTAGGATTTATCCCAGGGATGCAAGGATGGTACAATATCCGCAAATCAATAAACGTGATACATCACATAAACAAATTGAAAGAAAAAAAACACATGGTCATATCAATTGATGCAGAAAAAGCATTTGACAAAATTCAACACCCATTTTTGATAAAAGCTCTCAGCAAGGTGGGAGTAGAAGGATCATACCTCAACATAATAAAAGCCATATATGACAGGCCCACAGCCAACATCATACTCAATGGACAGAAACTAACACCATTTCCCCTAAGAACAGGAACAAGACAGGGATGCCCCCTCTCACCACTCCTGTTCAACATAGTACTGGAAGTGCTAGCCATTGCAATTCGGCAAGAAGAAGAAATAAAAGGCATCCAAATTGGAAAAGAGGAAGTAAAACTGTCCTTATTTGCAGATGACATGATATTATACATACAAAACCCTAGAGACTCCATCAAAAAGCTACTAGACTTAATACATGAATTTGGCAATGTAGCAGGATACAAAATTAACCCCAAGAAATCTGAGGCATTTCTATACACCAATAGTGAACTTTCAGAAAGAGAGATTATAAAAACAATCCCGTTTACCATCGCACCAAAAAAATTAAGCTACCTAGGAATAAACTTAACTAAAGAGGTAAAAGACCTCTACTCAGAAAACTACAGGATGTTGAAAAAAGATATAGAGGAAGACATAAACAGATGGAAGAACATACCATGTTCATGGATTGGTAGAATCAACATCATTAAAATGTCCATACTACCCAAAGCAATCTATAAATTCAACGCACTTCCCATTAAAATACCAACGGCATACTTCAGAGATCTAGAACGAACTCTCCAAAAATTTATCTGGAATAAAAAAAGACCCCGGATGGCTACAGCAATCCTGAAAAAGACCAAAGTAGGTGGGATCTCAATACCAGATATCAAGTTGTATTACAAAGCCACTGTTCTCAAAACTGCCTGGTACTGGCACAAGAATAGGCATATAGATCAATGGAATAGAATAGAGGGCCCAGAAATCGGCCCGAACCAATATGCTCAATTAATATTTGACAAAGGAGGCAAGAACATACAATGGAGCCAAGATAGTCTCTTCAATAAATGGTGTTGGGAAAATTGGACAGATATATGCAAGAATATGAAACTAGACCACCAACTTACACCATACACAAAAATAAACTCAAAATGGATAAAGGACTTAAATGTACGACAGGAAACCATAAAAATTCTAGAAGAATCCAAAGGCAACAAAATCTCAGACATATGCCGAAGCAATTTCTTCACTGATACAGCTCCTAGGGCACTTGAAACTAAAGAGAAAATGAACAAATGGGACTACATCAAAATAAAAAGCTTCTGCACAGCAAAAGAAACCATAAACAAAACAACGAGAAAACCCACTGTGTGGGAAAACATATTTGCCAATGTCATATCTGATAAGGGCCTAATCTCCAAAATTTATAGGGAACTCATACAACTCAACAAAAGGAAGATAAACAATCCAATCAAAAAATGGGCAAAGGACCTAAATAGACACCTTTCAAAAGAGGACATTCAGAAAGCCAAGAGACATATGAAAACATGCTCAAAGTCACTAATCATCCGAGAGATGCAAATCAAAACAACAATGAGGTACCATCTCACACCTGTCAGACTGGCTATCATCAACAAATCAACAAATGACAAGTGCTGGAGAGGATGTGGAGAAAAAGGAACACTTGTGCACTGCTGGTGGGAATGCAGACTGGTGCAGCCACTATGGAAGACAGTATGGAGTTTCCTCAAAAAACTTCAAATGGAACTCCTATTTGACCCTGTGATCCCACTTCTAGGAATATATCCCAAGAAACCAGAAACACCAATCAGAAAGGATATATGCACCCCTATGTTCATAGCAGCACAATTCACCATAGCTAAGATCTGGAAACAGCCTAAGTGCCCATCAGTAGATGAATGGATTAGAAAACTGTGGTACATCTTCACGATGGAATACTATGCTGCTCTAAAAAGGAAGGAACTCTTACCATTTGCAACGTCATGGATGGAACTAGAGAGCATTATGCTAAGTGAAATAAGCCAGTCAATGAAGGAAAAATACCACATGATCTCACTCATTCATGGATAATAGAGACCATTATAAACTTTTGAACAATAATAGATACAGAGGCAGAGCTGCCTCAAACAGATTGTCAAACTGCAGCGGGAAGGCCAGGGAGGGTTGGGGGGCAGGAGGTAGGGGGGTAAGAGATCAACTAAAGGACTTGTATGCATGCATATAAGCATAACCAATGGACATAAGACACTGGGGGATAGGGGAGGCTAGGGGACTGTCTAGGGCGGGGGGATAAAATGGACACATATGTAATACCCTTTGTAATACTTTAAGCAATAAATTAAAAAATAAATAAATAAAGAAACTCAAAAAAAAAAAAGAAAATAAAGTTGACCATATTGAAGAAAAGTAAAATCAGAAATAAAACTAGAGGATATTTGTTTCTTAAAAGAAGAAGACCGGACTGGGTGAGCGTTGCACATAAATGGCTTCTTACTAGAATGGGCACCTGCCAGTCTACATTGTGTAGAGGGGCTGTGACTCAGTCAAAGAGACAAATATAGTCTCACTTCCTTCAGTAGTAACGAAAAGTGGAATCTGAGACTAATATAGTATCTGGAAGTCAGTAAGAAAAAGTAAGAAAAGTAAGAACCCACAGAAAGGTAAACATTCAAAATTCTATGAAAACTCCTCCCCTAAACTGTGCACACACTGAAGAGACCCCAGTGTTCTCAACAAGAAGGAACAGTTGAGAAGCTAAGTAAATGGACTTGTTTCAGGTGTTATCTTCTCCAAAAGTGACTTAATTGAGCTTGAATCCAGGTACCTGCCAGAACAATAATGACAAAATAATCAAGTTTTCAGAGGAAGATAATGGAATCCATAAGCTAAAAATGAATTACTTACAATGTCCAATATTCAGCAAAATATTACTAGAGAGGTGGATAAATAGGAAAATATGAACCATGATGAAGAAAATAGAAGCCAAGAGAAATTTGCCCCACAATTACCAAGATGATGATGAACATTGTAAATAAGATCATTTAAAATAGCATTTATATATTTGTTCCAGTCTTTATAATAAACTACGGTAACTAGAGATTAATTGTAAATGTAATAAAAACTCCAATGAAAAAGGAGGGATTGCCAGATTAAATAAAAATTAGGACTTAATTATATCCTATCTACAAGAGAAGAATTCTAAACAATAAAGACAGATAGTATAAATATAAAAGGTTAAGATTAACTGTGAAAGGAATAATAAAGAACAGAGGTGGCTAAAATTAAGTCACTATAGAAGCATTTCAACACAAACTGTGGACACAGATCAATACATTTAATAATGATAAATGTATTAATTATGAGAACACAGTAATATATATTTATATCCTTAATAACTGAAATTAGAATATATAAAGCCACAACTGAAAGAACCACTAGAATTTGAAAAAGTCAAGATCAGGAAAGACTAGAAAGGTTTTTTAATTCTATAACAAAACACACTAAAGGTATATGACAAGTAAATGTAATGCATGACCCTGAAATGGATATTGTACAGGAATTAAAAGAAAATAATATTAAAATAATTAACAGCATTTGGATATGGACTGTCTATTAGATAAGATTGTATTAATAATGAATTTCTGGTTTTTGTCATTGTCCTATGGCTATGTCAGAGAAAGTTCTTGTTCTTAAGAAACACAAACTTTAGTGCTTAGGTGAAAAAGCCCATGACACCTCCAATGTAGTCTCAAGTAGTAAAAAAAAAAAAAAAAAAAAAAAAAAAAAAAAAAAAAAAAAAAAAAAAAAAAAAAGCACAAAAAAGAGAGAATATAAAGCAAATAGTGTGAAATACAGAAATAACTTGTGAATCTGGAGAAAGGGTATACTGGGGTCCACTGTAGTATGCTTATGTTTATTTTTTTTTTTTGTAATTTGTAAATTATATCAAAATGAGAATTTATTGTATTTACACATTAGATCTTAAAATGGAAATAGATGATCATCTGACAGACTGTAAACAGCTTAGTTTTAGAGAACTAAACATATCTTTTGATAACTTTAACATCTGTAATAATAAAAGCATAATATGCTAATTAGACTGGACAGCCGAGTGACCTTCCAGACGTCCTTCCAGATGACCTTCTGGATGAAGCCGGGGCTGCTAGGGCTGAGGCAGCTGCTGTGGCTGTGTGTGGGCTGAGTCCCTTGCATGAATTTCATGCATTGGGCCTCTAGTTAGATTTATAACAAGCATGTATTGGGGAAGATTTTTACTTGTTATTTTAAGCATATATCTGTAGGCACTTTAGCAGGTAAAAAAAAAAAAGTGAGCATTGAATTTTTAATTTAAAAATTAATATATTTATAAACAACAATCAATTATTGTTAGATAATAGATTGACTTTTGAAATCAGAATCTGACTTGTACCAATAAAAAGAATATAAAAAAGAAAAAAACACTTTAACTTAATTTCATTGTTGGCCATATTCACTGTTTTGGGACTCCCTAGTGCAGAATTATTAGCCTACTGATATGCAGTTAATTCATTACTGACCTACCTTCCTCAGCTCTTTTTTTTTTTTTTTTTTCCAGAATGGTGACTATCTCTGTCTGGACTAACCAAACTCTTGTTGTTTCAAGTTTAAGTTGAGTGTTTATCATGTATGATATTGATGGAGAAGAGAATGTACTCATTTGGAGTAGATAATTCAATGTATGAAATGATTCAGAATTAGAAAAATGTATTCAAATAGTTCCCACTGCCTCTTTCCCTTTAGAACAACTGAAGTTACTAGGCAACTTGACATTCTGTGGGGAGGTTAATCTTGTTTGTATCTGAAGTATGTTTTCATAATTTTTAGCATCATTTTCATTTTTATCATATTTGACAACACTTAACAATCAAAGACACCCTGTTTTGACCTTGAATCCTTAAGGCACTTCTATAAAGTGGCACTTGTCTTTGTTTTTGTGGAGAGGAAGTATTTGTCTTGATTGCTGATTTGCCTTTTATATCATTTGATGTTTTAGAATCTTGACATATCTGTAAGTTGAAGTAAAGAAATGTGCTGATATGGAGAAATATACAATAACAGGGTTTTTCATCTTTTGTTTTCTGTCTGAGTCAAAGTAAAAAAGAGACTGTTTTATATGGTAAGAAAATACCTCCCAGATGTGCTTATTATAAGATAAAGAAAAGTAGTTAATTTGTTATTGTTTAAATATTTCCTAACAAATCATCAGGACAAAAATTGATGAAATTTTAAGAAATACCTGGAAAATAAAGATTAAAGAAAGGACAACCTTCATTTTCCCAATGAACAAAATAAAAGTTTTGTTTGCTTTTCAATAAACTTCAATTTTTAGAAGAAGTTTTTGACTTACGGAAAAATTGAGAAGCTGATATAGAGAGTTCCCACATACACCTCACTCAGTTTCCCCAGCTAATAACATATAACAAAATATGGTACATTTGTCATAATTAAGGAACAAATATTGATACATTATTATTAACTAAAGTAGTTTCCTCAGAATAATTTACTTTTTTTAAAGATATATATTTTAACTGTTTTCAGAGAGGAAGGGGAGGGAGACATAGAAACATCAATGATGAGAGAGAATCATTGATTGGCTGCCTCCTGCTCACTCACTATTAGAGATTGAGTAGAGCTCCCAAATGGAGCTTGTGTCCTGACCTGGAATCGAATTGTGACTGCTTGGTTCATATATTGATGCCCCACCAATGAGCCACACCTGCCAGGTAGATTAATGTACTTTTTAGTACATTAATGTAGATTAATGTAATTTTTTTTTCTCTTGCAGGATCTCATCCACTATAACATATAACTTTTAGTAGTGGTGTCTCCTCAGGCTCCTGTTTTATATCAGACTTTCTTTGTTTTTGACCAGAAATTCTCCAAGCTATCAGAAAGTGAATCATGACTTTGAAGCCCTTTATCTACTGGAGCTGAAACCTGAAGTCAAAAGATATTTCCAACTTTTCACTGGCTAACGCCTCCCATGTCTCTCTTGTCCATACGTTTGAGAAAAGAAATCATAGTTCGCCGCATTGCCTTCGCAGTATGTAATTTTTAAATTAAATATTTAATTAGCAAGATTTAAAATTTCCCAAGGACCTTCAAAACATTTAAACAGCAGGTAAATGTGTTTTTAATCTTTTCTTAAAAAATCTGTTTTTAACGAAAGGTTCAGAAAACTGTGATACCATATGCTGTGAAGAAAAATTCCCTGCATCTGTTATTTTACGGATTGATTAGAAATGTCTTGTGAGAATTATACATTTGAAACCTCTTTGCCGGCATCTCCTACAACCTTAGTCCTAAAGAAATGGTAATTAGCCACTAGTGAGAAGTCATTTTTGGAAAAAAAAAAAAAATACCAACTTTCTGAAGTAGAACATAAACCACACTCAAATAAAATATCTTTCTTTTTTAATTGAACAAGAGTCACTAAATGTGAGACTAAAAGTTATTATAAAATAAAAATATATATTGTGGCCAAAAATGACCTGTAATCCAATAAATACAAGCCAAAATGGTAGCGCACACAAACATTTAGCTAGCAGGAATGCTCTTGTGCGGAGCATGATTAATAACATTTCTAGAACAATGGGATCTAATAATGTTAAATGCATTAATTTAATTTTTCTCCAAATATTTATTAAGCACCTACTATATGCTAAATATTATTAGTGAATAAATGCAAGAATGCTACAAATCTTTCCTGAGGGAAGTGATGCTCAGAGTGTTATAGAATGGACACATCTGGAGGAAATGTCACAAAGCATTGAGTCCAACATCTGCTTTCAGAGACCAGGAAGCTGAAGACCAGAGAAGTCACTACAGAATGAATGTCAGGATCTCCAAACCCTGGTCCCTTGCCACAAAAGAAGAAAAAGAGAGACATGCATTCAATATAAACAAGCATAAATAGTAGTTACAGCAGAACAACAGGGAATAATCTATATATATAAAAGGCTAATATGCAAAGTGTCCCTCAGGTGTTCTACCAGGAGACCAGGGAGTTTGATTGCTCGCTATAATGTGCGCTGACCACCAGAGGGCGGTGTGGAATGAAGGAAGACCCCGGCTGGCAACCAGACGGCCCTGATCGGCCCTGATCGCTGGCCAGGCCTAGGGACCCTACCCATGCAGGCATTTCGTGCACTGGGACTCTAGTGTTATTTACATGTTATCAGAAAGTGCTGACAAAATGCGATGTCTGTACAAAATTATTTCATGTAAAATAATTCAAAAGCCATTCCTATATTATTTAGAAATTACTACTTTAATTGTCAAAATAATATCCTCAGGCTTAATAGAAATCAAGATGCTCATCAAAATATATTCATATTATTAGCAGTTGAAAAAAATAAATCAGCTTGATTTATCACACTAACACTCACTAGAAAATCCTGTGAGTTTTGTTGTTGTGGCTTTTGTTTGTTGGTTTGTTTGTCTCTGTAGCTTTTTCTCTATTCATAACTAGTCAAAATATTTCATATGCAATCACAAAATCTTGGCCAAATAGCTCATACCTGTCTTCAATGTTTCTGTTCCAAATAGGTACCAGTAACACTTATCAAATATTGAACAAACAATATGCTAGGAAAATCACAACACCTTTCGTAATCATCTGTTACAAATACTATGGTCCCAAAACAGCAGTTAGTAGAATGCGTGTACATTTGCAACTAGTGCTTGGCAGTAACACTAAAATCAACATTTGGTGATAGAGTCATTTCTGGCAGAATGCGCTATTTTTCTCTAAGGCAATATATGTGCTCTGTTTTAAGAAATTCTCACAAAGCATATATCATGACAGAAAATATGGAAATCGTTGGTAGGTAGTTATGAACCTTCCTATGGGTATTAATAGCCTTGTTAGTGCATACTAAATCTAGTGATTTGCTTGTAATGAATAGAACATGCCCAGTGCGGCATGCTGATACTTCCATGATTCTGTTACAGAGGCCTGTGCCTGCTTGCTAGCCCCCACCCCCCCCCCCCCCCGCCCCCTCTCTCTCTGGTGGCATCTCTCTTGCCCTCTTGTGTACTCTGATGGAGCAAACTGCATTGTAGTGAAATTGCTTCATGGAGAGGCCCATGTGGCAAGAAACTAAGGACTCAGTCAGTTCAAAGCATGGAAGGAGCTAAATCTTGTCAACAGTCAGATGTGTAAATTAGAAGTGAGCCTCAGTCTTGTGATGAGTGCAGCTAAACTGTAGAGATTCATGACTCCCAGAACTTGGAAGTCATAAATATATGCCTGGGATTTGGGGGGTCATTTGTTTCACAACAATATATAACTAATGAAAAACTTGTTCTACTGACACCATGCATTGTGTTGTGCCATGATAAAACTTTTCGCCCCATGTTTTCTGACCACAGAGTAAGTTGCTCTGCCCCATCTTACCGTTTCAAGGATCCAGAAAGAAACAAAGGTATAAGAAACAGAATTGATAAGTACTTGCTTTCTAAGGGTTTTTTGTTTTGTTTTGTTTTTCCATTTGAAAAGGACAAGCTAACTGGAAAGACATTTTAAGTTCAATAAATGTCACTGAAATTAAGTATATTGGAAACCACCCATTCTTCCTTCCAAGAACCTGCCCTCCAATCCTGATTGTGAGACATAAATGTTCCTCGAATTTTCACTAGGGAGTGAAATGATTCTTGTAATGTCACAAAGGTTCTCTTCACTATGACAATGGCCATCTGCAAGTCATTTCAAGGTTCTGAATTCTCACCGTAGCGGAAAATTAATTATAAGAATATCTCAGCTTTTAATGGATTTTAAATGTCCTCAAAACCCTCTCTGTATTTAGAATGTATAATTCTTTTATGTTAACAGCAGAACATATATGAGGATTAACTTTATGAAGGATACAATACATCAATAACTCTTCTGTATTTGAAATCTGATGCTTACATTTTTAATGTATGCTCTGAATAAGATTAATTTTCTCATAAGAATCATTTTCAGTTTAGCTGAAAACACCTAGTAGAAATAAATGCATGTTATTTCTTTAGAATTAATGCTTTTTTTCTTGCTTGCTTGTTTAGCATGACCCTATTTGTTCAAAATTTATTTGATGAGACTATACATGTGAGAATAGTTTGTGAACTGTTAAATGCTGCACAAGTATAACATGTATGCAAGGAAGAAGTAAGTTTACAGTTGTTCAGATGAAAAATAATGCAATAAATAATAATACAATAATTGTGTTTTGTATAGTCACAACTGTACACTTACTTTTACCCCACCATGTATGTGCTATGTGTGTGCATATATGCCATTTATCTTCTTGGTACCTCAATTCCCTTCCATATAAGTAATTTTCATACGTAACTTAGTTAACATACATAAAAATCTTAGAAAAATTAGATCTGTCCTTGGCATGTGATTGGTACTCTCTTACTAGCTGTTAATTTGAACAATCATTAGGTGAGTCTCTCTTGTGGTTTGCTTGGCTCTTGGCTCAGACTCAATTTTCTCAGATATGACTCCTAGGATTTTCCATTTTCTGTAATCTGGACAATATTTGTATACTTCTACTTCCTAGAAGGTTGAAAATGTCAGGCACTGGATCAAGGCAGAGAGCCCAGAGAAAACAAGTTGTTGTATTCTTGCCCCTGGAAAAAAAATCAGGATTCTTAGATAGGTGACAATTGCCCCTTTGGGTAACATCAATGGGCAACACATAATACGTTTGCTTGTTTATCACTGGGCCTTCTTTGGTGAAGGATGAGTTCCTTAAGGGCATCAGTCTTTTTATAGTTATTGGAGCAAACACAGGGTCTGTTCAGCTCCAGACAAAAAATAAAATCACAAGATAAAAAGAAAATAAACCAGACAAGAGTTTGGGAGAGGAGAGACTTGGAGGAGGAGATAAGAATTGCAGAAATTTGCGTTAGTCGGCAAAGCATTGGAGCTGGAGCGCAAAACAAAAAGTGGGTTGCTGACCATGATAACGCTCCAAAGGGATTAAAGTGGAGTGTGTAAAAAGACCGTCACAATTCAAAGGTGTCCTGGTTGTAACATTAATGTAACAGAGGAAACACTTGGTGTCATTGTAAAAGGATTAACTATTTCCTAATTTCTGGGGTCACTGGTGGTCTAGCTAACACTCAGACATGTTTGAAACAATTTGAGCTTCCTCCCAGTTGTCTACAAACCATCAGAGATATTTGATATCATAAAAAAAAATGTGAAAATGTGTCACTAAAGTGATATCAGCAAAAGAAAAGAATATGAAGGGCCACAGTTACACTAAGCTATCTGGGATATCTATCTATCTATCTATCTATCTATCTATCTATCTATCTATCTATCATCATCTGTCTATCTGCCTACTTATCTAAGTCCCAAAATGGTCAGTGGATAAATTGAAAATATCGCCACAATATCTGACTTGATAAACTGGAAGGAAATTTTGACATACACTGAGAAATAGAAGACTCTAGGATGTCCAAATTTAAGGTGAGATACTAGGAATTCAGTTAAGGACACTGAGTTAAAACATTATCTTAATGTTAAGCATGTAGCCAGAAGCAAACTCCTCCTGTGCTTCACTCCCTCCCTTTCTTCCTCTCTTTCTCTTCTTCCACTCTCTCTTCCTTATCCCACACCCTCCCTGCATTCTTCCTTCTGTCAGTCCCATAATTATTCCTTAGTGAATTATAACTGAAGGTTTAGGATTAATTTACAATTCCCAAATTAACATATCAAAACACTTTTGAAAGACTATGTCTTATCCAAAGGTTTTAAGACTATTTTGATGACAGAGCACATATATTGCCTATGTATTATTTATTAAACCTTCATAAATGTTTAGTCAGTTTATAAAATTTACTTTACAGATTATTAAATTACATGTCACATATAATTCCATTTTATATTTTGAATTACATTTAAAATCATCTATTTTTGTGTTTCATGACAGTGTGCCCAAATATTTATTGGAATATTCTATAAATATAAGATTTATGCAAAGTAATTTTAATGAAAAGGAAATGATCCCATTATTGCTCTTCAGAGCATGAACTAAAATGTAAAAATTTATTCACATGCATATAGAGTCTTCAATTTCATAGTAAAATGCTTTAAACATGATATGTTGTATAATCTTCTTACCATCTTCTCATCACATATATTCTAATATGTATGAATATTATAAAGATGTATATATGTGCTATTTACTAAAAAAAAAATGTTATTTATATAAAATACTATTGATTGTCTCTTACTTATACGTTATTAATTCTTTTATCAGGGAAAATATTTTCCATTAGCAGCAAATGGTAATAGCATATGCTAGCCTCACTCTATTGGGTACTCTACTGTATTCTTGTTGGAAATTTAAAAATAACAGTAGTCATCAGAGACAGCTTATATGCTTAAATTATTCATTCTGTGGCATATACCTACATAGATTTAATTATAGCAAATATGTTGGTAATTTCACTTACACAAAACTGTCATATAGTAAATGACATGCAGCACCTAGTCATTTAAACAGCTTGATTTAATTTTTAGACAAGTAAGTGACATTGTATATTGGACAATGTATATTTAGCAGCAAAGCACTCGAGTAGCACAAAATAGAAAAACAAATTACAATTTTCGAATAACTACAATTTATTCCCCCCTCATACTGCAAGGACATCAGCGATATGAGAACTAGTATCATGACCCGTGTCTCTATCACCGGCTCACTGCCTCCCTTTTTGACGGAGCACCTACCATGCACCAGGGGTGATTCTATGTACTTGAGATATGTCAAGGCGCAGAAAACACAAAAATGACCAACCTAGTGAAACTTTCAGTTGGGAGAAAGAGTTACTAAATAACAAACAAAATAAATAAATACTGTACATTATTTGGTGATGATAATGTTAAAAAAAAAAAAGTAATAAACACAGCAGGGAAGCAGACTTAAGAGTACAGATGTAAGCGAGGCTGCCGTGTTTAATGGGGTGATAGGATTTCAGGGTAGGCCGTAATGAGGTGAGGCTTCTGCAAAGAGTTGAGGGCTTGAGGAATTGTCTAGTGAAACAGAATCTTAGATGGAAGAACAGATCAATTATCTCATGTTTGTAGACAAACAGGCAGGGCAGAGTAGCTATAGGCAAGTCTCTTAGCTTAGAGAGGTCTTGAGGAGTCATCTCACAAGGGCCAGTGTGTGCACTTTGGCTTATATTCTGAGCAAAATAGGGCGCAAATGGAGGGTTTTGATGAGAGAAATGACACCAGGTGGCCTATTTTCAAATACACATCTAAACAGTGATAATCCTTTGTTCCTGATAAAAGGTTGAAGAACTTGGCTCAGACCTAAAGGCTTACCTGGAATCCCACTGAACAACAGGCTTCTCCTCAGGAGGTTGGACTCTTGTTCCTGTGCCATGAAACAGATAGAAATCATGTTCTTCCTGGAAAACTGGACTCCCACATTATTTTAAAAAGTAAAGTAAAAAGGACAGTGTGGGAATGAAGAGGTGCTTTTCTTTTCAAAATGTTTAATAAATTAATGAAGTGAATAAGCGGTACAGAGCAATCTGTCGTGTTTCCTGGGGAGCTCCTCTAAGTAGACTAGAAGTTCAGGATTGAGGAAGAAATATTTCTTTCCAACAGGTCCATTCTTTGTGTTGTTGTTGTTGTTGTTTTGTTGTTTTTTTCATTTTTAAAAACTGTTATATCCTCTGACTAGCTTTACAGCAACCCTGCTGATCAAGTGGCCTTCTGATTCCTTTATTTCTTCCAACATTGGTGCCCTACATTTACCCCATGTCTATTGTACTTATCTTTAATTTATCTTTATTATTGAAAATATTATAAATTTCCCCTTTTTTCCCCATTGACCTCTTCCACCTTGCACCCACCGCGCCCCCTCACCAGGCATTCACTGCACTATTGTCTGTGCCCATGGGTTATGCATGTATGCATATAAATTCCTTGGTTAATCTCTTCCCACCCTCCCTACCCCCTGTGTGTTCTTCCCTACAACAAGGAGCCTACTTCTGTTGGAGGGCCTGCGATTATGCAATTGAGATAGTCATTCTAATTCAGTTGAGTACTCTTAGGCAATGCCCCATTTTGGATTCCAGTTTAATCAGCAGTACTTGTTTCATCGACATTAATCTGCCTTCTCGTTTCTCAGTTGCTTGTAAAATTTGTTTCATTTTGTTTAACTCCAACAAAAGGAAAACACAATGATCAAGAGCAGTGGGGGAGTCCGAAGGTGTCATGTGGAAGAGACCAGAGAAAAGCGAGTAGGCTTTTCCAGGAAAACCCCTCCGGACAAGGGCACTATTGCTGCCTCATTAATTAGAAGCACTTGGATTCTGTACAAACAGCATTTGCATTGAGTTCTCAAGACTAGCCTCCGGATTTTCCCATCAGCAGTGGCATATGGATTAATTGGCAGCTAGTACTCACACAGTTAAGACACATCTCTTAAGAACTGGGAAACATCGAGTACATGAGTGCAAAGGGGAGACAGGAGTCACTGCAAGAGTCCCTAGGATACCTTGAAAAGTGTAATGGAGCTGGATTGGAACAAACTATGGAATAACATCGTGTATGCCTAATAAAGTTCTTGGCTGTAACCACGCAAGAGATCACCAAAGAGTGATTAAAAGGTCTCATTTGAAGTGGGCACAGAAGTTCCTCATTTGAGGCATATGTTGGAGTGAATCTATTTTAGGTGGAAGAAAAATCAAACTGATTTATAGAGTGTATAATCGTGTTAATCTGGTATAGAAAAAAAAATCTACAGAAATATGTCTTGCGATTTGTGTTCAAAAAAGAACGGCATATATGTAAAAAAGCAACAACAACAAAACACTTTGGAACTACATAGAAGTAAAATGTACATGTTACACTTTAAATGTATTTCATAATTCCATAACCCTTTCAAAGTGTTTCAGAATGTACCTGCTTTAGTTTGAGTATTTTGCTACTGGAATAGTTCTTTGGAATATTAATGCAGAAGTACCATCTATATTCAATTGAAGCATGAAAGTATTTCGATTGGGACAATGCTTAATAAGTTATTTCATTTTTATGATCTCAAACTTCATTGTGCAGAGGAATCACGTGGGAACTTCCTAAAATTCAGATCCCAAGGCTGCAGCCTCAGAAATCGAGATTTATTTGATCTCGGATAAGGCACCGATATCATCGCGATAAGCTATACACATGAATCTAATGAATCTAATGGGTGTTGCCCGACACGTGCTGAACAATGCTATAACAGTCTAAATTAAAAGTAATGAAGAATGGAACTTGGGGTAGCAGTAGAAATGAAAAGAAGATAACAAACTAAGAAGACATTTTGAGTCTTCAGCTATCAAGATTGACAAAATCAGTGCAAATACTGAAGGAAAGTGGACTCAGGAGGAGTTGTAACAGCTCAAGCCTCAGCAACGAAGAAATGTGAATTTTCTTAAATGCAATTAAAAATGTAAAGAGAACTGCATTTGGGAGCTGAAAGATAAATTTTGCTGTAAGAGAACTAGAATTAAAATGTCACCAGGAAAGTGAAATAGAGATGCCCGCTAAGCATTTGATTTAGGGCCAGCGACAGTGATGGAAGTTCGAGACTTAGGTGCAGCAATCAGCAATCATTTGCACATAATTAATGAGCAAAACTGTAAAAGTGGACAAAAGAAATGCAAATCTTGAAAATCCATGTATGGCAGGAGGGTCTGGGGGGAGTGGGGGAGGACAGAGGTTTGGACTTGGTCTTGATAATCATGTTTTCCCAGACAAGTGATGCTTTAAATAAAACCAGAAGGAAGAGAAAGGATTAATTTGGGGGGAGACGAAAGAAAATATAATCTAAGCAGAGGCCACAGCTTCTGGGAAAGCCCCAAAACAGAGGGATTGGGGAAGCCACTGCCTGTGAATGTCTCTGGGGGAGATGTGATGGGAAGGCAAGTAAGAGATTACATTCTGAGGGGTTCTGTCTTTGTAGACCAGTAAAAGTTGGGTTTTTTTGTTTATTTGTTTGGTTTTGTTTGGTTTGGTTTGGTTTTCAACAAGAGCAGTGAGAAGCCACAGGAGGTTTCAGTATACAAGAACAGGTGCTAAGCACCTGCCGTAAGATGCTGTCCTCATTTGCAGCAGCTATGATTTGCACCATCAAGGCCAGTTTTATCATTAAGATGTCACCCTGATGGGTACTGATCCTGACTCCACACCCACTGTGTTACCTTGGAGAAATTATTTAGTTCAGTGTTTCTCTACTTTGGTTTCATCTTAGAATCATCTGGGACCTTTCAAAAATACTAATGCCTGCTCCCACCTTCCCCGTTTTATAATCTCAAGCCCTAGTAGTATTATTAAAACAACTTCTGGCCCTAACCGGTTTGGCTCAGTGGATGGAGCGTCGGCCTGCGGCCTGAAGGGTCCTACGTTCAATTCCAGTCAAGGGCACGTACCTTGGATGCAGGCATATCCCCAGTAGGGAGTGTGCAAGAGGCAGCTGGTCGATGTTTCTCTCTCATCGATGTTTCTAGCTCTCTATCTCTCTCCTTTCCTCTCTGTGAAAAACCAATAAAATATATTTTTAAAAAAAAAAAAAAAAAAAAAAAAAACAACTTCTGGATTTTCTAATGTGTCTCCAAGACTGAGATTCATTGACTGTCACGCAATGTTTCTTTTTTCTTATCTGAAAATGGGCTGATAATTATAGTACTTGAACCTTGGAGATTCTGTGAGAGGGAGATATGCGATGGTATCTGAAATGACTTAGAACAGACCCGAGCATGTAGTAAGAATGAACATGAAATGTACATCAGTATGCTCATCAGCTATGCACATATCTCTTCCAAGTAGCAGATCCATGAGAACAGCTTTCTTCCTTCAGTTCCCAGCTGGTACTTCATCATGCAATGTCCCTTTCCATTAACCAGTTACAAGAGGCCACTGGACTGATATGTGGTGAGATTTCCCTACTTTCTGCTTATAGACACAGTAAAAAAAATATTTGCATCACTTTTTTTCCAAAGGTGTGTCCTCAAAAATTATTTATATTGCTTTTTGCACTCTTTCTTGAATACAAAATCTTTTCCCCCTCCCCCATCAACCTTCCTCATCAGCATCAGCATTAAAAAAAACAAAACAAACAAAATGAAAAACAAAGGAAAAACCTAACAACAAAGCCCTCACTTGGAAAAAGAATGAACCTTTAAATCAGTGGTTCTCAACCTGTGGGTCGTGACCCCTTTGGGAGTTGAACGATCCTTTCACAGGGGTCACCTAAGACCATCGGAAAACATATATAATTTCATATTGTTTTTGTGATTAATCACTATGCTTTAATTATGTTCAATTTGTAACAATGAAATTGGGGGTCACCACAACATGAGGAACTGTATTAAATGCAAATGTAGATGAAATTTTAAAATGTTGACCATAGTTACATTGATGTAATGCATCTCTTTAAAACATGAAATAGCCCTGTCCAGTTTGGCTCAGTGGATAGCGTGTTGGTCCGTGGACTAAAGGGTACCGGGTTTGATCCCTGTCAAGGGCACATACTCAGTTGCAGGCTCTATCCCTAGCCTTGGTCAGGGGTCTGCAGGGGGCAACCAATCGATGTATCTCTTACATCAGTATTTCTAAACTGTCCTTCCCCATCCCTTCCACTCTCCCTAAAAATCAATGGAAAAATATCCTCGGGTGAGGATTCACAAAACAAGCAAACAAACAAAAAGAACACACACCATAAAATAAACTGTGCTCTGCAGAATAATTGGAGAATCAAAAAATTTTATGTAACACCACTGCATCCTCTACAGAAGTACCTCACAGGACACAGTGTTCAGTGCCTGGGTGAAGCTACTTTTCAGCCCCATTCTTGAGTCCTTAGGTGATGTGTAGCTTGGAATCTGGTGGTCTGAGTAAAGTATGGATCATAGCAGGCTATGGTTTTCAGCCTGACTTTGGTTCCTGTATGGATTCACTGTGAAGAGGTTGTAACTCAGTCTCTAGATTTCTCTTTACAATGTATCACACATCATGGTTCATCGTCCCTGTGGCACTTGAGAATCATTTATTTTCTAGTATTTTGTATTTCCTCAAATGTCCTCTAATTAGGTCGCATATGTCAACCCAATAACGTCCTTGAGGTCAGAGACTGTGTTTTCAGGTTGATGCTGGGTTAATAGAGACCATTACAACAGAATCACTATTTCAGGAAGCTACAAGGCCTACGTTTAATTTATTATTTTGTTCTTAAGCATTTCGTTTTTTAACAATGTTGACACATGTCTTCTCCAGTGAAGAGAAGATAGCAGCATGACACAATTTAAAATGATCAGAACTCTGACCAGAGCTTCACTTTGGTTCATCACCAACTTTGGTCATTTCAATGAATATGCTGACTTGCATTCTTTTTACTACAATGCTTAGCCATAAACATAACTGGCTAATCATTTCATCAAATAAAAACTAAACCAAAAGTAAATGCAAGATGCATAAAAAATGTATCCAAGTAAAAAATATATAATGCAAAAAATAAATTGTATTACTTAACTCACAAAGTTTGAAATGGCATATCCATAAATGTTTAGATTTTCCAGTGTATCTTTGATATGTTCTAGGTTTTAATGAATCAAGATATGAACATTAGAACGTCATAAAAATTATAGAAAAACTAGAGGCCTGGTGCACGGATTCATGAACCAATGGGGTCCCTCAGGCTGGCCTGTGGGGATCAGGTCAAAACCGGCTCTCCAACATCCCCTGAGGGGTCCTGGATTGCGAGAGGGCACAGGCCAGGCTGAGGAACCCCACCAATGCACAAATCCATGCACCAGGCCTCTAGTATTCATATAAGATCTTTGGTTAATCTTCCCCCCGCCCTCAACTTCCCTCTGAGATTCATTAGTCTGTTCCATGTTTCCATGCTTGGGGTTTCTGCTCCTGCATTGAGCAAGGTACATGCCCTTGACTGGAATCGAACCTGGGACCCTTCAGTCCGCAGGCCGATGCTCCCCCTGGTGGTCAGGGCGAGTCATAGCTACCAGTTAGACAATCTAACAGTGGGCCAGTTGCTGGTCACTTAGGGTTTTATATATAGACTAGAAGCCTGTTGCACGAAGATTCGCGCAATAGGCCTTCCTTCCCCTGGCTGCAGGTACCTGTTTTCCTCCGGCACCCGGGTCCCAGCCTTTGGTCTGGCCACAGTGGAGAAACCAAGCCTCGAGGCTAGGCTTCTCCCCTTCAGCTGCAGTGAGGCTTGGTTTCTTCAGTCTTCAGTCCTCACTCTGCAGGAGCCTTCAGTCTTTGCTCCGCGCCTGCATATGCAAATTAACCTCCATCTTTGTTTGGTTAATTTGCATAGTCACTCTGATTGGCTGGTGGGCGTAGCGGAGTGACACCAATTTCCATGTTTCTCTTTTATTAGTGTAGATATGCAATGTATTTATTTAACAGTAACCAGCATTTTCTACTGGGCCTGGGAAAAAGATAGTGCTGCTGTTTTTTTTTAGTAATGCCACCTGACAGGAGCAGCAAAATGAACTGCCTCCAGCTTCCACAATCATGCTTTATTGGCCCAAAGTATAAAAGTTCTGTGTGATGAGCATTCACTGTTTTTATTAACAGAGCTGAGCTGAGTTCCACCGCAAGCTCCAGGGCCTCACTCTAGGAGCTCTCTAAAGGAGAGCGTGGGCAGGGGCATGCCATCTACAGTGCACTTGCCTTTGGGTTTCTACACATGGGTTTACCTGAGTCCAGTTTGACTGAAATGGTGTTGCGAGTGTAAGTGGGGAAAAGACAGCTTCCACTAAAGGTTCCCATTCAACCGCTTCTAAACACCTGGGTCCCAAAATGCAAGGCGGCTGTGAAGGTAAAGCCTTCCTGCAAGGGGAAATGGATTAAGATTTAACAAGCACCTTCAAAGTGCCAGGCACTCAACAGTTGCTATTGCATCTAAGTCTGAGAATGACTAGGAAGTTAAATGAAAGTAACTCTATTTTTAAAATAAGGAAAATAAACTCTCTAAAATGTAAGTAGCTTGCCCATCGTCACCCAGCTGGCCACCCAGCCAGAGGCCACTTCAGAACCGAAAACTATTCTTCTGACCGCAGAGACCTGAACTCGGCAGACATTTCTGTGCCAACTTGCAGATTGCACTCTTAAAAAGGTAAATGGTTTCCTGCTGGATTCTGCATTTTCAAGAGGTTTTCCAAGTGGCTTGAATTTATAAAAATTCACCCAAGAAGTACCACGTATTTTTTTCTTTTGTGACTCTGCTTAAGGTGTTAAGACATAAGAAGTTTGCAAACTCAGCATGTCAACTTCCTTCCTGGTTTCTTCTACCCCATATTTTGAGGCCATGACGAATTTGGCTGTTCTTTGCTCTCTTTAGAATAATTCTGTATCCAAATGTAGTCACAAAGTTCCAGAATGTTCAAGTTGAAAGAGACCTTAGAGATCACTGGATCTGAAACTCTAAATTTACATGCATGGAAATTGGAAGCTGGGCTCACCAAGGAGGAATAACTCCCTCACAGTAGGCCTCAATCTAGTCAGAGAGCTAATTAGTACAAGAACCAGAATGAAAACCCAGGGCTCAGAGCACTTAACCTTGGTGGTTTTGTTGTGTTTTTATTTTTGTTTTGTTTTGTTTTTTTCTACTGTACCATAAGTGATGCTATAACCAAAGAGTTATTTTACCCATTGCTTCATATTCCTGGACAACGTTGAAGATATCTGCTCTATTTAATTAAGTTATAACACTCCTTAAAACAATGAGCCAAATTTAACTTGTTTCTAACTTGGGAATTTAAACTGGAGTACTGAATTGTGCCCTGTGAGCTTGTGTACTTCTCAGCTGAAGTAACCTAATTATTTAAGAAGTCTTATTGTTCTTACCAGGCTGAAAATTGACTTGAGTTGATTTCAATGTTATACACCTACGCGGTGTTTTCTTCAGTCAATTGATATTTAATTATTGCCACTTGACTTATCAATCCCGTTGTCCTAAGAAACCCAAATATAGAATAGAAAAGGTGTTTTCTGTTACGAAAAAGGGGAAAGAAACCTAAATTTACTCCATCTCTGCAGAACCTAATTCAGGACTATGAGAAATGACTTCATTTTTATGTCCAAACACATTCACCTACTAATACATTTGTTCTGTTAGTGAAGAATAAATTTTTATGTATTTTCTCTACAGATACCAAATTGCATTTGGAAAAAAACAAACATTCTCACTGTGCACAATGGAATGTTACTAAGTTTTCACTTGCACAGATTTCTTAAGCATCTGATATATTTTTTTTATTCCCTCTATGAGCAATAACATTGTAAATTGAGCTGTTAAACTGATTCATGCTTAGACCAGCAAAAAGGGGCAGTAAGAGGCTCTGAATCTTTCATAAACGCTGCAGAAAAGATTTCCGTCAGTGCTTGCCCCTAACCCCTGCTATTCGGTGTCATAATGCATCATTACATACTGATGTTTGCTCTTGTGCAAGTCAGCAAAAAAAAAAAAGAGGATTACATAGTGCATGTCGGCCCTTTCCTTGAATTAACTGTGTCACTTTTGATTTCTTATGCTATTGGACCATGATTCAGGACTTCTTAACATTCACAGCTGTGTCACAAATAGACATAGTCATCTCAAGAGATTTGCTATTTTGCCATTTGCATTTTTATTAAGAAAATCAAACATTTTTAATTAAAACATTTTTTTTAATTTATTGGGATGACATTGGTTAATAACATATGTTTCAAGTGTATAGTTCTATACCACATCGTCTATTGTAACATTGGGTATACATTACCACCCAAAGTTCAGTTTCCTTCCATCACCATATATGTGGCACCTTTATCCTCTTCCATCTCTCCCCATGGCTCTTCCCCTGTGACAACCATCACACTGTTGTCTGTGTCTCTGAGGTGGTTTGTTGGTCGGTTCCTTTGTGGGTTTCTGTTTTATATCCCATGTAAGAGTGAAATTATATAGTTCACATCTGCCTATGTCTGACTTATGTTACTTAGCGTCCTTTGTGGGTTTCTGTTTTATATCCCATGTAAGAGTGAAATTATATAGTTCATATCTGCCTATGTCTGACTTATGTTGCTTAGCGTGATACTCTCATGTTGTTGCAAATGATGGTATTTCATCTTTTCCTTTGGCTGAGTAGTATTCTATAGAATATATGTACCACATCTTCTTTATCCAATTACCCATCAAAGGACAGTAAGATTATTTCCAAGTTTTTGCTACCATGAATAGTACTACAATGAACATAGGGGTACATCAATAATAATAAAAGGGAGAAACTAAGATGGCGGCATAGGTAAACACTGGGAAATTGCTGCCTCCCACAACAACTTCAAAAATACAACAAAAAGACAAAATGGACATCATCCAGAACTACAGGAAGGCTGGCTGAGTGGAAATTCTACAACTAGAGGAAAGAGAAAAGCACACTGAGAGCCAGAGGAGCTGCGGAAGTAAAGTGCAGAGGTACGGAGGTTCGCGCACACACGGAAAGGGGCTGGCACCTGAGGACACGGCTGTCTTTTTGAATCGGGAGGGAGTCACAAGCTCCCGAATGCTCTGAACTCCGGTTCCGGGAAGTCTCTGGGGACCCAGGACTCATACAGGGAGAAACTAGACTGTCTGGCAGCAGGCAGAACTCTGAACTTGAGGGCGGCTTTCCCTCAGAGGTGCTTGCAGCAATTATCAATGAGACAGGCGGCCCCTTAGGGCAGGGCTGAGGACCAGCCATAGCTGCTTCCTCCACCCTTTGATTCCCTGAGACCCCTCCCCACCCAGGCTGCGGCAGAGGCTTTTGCATATGAATGCCCTGGCCCTTTGCAACCTGAAAATTACCTAACAAATTACAGCTGGGCCAGACAGACTCAGAACTTCCAAGAGAAGGCCCAAGACCCCACAGCAACTTGCATTGCTTCACAGCTGGGCCCCATCAGGGCACCTCCAAACTCCAAACAAGGAAGGGGAATCTGCAATTCTCTTCGTAGCTCCTGCTGGGTAACCTCAGGCAGAGGCTAAATTAGCACCTCCTTAGATCCAAGAGCCAGTGTACCCAGTGGTCAGAGTGGGACCATCCAGATTACAACTCCTCAGATCCATAAGGGACACACTCAGGGCGCAGACTCAGTGAGCACCAAAGCCCCACTGAAGCAAGTCTTGCCCCAGAATGGTGTCTTCAGCACAGAAGTTCTCCCACTGCAGACACAGCTGATTCTCACTGCCAAATGACCTGGAGGTCAATTCCTCCCAGTGATCCTACAACAATCAAGGCATAACTACAACAAGACTGTGCACAAAGCCCACAAGGGGGTGCACCAAGTGTGTCCACCTCAGGTAACGGGAGAGGCTGAGCCACTGGGCCCTACAGGACACCTAGCACACAAAACCACTCTACCAACACAGGGAAGCATAAAAAAATGTGGAGACAAAGAAACAGGTCACAAATGACAGAAATGGAGGAAATCAAATGACTGGATATAGAGTTCAAAACCACGTTTATAAGGTTTTTCAAGAATTTTATGGAAACCGCCGATAAATTTAGTGAGACCCTGGAGGATATGAAAAAAGACCAACTAGAAATTAAGCATACACTGACTGAAATAAAGAATGATATACAGAGATCCAATAGCAGACAAGAGGATCCCAAGAATCAAGTCAAATATTTGAAATACGAAGAAACAAAAAATACCCAACCGAAAAAGAAAACAGAAAAAAGATTCCAAAAATATAAAGATAGTGTAAGGAGCCTCTGGGACAACTTCAAGTGTACCAACATCAGAATTATAGGGGTACCAGAAGAAGAGAGAGGGCAAGATATTGAAAACCTATTTGAAGAAATAATAACAGAAAACTTCCCCTACCTGGTCAAAGAAATAGACTTACAAGTCCAGGAAGCACAGAGAACCCCAAACAAAAGGAACCCATAGAGGACCACACCAAGACACATCATAATTAAAATGCCAAGAGCAAAAGACAAAGAGAGAATCTTAAAAGCAGCAAGAGAAAGACAGTCAGTTACCTACAAGGGAGTACCCATACGACTGTCAGCTGATTTCTCAACAGAAACCATGCAGGCCAGAAGAGAGTGGCAAGAAATATTCAAAGTGATGAATACCAAGAACCTACAACCAAGACTACTTTATCCAGCAAAGCTATCATTCAGAATAGAAGGTCAGATAAAGAGCTTCACGGATAAGAAAAAGCTAAAGGAGTTCATCACCACCAAACCAGCATTATATGAAATGCTGAAAGGTATTCTTTAAGAAGAGGAAGAAGAAAAAGGAACTCTTACCATTTGCCACAGCATGTATGGAACTGGAGAGCAGATAAATACCACATGATCTCACTCATTTGTGGAATATAATGAACAACATAAACTGATGAACAAGGACTGATCCAGAGACAGAGAGGCATTGATTGGATTGTCGGGCCTTGGAGGGAAGGTAGGGGAGGGTGGGGGTAAGGGGGAAAGATCAACCAAAGGACTTATATGCAAGTATATAGGCCCAACCAATGGACACAGACAACGGGGTGGTGAGGGCATGAGTGGGGCGGGGGAGGGGGGGGTCGGGGGTAACGTGGGGATAAGGACACATATGTAATATCTTAATCAATAAAAAATATATTAATAATAATAATAATAATAATAATAAAAGGGTAATATGGTAATTAGACCAGACATCATTTCAGACGTCCTTCCTGATGAAGCTGGGGCCTGGGCGAAGTCAGCTGGGGTCCCAGTGCCTGCTGGCGGCAGGAGAAGGAAAGCCCAGATCTGGGTGATGGAAGGAAGCTGTTGCTGGCAGCTGGGGGAAGGAAGGCCTACTCTTGAAATGTTTGTGCATCAAGCCTCTAGTACAGCGGTTCTCAACCTGTGGGTCGCGACCCCTTTGGCGGTCAAACGACCTTATCACAGGAGTCACCTAAGACCATCCTGCATATCAGATATTTACATTATGATTCATAACAGTAGCAACATTTCAGTTATGAAGTAGCAACGAAAATAATTTTATGGTTGGGTCACAACATGATGAACTATATTTAAAGGGCCAGAAGGTTGAGAACCACTGCTCTAGTATATATATTTATGAATAAATGTTTTCAATTTTTTTTAAAAAAATCCAATATATAATTTTTCTTTTTTTTTTTTTTAATTAAATCTTTATTGTTCAGATTATTACATTTGTTCCTCTTTTTTCCCCCCATAACTCCCCTCCTCCCAGTTCCCGCCCCACCATCCGCAATCACTCCCCACCCACTGTCCTCATCCATAGGTGCACGATTTTTGTCCAGTCTCTTCCCGCATCTCCAACACCCCTTTCCCCCCCAAGAATAGTCAGTCCATTCCCTTTCTATGTCCCTCATTCTATTATAATCACCAGTTCATTCTGTTCATCGGATTATTTATTCACTTGATTCTTAGATTCACTTGTTGATAGATGCATATTTGTTGTTCATAATTTGTATCTTTACCTTTTTCTTCCTCTTCCTCTTCTTAAAGGATACCTTTCAGCATTTCATATAATCCTGATTTGGTGGTGATGAACTCCTTTAGCTTTTCCTTATCTGTGAAGCTCTTTATCTGACCTTCAATTCTGAATGATAGCTTTGCTGGATAAAGTAATCTTGGTTGTAGGTTCTTGGTATTCATCACTTTGAATATTTCTTGCCACTCCCTTCTGGCCTGCAAAGTTTCTGTTGAGAAATCAGCTGACAGTCGTATGGGTATTCCCTTGTAGGTAACTGAGTTTCTTTCTCTTGCTGTTTTTAAGATTCTCTCTTTATCTTTTGCTCTTGGCATTTTAATTATGATGTGTCTTGGTGTGGTCCTCTTTGGATTCCTTTTGTTTGGGGTTCTCCGCGCTTCTTGGACCTGTAAGTCCATTTCTTTCACCAGGTGAGGGAAGTTTTCTGTCATTATTTCTTCAAATAGGTTTTTAATATCTTGCTCTCTCTCATCTTCTGGCACCCCTATAATTCTGATGTTGGTACGCCTGAAGCTGTCCCAGAGGCTCCTTACACTATCCTCGCATTTTTGGATTCTTTTTTCATTTTGCTTTTCCGGTTGGGTGTTTTTTGCTTCCTCGCATTTCAAATCATTGACTTGATTCTTGCGCTCCTCTGTTCTGCTGTCGGGAGTCTGTATAATATTCTTTATTTCAGTCAGTGTATGCTTAATTTCTAGTTGATTCCCCAATATAACATCGAGGGTCTCATTAGTTTTCTTGTAGATCTCATTAAGTTTATCGGCGGCTTCTAAACAGTTCTTGAGAGACCTTAAAAGTGTGGTTCTGAACTCTATATCTTCCATTGACAATTTTGTCCTGTTTCTTTGTCTCCGCATTTTGTTATGCTTCCTTGGTGCACCCCCTAGTGGTCTTTGTGCGCAGTCTTATAGTTAAATCTTGTAGCTAATTCCAGGGAGGGTTTGACCTCCAGGCCAAGTGGCTATGAGAATCAGCTGTGTCAGCAGTGAGAGAACTTCTGTCCTCTAGGGAGGTGCTAATCTAGCCTTTGCCTGAGGCTATCCGGCAAATGCCTCTGTGCAGGGCTTGGGCGGGGCGGGTCGCACAGGATCAACAGGGTGGGCCGGAGAGAGCAGTGATGGCGGCTCTCAGTCCTGTCCCCAGGGGCTCTGCCTCTCTGAGTCCCAGCACCCGCTGCAAAGCTCAGAGAGAAAGCTGCACTCGCTCTGACCGAAGCCAGGCAGTCCCGCTTCTCCCGTTTGAGTCTGGGTCCCTAAAGACTCGCCCGGATCTGGAGCTCAGAGTCTGCGACTCCCTCCCGATTGAAAACGCCAACCGCGCCCTCCGCCGCCAGCCCGCTCCGCGCGCGCACTCCGCACCTCAGAATTTGACTTCAGCACTGCGCCTCCTCTGAGTGTCCGTATGCGTTTCTCTTTCCTCCTAGTTGTAGGACTTCCATTCAGCCAGCGTTCCAGTGGTTTTGGGTGATGTCCGTTCTGTCTTTTAGTTTCACTTTTGAAGTAGTTGTTCAAAGCAGCAAACTCCGGCGTTAACCTATGCCGCCATCTTGGTTCTCCAATATATAATTTTTCTATTCAAATAGATTCACTTATTCAATATTTAATGAATAAAAACTCCACTCTAAGCTTTGAATATTTGAAAAAGAAGCTGTAGTGTTTGTCCTCACAGTTTAAGAGAATAGGTAGAAGATGGAATCAAAAATACCTGGATTCAAATTCAAGTTCTGCTACATACTTGCTGGATGACCTGGAACATGTGTGTACATGTTATTTGTATGCAGGCATGTGTATATGTGATGAAGAGATAATGTGTTTAAAGTGCTTAGCAATGTTGAACTTAGACAAGACACATAATAAGCAGAGCATTTAAGAGGTTGATGAGAAAATCATCTACATTACAAAATTCAGGAATTAAACTAGGAGAGTGGTTGTTTTGTGACATTGGTCACGGAGACAGGAAGAATTTAAGTGGTTTTAGATTCTGTGATATAAGTAGACTGAAATTAAGTTTTCAAATATATCAACTGGAATTTTAAGAGAAAATCAAGAAGGAATGCTTGTGTTACATACACTAGAAATAGGATCTGATATTAAGAAAATCAAAAACATTTAATTAAAACTTTTTTTAATTTATTGGGATTAAGTATTTAATTTAATTTATTGGGGGGCATTAAACTTTGATTTCAGAAGAAAAAATGTGAGAAGATTCAAAGCACAGAAAATGAAAGTTTGGGAACATTAATCTTTATAAAACAGGGAATAAGAAAAATCTTTCATGAAAAAGAGAAAATATTTAAATGGCTACTAAGGCAGGTCTTGGAATAAGCTGTCCTGAAAATTGTCATTTAAAGCTGTGTTTATAGCAATTCAGAATTGCTAACCTAGACTAAATTTTATTTAATTTTTCAATCATGTTATAGCTTTAAAATAGTTTTAAGTTGCATTTTTGAGATTAAAAAGCAAATGGAAGTGTATTTTATTCATTGGTCTATTGTCTAGGTATTCACAACTCACATAAACTTAAAATGCCACAGTCTCTACTGCAGTTCCTGAAAGTAACTAAAAATGATCACCTCTTGGGGTCAGATTTAAGATCCCAATAATTCTGATAATGGCTGATAATTATGAAAAGAAGGTCTCATTCTCTCTGTGTGTGTGTGTCTTGTTCTCACTCTGCTCTCTCATTCTTTAACTCAATTTAGTTTCTTTGTGTGAAGCTGAAATAGGTTGTTGTCTGATTGAGGATATTATGGATAATCAATCATACAGAGAAAAGAAAAGTGCTTAATATGATTCCTAATCAATCTCCGCATTTGCTGAAATTATTTGCACAAGACGATGACATGGCCTTTCTGTATTGCTCATGAAAGGCAGTTGCTATTGAAAAATTAAAGTTAAAAAAAACAAAACAGAAAGTGTCAAACTGCTTACATTCCTAAGAGCTAAAATCATTTCAACTTATACATCAGGATAAAGTAAGGCAAGGAAATCTTTACAAATGTGTTCTTTTCCTCAGTAGTATTCACAGCACTAATGCATTTACAAGATGTTAAATCACATACTTTAAAAATAAATCAGATTGAAATGGGAAACAATTTTCTAACATATTTGAATCTGCTTCCAGGACTAATGCAGACACTCCTCAGAACCTTTGTATATCAATTCAGCTATTAATGGGAGCTGACATGTCATCATTCAGGTCGGTTCACTGCTCCGGCGCTGATTGTGCCAGCTACACGGGGGAAATAAGCAGAGAAGCAGTGATTTAGGAGTAGGTTTGCCTCAATAACCTTTCACAGTCCTTACCAAAATTATGGCTTCCATGCAAATACATACATTCCTGATTAAACATGGCTTTCAACAAAATGAAATCTGCATAAAAGAAAGAAGGAAAAATATTTCACCTTTGAAAATAAAGCCATCAGAGGAGCAGTTAGCATGCAGTAGCACAAAGTAAGTGTGTGTAGAAGGAAAGCATGAAGAGCTAGTTAGGTGACTAAATGAAAGCCGTGCATGGCCATCTGTGTGGTGGGCCACATACCATTTAGATCTAATGCACTTACATCGTTATTGTGATACTTTAGTACTAATACCTGATTGTCCATCCAAAAAAAACCCTCAAAAAAACAAAAATACCCTCATTTAATAATTTTCCTGACTATATAAGATTATTTAAATAATTGGACTGTAGACATGTTTGTAAATTCTGATCATAGTCACCGAATGTGTATGCTATATGGCTCTATGGCCAACAATCACACTCTTCCCCATGCTATTCCAAGTTACAATGGGTAGATACCTCGCGGGCAGAGTGAAGAAATAGACATTGGGGGGAAAAGTGTGGCACAGGTGCTTTCTAATTTGTCCTGTTCGTGCCTGCCCTGCATCTGACTTCACGGCTTCAAGACTGACTGCCAGCCATGCTAACCAACAGCAACCCGAATCCATCCCTAGGTGCTTTATCGCAAAACTCAGAAAGGAGGTAGCCAACGATGAGCAAAGGGCCAACACCCGTCCACAGACTTCTACACTAGCCCTCTATGTTGTTACTAGGAAATGGATGTAACTAGCTTCAAAATTTCCCAGGTAATGCTACACACTTTTTTTCTATTTCTCCAACTCTTATTTTTGGATCATTAGTTACCTGGTTATTACCACAATTGTGTAACATCCAATTTCAAGAATACATGTTTAAGCCATAGTTCTTATTATGTTCTCCTTCACTGATTTTATCTAGGTAAAAGTGGGCACGATGCTAGCTCTCATCTCTCACGCTCTTCTGCAGTGTGGTTTGCTTATCCTTCATCAAATAGTGGGGACCATTTATCTATTCTCTTGAATCAGAGCCAGGGACGGGGATCCATGACTGCTTTACCAATAGAATATGACACAAATGATATGCTACTTCCAGGCCCAACCTTTAATTGGCCTAGTAGTTTCTGTTTGGACCACATGCTCCAGAGAAGCCAGTCTCCATATAAAAATTTGGACCACCCTAATTTTTTTTTCAGATAATTATACTAAGCAAAATAAATCAGTTAGAGAAAGACAGATATCACATGATCTCATTGATAAGTGGAATCTGAAGAACAAAATAAAAAGTAGGTCCAGAGGTATGGAAGTATGGAACAGAATAACAGATCTCAGTGGGTGGGGAGGTTGGGGGGGGGAGGGCAGGGGACAGGGAGAGATTAACCAAAGAACAAATATGCATGTATGTGTAGCCTATGGACACAGACAATAGCATGGGGAAGGCCTGGGATGAGGTGGGGGATGGGTTGAAGGGGCAAAAAGGGAGAAAATGGGAGACATCTATAATACTGTCAATAATAATTAAATTAAAGAATAAAAAAGAAACAGCCTTTTTCCACTATGTTTTATACTATTTCATAATCTGCTCTACAGATACTCTCTATGCTTCTCTGAACCTATCTGTTCTGGGAGAAAACAAGTTTGCCCTAATTGCTCTGGGCAGTCCATATCCAAAAATTCATTGAAAATAATTTGAAATACTCCTGAAATAACAAAAGGGAATATATTAGAATATTGTTGGTAAATATTATATTTGTACCAGGTTAATTTTGCTTGGACCCTTAATTTTCTTCTCAGTCAAAATTTCTATTTGTTTATTTTTATTTTGGTCTCAAAGGGAACAAAAAAGGGACCCTACTCCTGGCACTAATTTCTAAAATCTCAATTGCTTAAAACACCAACCGTATGTTCTTACTCATGAATCTCCAGGTAAACTTGGGATCAGTTAATAAAGGCTGGCTCAGCTAAGGAGCTCATGTTTTCCTGGGCTACCTATCATCTAATCATAGCATCTGTTGATTGGTATTTATTATAATTTCATATACATATTTAATATTTATAATTCATACACAATTTTAATTAAGCTATATATTAACATAAACGTAGTATTTTATCATAGTTTGAAACACTCAGAATTATCAATATGCTAACTTACTTAGTTATTCAAAGAGTTGAGAAATTCATTTCAAGAGATATTTATATTTATTTTCAAAACTACAACATACTATGTCAACCTTTAGAGCTTGAAAACAAACCACTAAATTTGAGTTTTGTCTTAAATAATCAGCGTTGAGCAAATAAATAACATTATTTACCTTACTGCTTGAAAAATGTTGGACATGAAAAATGGTCTAATTCTTTGCTAAGAATAAATAGACACACTTAATATTAAATTATTGCCACTTATGGAATGTACACTAATGTTATCAATTTTAGGTTATAAAGAATTATTTTTTTCTAGGAATTAGGAAATTTCAAATGTTCTTTATGGTACAAAAACAGGACCCCACTCCTGGCACTAATTTCTAAAATCTGAATTGCTGAAAACACAAATCATATGTTCTCACCTATGAATATTTATGAGGATGAGGTGATGGGAAGATTGGGGATAAGAAAATGAAAACTGAGTAGTTTTTACTAGTATTTCAGGTTTTTATCTAGTTTTATACCCCATTACTCTTATTAACTTGAAGAGAGTTAGGACATAAGACATTTGGTTCTCAAAGTTGAAAATATCTTATGTGAAATCGTTTTATTGTTGTTATGAAAAATGCCCTACTGCATGTTCTGTATTTTAAAACACACACAAAAACAACAGCGTAACAAAATACCCAGGTTTTTTATGGGCTAATAGACTACTGAGCCATAAGAAAAGATGAAATACTGCCATCTACGACATTATGGATAGATCTTGAGAATATCATGCTGAACAAAATAAGTCAGAGGGAAAAAAGTAAAAAAAAAAAAAAAAACACATATGATTTCTTTTATACTTGGACTATAAAACTGAAAACAACAAACGACCAAGCAACATAAGCAAACCAAAACTGATACACAGAGACAACACTATGGTGGTTACCAGAAGGGAAGGGGGATGAGTGAGGTAGTAAAGGGTAGAGGATCAAATATTTAGTGATGGAAGGAAATCTGATTTTGGGTTGAAAACATAGAATGTAATATCTAGATGATGTATATAGAATTGTACACTTGAAACCTAGAACAGTTTATTAACCAATATCACCCCAATCAATTTAATAATTGCAAGGTTAAAAAACAGAAAACAAACTAAAAGTGATGTGTTAAAGAGTCATAAATGCAATAAATGTAATTAAGGTTAAAAAGACATTCAACTGCCTGGCCGTGGTGGCTCAGTGGTTGAGCATTGACCCATGAACCAAGAGGTCTCTGGTTCGATTCCCCATCAAGAACATGCTTGGGTGGAGGGCTCAATCCCCAGTAGTGGGTGTGAAGGAGGCAGCCGATTGATGATGTCTTTCTCTCATCAATGTTTTTTCTCTCTATCCCTCTCTCTTACCCTCTCTTAAAAAAAATGAATAACAAATTTAAAAATAAAAATAAAAAAGACTTTTTACTATATCAAAATCTTCATGATGTTAGTAAAAATAAACATCAAATTACTTTCACCATCTTGGGTTTACTCTTAAAACTATGTGAAAAAAAATTATGAATTCATTTAAATTTAAATGAAATACACTGTATACCCTTTCATAGTCCAAGAAGGTAAAATTTTAAAACAAATTATTTTCAAATTGATTCAGTTAGAAGAAGTAGTTATTTTTTTCTTTACATAAAATTTCGATGGAATAATGTCATTTAATGAATTCTTTTGTAAATGCCTGCCTCTAGCTAGGAACAATTTAGCAACAAAGGATAAAATAAAATTTTAATATGTGTCACTAATCAAGGTTGTACACATGTAGTCTGTTTCTGAGAAGAGCTGGTACAAACAGTTTGTTGCCCCAGGAAGACAGCAATCTAACCTAAATGAAGCTGAATTATTACAATGTTAAAACCTAACAAACAAACAAACCAAAAACACTGCCTTAATCACAAACATTTTATCTGGACCCCAAGGGTCAGTTCACCCGCATATT
Source organism: Myotis nattereri (assembly GCF_964212035.1). Taxonomy (NCBI): domain Eukaryota; kingdom Metazoa; phylum Chordata; class Mammalia; order Chiroptera; family Vespertilionidae; genus Myotis; species Myotis nattereri. The sequence goes on along the minus strand of NC_138075.1, from coordinate 211,184,532 downwards.
ATGGTATGTATATCCAGATTTATTTTGTTAAATCTATTTAAACAGCAGTTATTGTTGTTGTTTTTTAAATACCTAAAATGTCTTGTGCTGTGCCTTTTACGTTTGGCCCGTGGTGATTCAAACATTTTTGGGGAAAGGAAAGAGAAAAAAAGCAAGAAATATGTTTAATGGCTTTATCTGGAATTCTGTTTAAAATAAGAATTAAATTAGAGAAAAGGATACAAGTAAACAATGCATTTTAAAGTATTATAATTAGCAGAATGCTCTCTTAAAATTGTTTTTATTATATCAAATGCTTACTATATGTACAATCATAAACTCACATCACCCTACACATCATCCACATAGAACACATCCACTGAAAGGTTAAATCCCTTTATACTTTCATTTTTTTTTTTTCTGGAGATAGTTAATGAAAATTTTCTCAGACTTCTGGAATTGTGGAAAATCCAGAATTAAGCTAATCCTTTTTTTTTTTTTTTTTTTTTTTTTTTTACTTTATAGATATATGTTTAGTAATTGCAGAAAAATAGCCAAGGTTTTACTTAAAAATAAAATAGTTTAAAATATTAAATAAAAATTGCTGGTATATACTATTGCTTAGCCAATATATAATAATGGTTAAACAGATTTTAATATGTTTAAAGAAGATTTTACATATTTGCTGAGACAACTGTCAGCAGTTTGTAGAAATAGAAATGCTTCTTTATTATTAGCAAGAATTATGGTAAGGAAATAATCCTTCCTTATTTCCTGAGCTGAGGTGATTTCTGTAGGTAACAGTTCCTGACATCATGCCTATCCCAGGTTCAAGACATGTTATGTTGTGCATTCCCTCTACTTTTTCCCATCCAATGTCCTCCCCTATTCTGTCTGACAAATTAATCATGCTGTTAGCCATTGGGTGATATTTGTGGTGAGCTATGTTTCAATATAAAAGTACTAGAGGCCCGTTGCACGAAGAGATTCGTGCAATAGGCCTTCCCTTCCCCTGGCTGCCGGCACCGGTTTTCCTCCGGCACCCGGGACCCAGGCCTGTGCTCCAGCTGAGCCTTCAATCTTCGCTGGTCCACTTCATGCCTCTGTATGCAAATTGACCACCATCTTTGTTGGTTTAATTTGCATACTCTCCTGATTGGCTGGTGAGCATAGTGGAGGGACAGTCAATTTACATGTTTGTCTATTATTAGGTAAGATTTTAAAATAAATGTTGTCCATGCCTATATGTGTTCTTTGTTGTATTGAATCTTACTCTATTTTTAAATGGGATCAAATGTATGTGTATTCTCTTCAGTAACATAAAAATGCATTCTACCTGGGAATCATAATTTACACCTGTTTGAATTAATCTTTTTCCCTTTAAAAATGATGCATACCATGGCCCTTTATTTAAAAACTAGAGACCCAGTGCGCAGATCCATGCACCAGTGGGGTCCCTCGTCCTAGCCTGCTGGGATCAGGCCAAAACCAGCTCGCCAACATCCCCTGAGAGGTCCCGTGTTGTGGTAAGGGAACCCACCAGTGCATGATTGGGGCCAGGAAGGGACTGCAGGAGGGCTCCAGGGCATGTCTGGCCTGTCTCACCCAGTCCCGATCAGCCAGACCCCAGTAGCAAGCTAACCTACTGGTCACAGCATCTGCCCACTGATGGTCAGTGCACTTACTAGTGACTAGTCAAAAGGTCAAATAGCCAGACACTTAGCATATTAGGCTTTTATTATCTACACTAATAAAAGAGAAACATGCAAATTGGTGTCACTCTGCTATGCCCAGGATGATTATGCAAATTAGCCCAACAAAGATGGAAGTTAATTTTCATACACAGGCATGGAGTGAAGACTGAAGGCTCTGGCCGACTGAAGACTGAAGATGCTTGGCTTCTCCGCTGCAGCCGAACCAAAGGCCTGGGTCCCGGATGCTGGAGGAAAACCAGTGCCAGCAGCCAGGGGACGGAAGGCCTATTGCATGAATCTCTTCGTGCAATGGGCCTCTAGTATAGAATATTAAAAAAAAAGGATATATAAATAAATAAATATATGCTAATAAATTAAAGAATAAAGAAGAGATAAGAGTATTCAGTTTAAATTTTTATTTAGACCTAGAAGTATCACATATGGAAATATATGATATATTATACATTTTTATTTATATGTTAAAATATGAACACTAACATAAGATTGTGGTTCAAATTTATGCAATGTTATCTCAAAATATTTCAATTGTTTTCCTTATTGCTAATATTGGATTGATGAGTCCTTTGAAAGTTGTTAAACTTATCTGTGTTGTAAAAAATATGTTGTTTGTATGACTATCATCATCAAAAATTATATTTTCAGTATCTAATATGTCCTCAACCTGTTGAGGAAGTTACAAAAAGAAATGAATTACTTTAATGATCTATTTCTCCATCTGTCTGTCTCTGTATCTTCTGAATCTATCTCTTAATTTATCTACCCATTAATATACAGATTATATTTTTTTCTGTAGGGAAAAAAGAATTCATTCAAAAAGAAAATGTTTTGGGAGAACTTTCTCAACAAACTGGCATGTATACTTTTTCTTCCTCTTTAAAAAACAACAACAAAACAACCCTCTAGACCAGTGGTTCTCAACCTTCCTAATGCCGCGACCCTTTAATACAGTTCCTCATGTTGTGGTGACCCCCAATTTCATTGTTACAAATTGAACATAATTAAAGCATAGTGATTAATCACAAAAACAATATGTAATTATATATGTGTTTTCCGATGGTCTTAGGTGAACCCTGTGAAAGGGTCATTCGACCCCCAAAGGGGTCGCGACCCAGAAGTTGAGAACTGCTGCTCTAGACTCTAGGGACTTTAGAGAAGATGGATATTGACTTGACAAGACATGCACTTTAGGGATGAAGACATAACTAAGGCATATCTCCAGAAAATGTGCTAATTATACAATTTGATTACCTTTCAACTTCAGTCCTCTGATCCACATGTTATCTAAATTAATCTTTCCTGATGGGCAGCTCATTTGGCCTTAATCCCACTGTTTGCATTGCCAAAGTTATATACTTAAAACATTTCATTGTTTCAAATTTTAAATTATTAATCATATTTTGAAAAATCATATAACTGTATTTTTCTCTAACAAACAGCCATTGTTAAAAATGGCCTCATTTTAAGGCTTATTAATTAAAAGATTTTCATTAATTAATACATTGAACAATGAATAGCCCTGTTATATTTCAAATATGTTCAGACAATGTTTAATCTTGAGAATGATAAATTATTCTTTCAACTGTTATTATTGAACACTAACTACATTTCATGCAATGTGGTTTTCTTTTTTTTTTCTTTTCACTTTTTAATTAGATCATAGTAGAATTGCTGAAATTAAAATTAAACAAATTCAAGGATCTCTTAATCATTGCTTTGTCTAAAAGTGATCTGAAATAAAATGTCTTGGCATATGAAAATCCACCCAACATACTCTTATCCCCATCCTGTGTTTTACAAGCATACATTATTTAGGTAATCTGAGTTTTCAGCTGCAGGAATTTTAAGTCCTCTGAGAACTAAAAAACTGATAAGCTTTTTGTCTCTATGATTTCCTCAAATCCACAGAGAGAAGGTAGGAAATCCAAAGTAAAATGTATTCTTCTATTTCCATTTTATTACAGGAGGTAGTTTAATAGATATAGACACTACATAAGAACTTGGGATTTAAATATGCAGACTATTTCCTATGCCACAGCATTTTATTCTAAATATGTCCCATCTACTTTATGCTTATTTATTGAGGTTTGAATTTTCTTTAGGAGTAACTATGTTTCTAGGGGAATTACTGTTTTATATATAAACACCATTTTTATTTAAGATCATTAACTTTTCAGTTATTTTTGAAATAACATGACTTTTTTAATGTCTTAAAATTATAGAAAATTTATCAGAAAATAAGATACTAGATAAATTTAAAAATATTTTGAATAAAATCTTTACTTAGGGCTTGCTGAAAATAAAAGCATGGCAGAGTGTATACTAAGGCCTTAAAAATATTTCACATGAAATATATAATTTACATGGAAAAATGTAACAGCCCATTACAATTGCTTTATCTCAGGCTTCTATGAAAAGAAGTATTAAGAGGCAATATTTCATTTAAAACACAACCCGTTTGGGTCTCTTAATACTGAAATTTTACCTCCTCAATGTTTCTTGGATTTTACTAAGTCCACCCTATGTAATTCCACATACTTTTATTTACTCAACAAATGACAAGGCTGTTATAAATGTCTGCTTCAAATATTTCACTGATAAATACACATATAATTTTATAGTACTATACTATGCTGACTTTAGAAGGGACCTTTTATAAGATCCCTCTCAATGTTTCCCTATCACAATGAAGAAAAAAAGTATTTTAAAAGAATAGTTGGCTTAGGTAACATTTTGATCGTCAAGGTTCTGAGTACTGCAAGTGCATTCATACCGTCATAAATAAATTTAGGTGCAAACTTGAATATATGGGGGTTTACAATAGTAAAAAAAACACAACCAAAATTCACTCTTGAATATTTTTTTTCTGCAAAAAGCTTTAATGTTTCCCTTTGGTCCAATGCATTGGAGACGGTTAAAGGAATGAATGGCTAGTAGTTTCCAGGAGAGGCTCAGGCAAAAGCCAGGCACCAGGGGGAGGCAGAGGGACCCCTCAAAGGCCTCTTGTCTCCAAAGGCTCCTAGTCTTGCTTGAGGGTGAGCCTTTTGAAGAGATACTCACCCAGCCCAGACAGGGAGCCGGCAGCCTGCAGAAGTGAGTCAGGTGTTGCCCATCTTCTTGACGAGTTTCACCTCCTCATCCCGGAAGTTACAGAGCTGAGGGTCTGAGCGGGTAGAACCCAGGCCTGCAGCTCCCGAAGGGCCTGGATCAGGCTCCTCTCCAACGCCTTGGTGGCCTCCCTGGCGTCCTGAGTTTTGCCCACTCATCTGGGGAGGCTTCAGCACGTCCTGGAAGAGGGTGAGGCCACTGCACTGGTTTTGCATCTTTAAGAGAAGCTCAGAGCCCTCATGCTTCTTCTCTGCCAACTCACAGAAAAAGTGGCTGGGCCCTCGAGTGCCACATCGTCAAAATAAAAGCCCAGAGAGAAGCAGGTGTGGAATGGAAGCCCAGGGAGAGGCAGGTGTGGGATAGAAGCCCAGGGAGAGGCAGGTGTGGGACAGAAGCCCAGGGAGAGGCAGGTGTGGGACAGAAGCCCAGGGAGAGGCAGGTGTGGGACAGAAGCCCAGGGAGAGGCAGGTGTGGGACAGAAGCCCAGGGAGAGGCAGGTGTGGGACAGAAGCCCAGGGAGAGGCAGGTGTGGGATAGAAGCCCAGGGAGAGGCAGGTGTGGGACAGAAGCCCAGCGAGAGGGAGAGGCAGGTGTGGGACAGAAGCTCAGGGAGAGGCAGGTGTGGGACAGAAGCCCAGGGAGAGGCAGGTGTGGGATAGAAGTCCAGTGAGAGGCAGGTATGGGAGGCCTGCAGGTGCAGGTTGGCCAGGTGGTTGACTGCAGCCTCCACCTGGGTGGAATAATTCCAATGAATTTGGGAGCTCATGGTTGCTTGGCAATAAGGAGTTAAGGTAGAAAAAAAGAAAATGGCATGTTGGCTGGTCTTGGTTCTGAAGATGGTGACTGGATAAGACGCTGGAGGGTCATCAGAGGCTGGAAGAAGGGGCATCCCTGGGTCTGTTCTCTCCAAACACTGTTGAAGCAAGAAATAGATCCAGGACTTCCGAGGGCACTATCCACTCTTAAAATATTTGATCCCATAATCTTAAAATAGAAAACACTGAATCTATCATTTGATTCAAAGTAGTAGACAAATGGGATTTTAGAGGTTCTAGTCTGATAATCAGGTGCCATAATGGTGAGAGGAATCATATGCTTGACCCTTAAGCTATGAAGTTGATTGACCAGTGCAGAATCCCAGTCCAAGCAATTACTGCAACAGTGGCATTAGGCATCGTACTTAGCTTCTTGCATCTCAGTTTAACCAGCTAAAATATGGATGGGATCACACCTCATAAATTTGCTGTAAGGAATAAACACATAAAAGCACAGAAGAGTACAAAATCAATAAAAGGTAGGTATGACAAATATGTAGAAAGACTTGAGACATTATCTATATACATCAAGAAGCCCTTATAAGCCTGTAGTTAAATACAATTTCGATACAACTTTTTTTTTTTTTTTTGTCTAGTAGGCATCATTAAAATAAATTCTGTGATTGCTCTTCAGTGGAGTTTGGGGAAACAGAGCTGTGGTGGGTAACTACTGCTAGGTTTGAAGAGTAGATGCTGAAACTACGCTCTTTGGAAAGAGCCAAAGGATGTATTTTACGGGAACCCAAATGTTAAGGTAGTACCCAAAGACAAAGCTAAGGAAGCTAAATTTGGTCAGTAAGCTCAAGAAAATAGTGCAGGGTTATGAGAAATTTAAAAAAATCCAAGAGTCATAAACCCAGGAGCTAATACTAGTAGGATGTATTGAGAAGTAAAAACAGATAGAAAAAAAGAAAATGGTTTTAAATATTTAAGATTAAATAATGTCATATTATTGAGAAGTAAAAACAAATAGAAAACAGTTGACTTTTATGGAAAGGGCAGAAATTTGAGAGCATTAAGCCTTTTATTTGGATTGTCATTAATAGGCAAAATATTACTTAACAAACAAAATAATCTGCATTGACTAGAAAATATACAAAAATATGTTAAGTGCCGTCTAAATTTTCTGGAATGTTATAGAATATGATATTTTGAGGTGACTATAACCCCAAATATGTTAGGTTGGAAGGCACCAGGAAACAAGAATTTACTCCATACCTGGAAATCTAATAATGTCTCTAGTTGTAAAAGGATTCTATCCTAAATAGAATAGAATATCAAAATATTTTCTTATGCCCTAACCGGTTTGGCTCAGCAGATAGAGCATCAGCCTGCGGACTCAAGGGTCCCAGGTTCGATTCCGGTCAAGGGCATGTACCTTGGTTGCTGGCACATCCCCAGTAGGGGGCGTGCAAGAGGCAGCTGATCGATGTTTCTCTCTCATTGATGTTTCTGACTCTCTATCCCTCTCCCATCCTCTCTGTAAAAAATCAATAGAATATATTTAAAAAATTGCCTTATAATTCAGTTATTCTCCAGAAATGAGTATCAGTGTACTAATCTCTGTATTTCTTGTTGCCATGCTAGTATTTGGGGAACATTTTTCTCTCTCGCAGCCTGCGTTATATAGGCCAGGCACTATTACCGCCTGGTTATCATACTTCTGAGGAAAGCACTCACTCAAGATAGATGACCCTGCTAATTTCAAGTTGGTTGATAGAGATACATTTTATTACCTGTCTATTTCTATGGGAATCACCGCCTACACAATGCACTGTGTCTTTGGTGTAGATAGGCAGACTTTGGGGAACCACATTTTCCAATCGCAAATGCCTGCAGATTTATCTCATGTGAGTTATGTAACAAAGTAGAAATGCATTAAACCCAATCCATGAACTATAAACACAAGCACTCTAATCATTGCCAAAGGCTGCAAACAAGTGAATCTCTAATGGCAGTATAAAAATACTATATATTGAGGAAATTAATGAAGAGGGAGGATGGAAAACTCTTTTTTTCCAAAAATGCATGAGTTAGTAAGCTGATTTAACTCGTACCCTGTTCTATAAAACCACCACATTTATTATTATTAATTCAATAGAATGTACCTTTGAGAACGACAGTTTTATTTATTTAATAGTGTATATGAACTTGATTTTTCTCTTTTCTGATGGCAAAATGGATGTTTATTGATTTTATTTCCAGTATTGGCCTCTGTATTAAACTTACATGTGAAATGGCCTAGATATGCCTAATAGGTATATTTTATTTTAAACTTGTTTTCTGAGGGAACAAATTTTAAGAAAGATTTTTTTTTTATGTTGACTAATGATCCTGAACCCATAATTGATAAATTACATTTTCTTAGATGCAGGGATTAAGAATCTCTCAATCTTAAGAGCATTACAGTACAGTCTAAAAGTCTCACAGGGCAACAAAAGTTTCAATATGGCAAATACTTTCCAATACATAATAACATTGGATAACCTAAAAACAAGCTCCTCTAATAAAAATCTAGCTCTTCAAATACCCACTCCCCGTCCAAGCATTTATTGAAAATATTTTTAGGTATAACACTGTAATTAAGATTTTAGTGAGAATATGTAGATGAAAGAAATAGAATATATAGCCGTTAATTTCAGAAAACATGAAATTTATTTGTGTAGACCATTAAGATTATAAAAAGTATACCTCCTGATAAATATTATATTGGTTCAGAATGTTTTACAAGTAATGATATAACATTATTTAATCCAAAAAACACAAAAACAAAAAAAATTCTGATTTAAACAGAAAATATTCAGATAGTAGGGATTCCAGAAAACAAACTTAGTTTTGTTTTGTTTGTATTCTAAACATGTAATATGCCTCATAGATCTTTCAATGCAATAAGTGAAAGGCTAAAAAAAAACAATTATAATTATCTCAAAGCATGCTAAAATATATTTAATAAAATTTCAAATACATTATTGATATACTAGAGGCCCAGTGGACAAAAATTTCTGCACTTGGGGGGGTCCCTCAGCCCAGCTTGTGCCCTCTTGCAGCCTGGGACCCCTCGGGGAATGCCCACCTGCTGGCTTAGCCCCCTCTCCCCGGGGAATTGGGGCTAAGCTGGCAGTCAGACATCCCTCTGGCAGCCCAGAAGCCCTCTGGGGATGTCCACTTGCCAGTGGGGAGCAGGCCTATGCTGCAGTCAGACATCCTTAGCGCTGCTGAGGAGGCGGGAGAGGCTCCCGCCATCACTGCTATGCTAGCAGCCATCAGCCTGGCTTGTGGCTGAGCAGAGATCCCCCTGTGGGAGTGCACTGACCACCAGAGGCAGCTCCTGCATTGAGCGTCTGCCCACTGGTGGTCAGTGTGTGTCATAGTGACCAGTGATTCCCAGTCATTCTGCTGTTAGGGTCAGTTTGCATATTACCCTTTTATTATACAGGATAGAGGCTTGGTGCATGGGTGAGGGCCGGCTGGTTTGCCCTGAAGGGTGTCCCGGATCAGGGTGGGGGTCCACTGGGGTGCCTGGCCAGCCTGGATGAGGGGCTGATGGCTGTTTGCAGGCTGGTCACATCCCCTTCAGGGTGGTGGTCCCCACTGGGGTGCCTGGCCAGCCTAGGTGAGAGGCTGATGGCTGTTTTCAGGATGGTCAGGCCCCCCACCCCCAGTGGGGACCCTCACCCCATGGAGGTTTGGCCAGCCTGGGTGAGGGGCTGATGGCTGTTTGCAGGCTGGCCACACCCCATTTAGGGTGGGGGGGTCCCCACTGGGCTGCCTGGACAGTCTGGGTGAGGGTCTGAGGGCGGTTTTCATGCTGGCCAAACCCCCTGGCAACGGAAGCTCCCAGCCTCTCTTTTTTTTCTTTTTTTTTTTTATTCTGAGATTTATTTACCTTCTATAATTGAAACTTAGTAGCCTTGAGTGGAGCTCAGAGCCAGCCAAGGCAGGTGGGAAGCTTGGCTTCCTCCATCGCCAGGGGCAACCCAAGCCTCCTGCTCGCTCCAGCTCCGTGGCCATGGCCGGCTGAAAGCTGGTATCTGGGGTTTAGCTTCTATAATTGAAACTTTGTTGCCTTGAGTGGAGCCCACAGCCAGTGGCAGCAGGCAGGAAGCTTGGCTTCCTCCATCACTGGAGCAACCAAGCCTCCTGCTTGCTCCAGCTCTGTGGCTGCTGGCCACCATATTGGTTGGGTTAATTTGCACTTGGTCGCTCTGATTGGCTGGTGGACATGGCTTAAGGTGTAGTGAAGGTATGGTCAATTTGCATGTTTGCCTGTTATTAGGTAAGATATCTTTGTAAACTGCTAACTATACTTAGCATAATAAAGCATAGTTTTTTATAGCAATAATTAATACTACATAAAATCATGGCACATTAGAGGGATTTTAAATAAAATTAGGAATGGGAAAAGAATTGCTAGGATCATCACTATTATTTAACTGTATCTCTTGTACAACATAATAGGAATACAAAATAAGAATATGCATTGGGGACAGAAATGTTATTTTTTAAAGACAAAATATTTGCCTAGCTAAAAAATGCAAAGCAATAGCCTGTGTACTAGTCAGATATTAGAAAAAATAAAGTAATTCATTAAGCACAGTTTCAAAATGAATGTACAGAGATAAACGGGTAGCTTACTGTATCTATTGCTGCATAACCATTTGTTCCTAATTTTAGCCAGTTAAAGTAGCAAACATTTATCTCACAGTTTCCTGGAGTCAGAAATAAGGAAGCTGCTTAGCTTGGTGATTTTGGATAAGGTCTCCCAAGAGGTTGCAGTCAAGCTGTCAGCCTGGTTTGCAGCCAACTCAAGATTACACTAGGGTTGAAGTATATGTTTTCTAAGCCCCTCAATATAGTTGCTGGTAGGTCTCAGTTCCACACAACCTGTTTGAGGGAGGGCTAGAGAGACAAAGAAACCAAGATCCAAATCCATGTCAAAATTGACATACCATAACTTCTGTCATATGCCATTACTCAGACAGATCAACCCTGGCACAATATGGTACGGTATATGGAAGTGTTAATATCAGGAGTTAGGGGTCATTGGACATTTTTAAGGATGCAGAGAAAGCAGTCAAAAAACAAGGTTACCCATCCATACACACAATATAGGACATTAAAAATATAGATATTTATTATAGTCCATTCTTGTGTTCTCTAAAACAATGGTCTCTAGCTACAAGTGACTATTTTTTCTCAGTTGCAGTAGCTACTTCTGAAGTGCCAAAAAGCCAGAGGTGAATAGTGACTCCCAAATTGAATTGCACAGAAATATACACTATTTAATTTTTCACAGAAAGATAATTTACGTCACAGTTATGAGGAGTGGAGAGAAAGCACTTCCAAAACATCCAATGACTCAGGTCTTTTTAAGCATTTTTTGTATGGTCAAATATAATATAAAATGAAAAGAAAACACACAAAAAAGGTGAGTCAGGCTCACATTTTGCTTAAGAGAATGGAAGTTAGATATTAAAAGAGCTCCTGGTTACAAAAATGAAAAGAAAGTTGATTTTGACAGGCAGGTTTTTAATTTAACTAGAAAATAAACACTTCTTTGATGATATTACTTAATATCCAACTGCAAAGTTGAACTTCAGTTGCTGAATGAATGGGTAATGTATAAAGTAAGCCATATAATGAAGGTGAATTTTTTGTTCCCCCTATTAGAGTTCTGTCATAAGTGTTCCCCTCCACGTCCTGCGTGGTTCAGGGTTCGGGTCTGGAAGAGGAGCCGCACAACAAATGAAATAGAAAAGACACGAGAATAATTTGGGAATATTGGGGGACCAGGCGAGAGAGTCCAACTCAAGAGGAAGGACTTCCACTGTGCTCAGGCCTCACCAAGCTTTTTATAGTGAGCAGTAAACAAGGCAGTGGTTACTAAAGTTACACTTTTCTTGTGAGTTTCACTTGTTTACACCATGGTTATACTTCCTGCACTTCCTCAGCCCCTTAGATTCCCAGATAAGATCTAGGGAGTGTTATAAGGTCAAGCCTAATTAAGCTAAGAGGATTGTGCCCTCTAAGCTAGGACTTGTTTGTGACTTTGCCAACAGGTCAGTCCGAGGCTTAACCCTATATTAGTTTCCCACAGAGTTCGATGATTTATATGCATAAAATATGAACTTTGTATTTAACATATTAGACACAGATACTATTTTGGAATAACTTATCTGGTCTATGCCTAATTTTACTATAGCATCATTTAATTTAATGAGTCATCTAATGGTGACCAAGAGAAATTACAGCCCTACGTTATAGAATAATATGTTATCAATGTGTCTTTATGTCAAAATTACCTTTATATCTTGGCAAGGTCAGTGTCTTCCTAAATAGTTATTTCTAATATGATTAAAATTCAAGGGTACAAAAGAACCTTACTTGTTACCATGTGAGTTTAGTTGATTGCTTTCCATTTCAATTTACATGGAATTGTTTCAAAAGCAAAGCAAAACAAAAGAGTGATTCTGCTGCTATGTATTCCTAACAAGGAACACATTTGATGGGTCCAGACTAATATGCAGAGAAATTCATCATTACTGTTCTTTCCTGAACCAGGTTGCATTTTCCAGACACATAAATGAATTACAACTGGATATATTTTCATGTGAAGAAAAAACCTCTCACATACCTCAGTTGTGCCCGTGTGTGAAGTTTTTGAGGACCATTAGTGACAGAGAACAAACATGGCCAAGTGGAAAGTGGTAGCAAAGATTTTAGATCGATCACTTACACCAGTGATGGCGAACCTTTTGAGCTCGGCGTGTCAGCATTTTGAAAAACCCTAACTTAACTCTGGTGCCATGTCACATATAGAAATTTTTTGATATTTGCAACCATAGTAAAACAAAGATTTATATTTTTTATATTTATTTCATATATTTAAATGCCATTTAACAAAGAAAAATCAACCAAAAAAATGAGTTTGTGTGTCACCTCTGACACGTGTGTCATAGGTTCGCCATCTCTGACCTACACCTTTGAAGGTGGCAGGGAACAAGGACCCTTGTGCTGTAAATGAAAATCTCACAAACTAGCCTAGAAATCAGCAGATGGTGAACCCTCAACAAGATTTTAAAAAATAATGTTAAATTAAGCTATGGAATCTTGGGCCACCTAATGCGAATGGGTCTGATTTTTCATTTTCTATTAAAAAGGGGACACAAATATTCCTCTGCTTTGAAAATGAAATTACAATTGGCACGCACATGAGGGCTGTCAAATAGCTGGAACTAAATAAATTTAATTATCTGCTTTGTATTCAAATATTATTTCCAATATGCCAATAACCACTTTTACTGAAAACATATTAGGTATCAGCAAGCTTTGGATAATCCCATTTGTTGGAGGAAAAGAAATATGTTAATAAGCAGAGATGAAGCCAGGTTTCTGATCATGTCAATATCTGCCTTCTCCTCTCTCAGAGAAACCAAGAACTCCTGGGTAAACCTGATGAGCATTTGAAAAATACTATCTTCCTATATAGTAAAAGCCTAATATGCTAAGTGTCCAGTCATTCTGTTGTCCATTCAACCAATCAAAGCACAATATGCTAATGATATGCTAAGGCCGCTCAACTGCTCACTATGCACTGACCAGCAGGGGGCAGACAGTTGACCGGTCGACCAGTAGCTATGATGTGTGCTCACCACCAGGGGGCAGATGCTCTGACTGGTAGATTAGCTTGCTGCTGGGGTCCAGCTTTTTGGGTCTGAGAGAGATGGGTTGGACATGCTCTGGAGCCCTCCTGCTCCACTCCCAGGCCCCAATCATGCATTGGTGGGGTCTCTTGGCCTAGCCTGTGCCCTCTTGCTATCCAGAACCCCTCAGGGGATGTCGGAGAGCCAGTTTTGGCCCAATCCCGCTCAACGCAGGAGCTGCCCCCTGGTGGTCAGTGCACTCCCACAGGGGGAGTGCTGCTCAGCCAGAAGACGGGCTTATGGCAGGCGAGTGTAGCGGCAGTGGCCGGTCCCTCTCCCGCTTCCGCGGCAGCACTAAGGATGTCTGTCAGTTGGACATCCCCAAGGGCTCCTGGACTGCTAGAGGTCACGGGCTGGGCTGAGGGAAACCACCCACCCCCCGCATGAATTTCATGCACCAGGCCTCTAGTTTTTAATAAAATAAGAAAATTCAGAGGGTTAAGATAATCTAGGATCCATTGTCCTTCGGACTTGGATACTGACTTCTGCTCCAAAATGTATAATCTCTGTGATTATGCCAAATTTCATTCTTTCCAAGGTTTATTTTTTTTAATCTCTACAATGAAAAAATAACCTTCCTTAACTTATAAGATTATTGTGAGAAGTAAGTGAAATAATTAGTTGGGTCTTTTTATCATATTAAATTATCAATTACTTATTATAATTAACATTATATTATTACTAGAGGCCCGGTGCACAAAATTCATGCACGGAGAGGGGATTCTCAGCCCAACCTGCACCCTCTCACAATCCAGGACCCCTTGGGGGATGCCCGACTGCCGGTTTAGGCCCGATCCCTAAACCGACAGTCAGACATCCCTCTCTCAATCTGGGACCGCTGGCTGCTAACCACTCGCCTGCCTGCCTGCCTCATCGCCCCTAACTACTCTGCATGCCTGCCTAATGGCCCCTAACCTCCTCTGCCTTGGCCCTCGCCACCACGGCTTTGTCCGGACGGTTGTTCAGCTGTCTGGTCTAATTAGCATATTATGCTTTTATTATTATAGATTATTTCACCAGAATAGCTTCCTACAGAATCTTAGCCTTGGAAAAGGCCTTTGGTCTAAGATCAGCCAACTTACCTTCAGAACTATTCAAAGATCTATGTCTTAACTTTGGCTTTTAATGAGAGATTTTCCCACATTTTTTGACAGTTATTGCAGGAAACTGCTGTATTATTGTTGTTACCTTTTATATTAATGCATTTTAGTGACCATTTTAATATTTTTTTTAGCCCCAAGCTGTCTCATATATGAATGGAACATATGTGCTTTTACGCCTTCCAGAAAAAATTAATTGTTAAAATATTTAAATTATTCTTCAAGTTGAAAAAAATCTTCACCTTTACTGATGTAAAAAATCTTAGGAGTCTGTTTCACATTAGGTTACTGCAATCTTAGATTCCTTCCTTTACATAAACATCATGTTTTCTCTATGACAGTGGCTTTTAACAAATAAAGTCACTTTTATTGCTTTAGGAAATTACTGAGGAGAAATATTCTATGTGTGGCAGTTTAGAAGATAAATCACTATCACTGTGGGAAGTAAACTTTCTTTGTGTCAGTTGATATAATAGATCCCAATAGATTTAACTCAGCCCTAATCTCTATGTAGGAACAGAAGTGGTTAAATTTTTTTCTATCAGTTTTCATCCAATCCTATAATATTTGTCTATCCAAAAGTATATAGTTAATTTTAATGACACATTGATTGAATATATACCATGGGAGTCTGAAAAGTGTAATGAATAAGACTATTGGCTTTGGAATACCTCCCTAAGTGCTGACAGGATGTCATGTCCTCTTCCCTATAACTTTCCTGTTCCATAAAATATGATAAATATCAACTTATCAAAATAATTATAGGATTAAATTAGATGAGTGCATGGTATCTGGCATATAAATTATTAAATCTCTTTCCTTGTCATGGTCCCATAATTATTATTATTATTATTATTATTATTATTATTATTTATTTAGCTAATTATTGCTCTATTGCTATACAGTTAGCTAGATAATTGTCTAAACCAAATCTTACTTTACTAATGCAGCACTTGTCCATCTTCTACTCAGAAAGGGCCTTTCTCTGCACTCCTATGATACTCAGCCCTGTATTTGATATGGCTTATATATGTCCATCTCTATCCTGAAGGTAATCAAAATCTTAAGATCTATATTATCCTCTCACAACGTTACCCATACAGCACTCCCTCCCCTCTGCCGGGCCCAGCACAGAAAGAACCTTTTACATCCATGGGCACAAATACATTTGAAAAGGAAGACAGAGATGAAGAGAGGAGAACAAAAGAGGACATGGAAATGAAAGGAGTGAGATGGAATAACATGGAATTAAAAAACAACAAAAGAAAACACAGAAAAAAACAGAGATTATGACATATAACACAAACCAAAGGAGAGAAAAGTTCTCTGCTATCACATAAGGAGAAAACTTCTGGTTTTCTTCTCTTCTTTTCCATTTATTTATTTATTTAGTTAGTTATTTTTAATTATTATTTTTTTACTTACCAACATTCAAGGGATTTTTAAGAGTACAATTAGTTTTGGCTCACACGTCTCAAACAATTGACCTCTGTAGGTAAATTCTGATTAGGCGAAAAATTGTCTTTATTTGAACATAGAAGTTTAAATCATCATGCTGCAATACTTTTGTTTCATGTGCCATACTTTTTTATTTTTAAATATATTTTATTGATTTTTTACAGAGAGGAAGGGAGAGGGATAGAGAAGTTAGAAACATCGATGAGAGAGAGAAACATTGATCAGCTGCCTCCTGCACACCTCCTACTGGGGATGTGCCCACAACCAAGGTACATGCCCTTGACTGGAATCAAACCTGGGACCCTTCAGTCCGCAGGCCGACACTCTAGCCACTGAGCAAAACTGGTTAGGGCAAAATGCCACAGGAAAATGATAATTCCCAGTCTTAGCCATTGAAGAGAATACTAACTAATTTAATACTAACTAATTTAATACTACCTAATTTAATACTAACTAATTTGATGATAATTCTACTCTCCCTTTCTAATGATTAGATAGCTAATGCAACACCCTCTCTACTAATGAGGCCCTGAAGACATTTTCAGGGCTTCTAGGAAATACATCTTTAAAATATATTTTTATTGATTTCAGAGAGGAAGGGAACAGGGAGAGAGAAAAACATCCTATATAATAAAAGGGTAATATGCAAATAGACTGAATGATAGAACAACCAAACAACCAATCAAAGTGTAATATGCTAATGATATGTTAAGGCTGCTCAATTGCTTACTATAATGTGCACTGACCACCAGGGGGAAGATGATCCAACCAGTAGGTTAGCTTGCTGCTGCAGCGGGGCCAATCTGGACTGAATGAGATGGGCCAGGAACACCCTGGAGCCCTCCCGCAGTGCCTTCTAGGCCCAAATGTGCACCAGTGGGTTCCCTCAGTATGGCCTGTGCCCTCTCACAATCCAGGACCCCCTCAGGGGATGTTGGAGAGCTGGTTTCAGCCCGATCCCTCAGGCCACTCCCCTTGGGATGGCGCCAGACACAGGGCTCATGGCTAGTGGCACTGCTGTGGCAGCACGACTTTCTTCCTATCAGGAGTGATTGGGTATAAGCCTGCGGCAGGCACAGTGGGGCCAGGATGAGCGGGAGTGGCAGGTAGGAGCTGCAGGCGGCATTGGACTGCATGTTTTAGCCAGATCCCTGCAGGCCACCCTGAGGGACCCCACCTTTGCACAAATTCATGCACCCGGCCTCTAGTCAATGATAAGGGAGAATCATTGATTGGCTGCCTCTTGCATGCTCCGCACTGGGGATGGAGCCCACAGCCTGGGCATGTACCCTTACTGGTAATTGAATCATGCCCTCCTTGTTTAACCACTGAGCATGCCAGCCAGACACTAGGAAATATATTTTAGTTACTAACAAAAGAAGATAAATATAGTGTTGCTGTTGTTTGTTTGTTGCCTATGAACAGTAGTGCACACACTTGTGATGCTTGGAGCTGCTGTAGCAATCTAGGGCCCCAGAGGTAAACCAACAGACATGATAAGGCTGAGAGGATAAAAATTGTGAAAGGAATCTGGACTCCCAGTGCCTGTTGGGATGTAAATTTACTAGCAGGACTTATTATGTGAGATAATATACCTTTATTATTTAGTTATTTTGACTTCACTTTTTTGTTGTTTTTACTTGCAGGAACCATCTTATTTAACACATCATATTTATGGAAGACAACTAAAAATATTTTAGCTAATAGATACTGGTCTATAGAATTTAAAAACTACAAATCATTACTGAAGATATCTTCAAAATTGAAATATCATTTCCCCAGTGAACTACTTTGTTTTTCTATTTTCTAAATATTAATCTTTTATAAAGCAAGCAATTTATACCAGCAGAAAAAATACTGTGCTTTGTTTACTATTTGATACAACTTTTTTCATAACATATAGACAGTTTTCAAGAAATAATTAGCTTTAAGAAATCATATTTTGATTCTTTTAAAATTTGAGTTAAAGAAATATTGTATTTGCAATTGCCCCATGAATGTGTTGACTCAAGATAACTTTAAAGCTACTTTCCAAAAATTTATTAAACCATACATGAACCATCTTTTTAATATTATTGTACTCTCCAAGGATCAAGCATTATCAGAGAGTTGTTGTCAATAACTGTCAAGAAATGTGATTATGTTTTAATTTATGCTTAGACTACTAAAACAGTACATATACATGAAAATTTATTGAAACACCTGGTCCATAGATATAACATATTTTTCAAGGCTAGGAAAGAAAATTAGTAAAGGGAATATGCTTGGGCAAACCCTCATCAGATCCAAATGAGATAAATTTTGAAATCTTCTTCTGTTTGAGAAGATGTACAAGATCAATTTCCCTAGTGATCTAAATGAATTCATTCCTAATATGCCAGTAATTGACATTCATTGGTTAGAATTTAATTGCAATACTTATTTAACTAGCCAATTTTAATGACGGCAAAGGGTCATTTTTAGTCATCTTGATTAGAGGAATAAATAAGGGAGTAAATTAAAGTTCTGAGTTTTCATACTTTTTGAAACTCATTTCATTGGTTCTTAATAGAAAAGTAATGCTAGATTGGCATAAAATTTAAATGGTGCTTATATGCATGAAAAAAAATATGTCTGTGAGCATATACCACAATTAAAAATTGAATATTTAAATATTATACTTGGAAATAATATTTTAGAAGTAAAATATAAATACCAATTTTAATATCTTCAAAAAATGAACCAACTTTATTTGGTAAAATGTATTCTCTGAGATTTGAATACTGTCCTATTCACTACTGCAAATTTATTTTTCAAAGACCTTTTGTTTCAAAGTTGAAGCATGCACTTAGTTTTTTGAGGTAAAAAAATTACAGTTATGAGTTCAATCACAGATGCATTCACCTCAACTTCCTGACAAATTAATTTCACATTTTTAATATCATATGACAGTTTGGGTTATTAGAGTCACATTTATTAAATATGCCAACGTTATGTCTATACTTATGAGGTTGTTGACTGAAGATGACAAAATAATTGCTGTATTATTATCTTTTTATTTTATTTTTTATGAGTTAAATTACAGATGCATTCACCTCAACTTCCTGACAAATTAATTTCACATTTTTAATATCATATGACAGTTGGGGTTATTAGAGTCACATTTATTAAATATGCCAAAGTTATGTCTATACTTATAAGGTTGTTGACTGAAGATGACAAAATAATTGCTGTATTATTATCTCTTATATTTTATTTTATTTTTTTCGTTGTGCATCAAAATTGAGCAGAAGGCACAGAGACTTCTCATACTGCCCCTACCCGATATGTGCATCGCCTTCCCTGTTATCAACAACAATCAATAAACCCACAACGACACATCATCATCATCCAAAGTTCATCATGGTGCTATTCCTTCTACAGGTTTTAACAAATTTAAGATGACATATATCCACCATTATAGTCTCATACAGAGTAGTTTCACTGCCCTAAAAATCTTCTATACTCTGCCTATTATATTCTTTTAATGGCTAATAAAGAATTGACCTTAACTATGTGCATAAAATTAAAGTATGTGAAGGTTTAATGCAGCCTTTAACCATTTAATATTTTTTTAAAGAAAGTACAAGAATCTCAAGGTATGTAAAACTACATGTTTTCTAGAAGCAAAGTGAGCTCTCTTCCCCTTATATTAATGTTCATTGTTTCTCCATATTTTCATTTTTGAGCTTAAATCACCTGACTGGGATCAAATTTCTTCATGGCTTTAGGAGATAAATTGCCTATTTCTTGCTCTCTTTACTCTTTTTCTTTAAAAATTATAGTGCTTAGACATAAACAGCTGCCAGATGGGGTGAATCTGAGAGCTGCTCATCTCTCCCATGCATTGCTGTGGAAACAGAAACGCAAGCTAAACACTGCTGCTTTTCACAGCCATCTGTGAGAGCACCTTGATATAACAGGGTTCTCACTTACACCTGTTTTGGTGATACATTTTGAAATATCATATTCTGAGAGGATAGGTTCACCAATATTAGCTGAAGAGAATCAGCCCTGCAAAGCTTTCCTTGTTATAAAATATTTCAGGACAGAGTTAGAGACATCTGCATACTTTGGTGTCACTTTCCCTGGTGGCTTTGTTGGAAATTTTATGGAAATGTGGATTTGGTCACAAGACTCTGTAACAGTGAAATGGTTGTAATCTTCCTTGGAGAGCAGGGGATGGAATATATAGCACAGAAACAGGGGAGAAACCTGTGTGAATTTTGTGTTTTAAGAGCTGATGAAATGGCTGACAACATTGCCACCTAGAAGCTGCCATGAGTGCTGTGAAACGCCCTATGTGAAAATATTAATGGTAGCGTTTTTCCATGAAGTTTCTGCTTGTGAATGGCGGAGAGTAGGTCACATTGTGGCAAAATGAACTGCTCTCATTATCAAGCTTTGGATAGGCTCCTTGATATTTATTGTATAACCAGAGGCCCAGTGCACAAAATCTTGCAGGTAGAGTCCCTAGGGCCTACCCTCCTGAGATCAGGGCAATCTTCTGCCCATTCGCCAGTCCCCAGTCTGAACACCACCTCCACTGCCAGCCTGTCAGGCCGTTGGGATCACCAGCTCATCCCCAGCTGCTCGGGGACTCAGGCCTGTGGAAGGCAGGCGTCAGTAACCTCACCTCCATGCACGTGTGCTGGGTTGGCCGCTGATGGAATGTGCTGCCCGCTTGGGGCCACTCACGCTGACACTGCTGCTGGGGCTTGATGCACTGATAAAAGCTGCAGGGCACACCCACAACCTACCTGCCCTGCATGAGCGGCCCGAGCAGGCAGCTCATTCCATCAGCAGCTGGCCTGGTGCACACGAATGGAGGTGAGATCACTGGCGCCTGCCTTCCAAAGCCTGAGCCACCAGGCAGCCAGGGATGAGCTGGTGATCTCAATGGCCTGA
Organism: Myotis nattereri; assembly: GCF_964212035.1. Classification (NCBI taxonomy): domain Eukaryota; kingdom Metazoa; phylum Chordata; class Mammalia; order Chiroptera; family Vespertilionidae; genus Myotis; species Myotis nattereri. Next base: position 211,163,731 of record NC_138075.1, on the reverse strand, counting down.
CAGCCAGCCCGGTTTTCCCGCCACCTGCGCCGATTCCCTCGTTCACCATTGCTGATCCATCAGAGCCTGCGAGCCAGGGGCAGGGACCAAGAGGTCAGGCATTCAGCCTGCTCACCAGTCCCTAGTCCTGTCCTGCCCCGCTTGTGGGCCCGGGGGACGGACCGAGAGGTGCTCAATGTACCTCATGGTGACTGGTCATTTGGTCGTCCTGGTCATCATGGAAACGAGATATATATATATATATATATATATATATATATATATATATATATAGTATCTTTTAAAAGTATCTTAAACTATTTTAATCTCCCATCAACTCTTAAAAGCATTTGAAGCAGGGAAATAGCCACAGTCCCATAGATAACAGTTTAACATAGTTTAAAATTAGCTCTATCTCTGAAATTAGTTCCAAAGCTATTTTCTCCACACCATAGTGCTTTTAATAGAAGAATAATACTCACATGCAAAATTACAGAATCAGAGGGAATTCTTGAAAAGGGGACTGAAGAGGGAGACTTGAACTTTAGTGTCAGTATAAAGAATTTGGTTTACTTGGGCAGCAAATCTTTCATGAAATGACAGGGCCTTGAAAGATCATTTAGAATACAAGAATAAAAAATATTTGATTTTTTATAGTTTGAATAAATGTAGAGTGGACAGGTAAAATACAGGAAATGGTTAAATTTGAATTTTAGATGAACAATGAATATTTACTACAAGTACATCTTACATAATAAAGAGATAATATGCAAATTGACCATCATGCCCTCACAGAAGATTGCCACCCCCATGTGGTCACAAGATGGCCAGCAGGGGAGGGTAGTTGGTGGCAACCAGGACTGCGGGGGAGGGAGGGCAGTTGGGAGTGACCAGGCCTGCAGGGGAGGATAGTTGGGAGGGACAAGGTCTGCAGGGGAGAACAGTTAGGGTTGACCAGGCTTGCAGGGGAGGGCAGTTGGGGGTGATCAGGCTGGCAGGTAGAAATGGTTAGGGGCAATCAGGCAGGCAGGCAGGCGGTCAGTTGGGAGCCAGCAGTCCCAGATTATGAGAAGGATGTCCACCAGGATCAGGTCTTAACCAGGAGTCAGACATCCCCTGAGTGTTCCCAGATTTGAGAGGGTGCAGGCCAGGCTAAGGGACACCCTGACCCCTTGTGCACGAATTTCATGCACCGGGCCACTAGTCCTATATAAAAAAAGGTTAATATGCAAATTGACTGAATGGCAGAACTACAGGTCACTATGACACAAACTAACCAGCAGGGGGCAGACACTCAACACAGGAGCTGCTCCCTGGTGGTCAGTGCGCTATCACAGGGGGAGCGCCGCTCAGCCAGAAGCCTGGCTAACAACTGGCAAGTGCAGCATCAGTGGCGGGAGCCTCTCCTGCCTCCGTGGTTGCCAGACATTCCCCAAGGACTCCCAGACTTTGAGAGGGCTCAGGCCAGGCTGAAGGACCCCCCACACTTGTGTGCATGAATTTCATGCACCAAGCCTCTAGTTGTTAAATAAGAATGTGATACTGAAACTATGATGGTCATTTTGCAACAATGATAGAACAAACACACTGAAAACACAGAAGTGTTGAAAATAGCCTGGATTTCTTATATCAAAACTGGATTGTCACCCAAGCCTTAGACTGTGTACCTCTTGACCCCTTGTTATAAAAAAGTTTTAAATATTTACTCATTTGTTTCTTGCAACTAAATGTATATCAACAAAAGATTGAAAAGTCTCAATTTATCTTACTTCTAATAAAAATATTTAAAGAGAACTTTGGAATTTCTCTCTTGTATTTAACAATATTTACTTTATTACTGTCATGTACAATATACTGTCTTGGACACAAGTTCCTTTGTGGTATTGGAAATGAAGAGGAAGGGATCCCAGAATTTAACTAGGGCACCTAGGTGAAATGGTAAAAAATGGTGGAGGATTAAATTTGGTAGATGACAGAGAATTAATGACATTTAATTTTTGTAATGACTCAGATATCCAACTATAACACTTATGAAGTAAGTTTTATATATGTAATTAAGTCACTAGTAAGCATTATATATATATATTTGAGTCACAAGTACATAGGTGAAAGTTAAATGTATATGAAATGGCCTAGGGAATGAATGTGCATGGAGAAGAAAAACAAACAAACAAAAAAACACAAAAAGGGACCCATGGATGTTTTCTGGCATAGTCAGTTTATTCAGAAACAGGAACTATTAAAGAATATAGAGAAGTTGTATCCCAGGAGAAATATCAAGAATTCTTTTAAGATCAATTACATTAAACACTGCCGAGCAGTTGCTTAAAATGAAGACAAAGCAACTTTATTGATTTTAGCAATAAATGCTCTTTGTGACCTTGGTGAGAACTTCAGGAGGTATAATTAGAACTGGATTAGGTAAGTTAAATAGCGTTTCAGCACTTTCATGTCAATTGTTTTGTTTTGTTTTGTTTGCAGTAGATGGAAAAAAATGAGACAGAAGATCAAGAGAGGTGTGTGATCAAACACATGTATTTGTATGCTTCCAGTAACTGCTGGAGTATAGTGATGGGCATTAAAGAGGGGATGACTTCTAGAGCAAATGTGAGAACAGTAGTCTTTGTTAACTGATAACAAAAATTTTACATTGTGAAATTAAAGAATATGAGGCCACATGTAAATAAGATTGTTCAGTTGTTGACAAAATAATTATAAGGTCTTAACTGATGGGATCCATTTTCAAAATAAGTTTTCAGGCAACATTCCAGCTATACGTGAAGAATAGAGGCGGCATTGGTGGTCTAAGAAGAAACTTGAAAATATAAAATAGTTGTCTGAGATCAAAATAAAACAAGTGTAATAGAGACATATTTGGATTTCTTAAAGTTGACCATTTGGTTTTTAATTATTTTATTTTTAAATGTATTTTATTGATTTTTTTTTACAAAGAGGAAGGGAGAAGGATAGAGAGTTAGAAATATCGATGTGAGAGAAACATTGATCAGCTGCCTCTCACACAGCCCCCCTCCACTTCCCCTGGGGATGTGCCCACAACCAAGATACATGCCCCTGACTGGTGCTGAACCTGAGACCCCTCAGTCTGCAGGTCGATGCTCTATCCACTGAGTCAAACTAGTCAGGGCTGGTTTTTATTTCTTGAATTTAAGATGAAAACAGTTTCTCCAGAAACTTTAGGAGTGTGGATATTTGGTTTCAACCATTGTTTAGAATCCATGTAAGGATAGAAGTGAAAAGCAAGAGTCATGATCACTGTGAAAAACCCATGCTGTTCAGAGTTTGGGTGTCTTAGAAAATGTGGTCAATGAAATAAAACTGTGACACATGTCTAAACAAAACAACTGTCAATGCATATCATAAGCTCCTTCTAAATAAAGGACTCCAGTACATTTAAAAAGGTGATTGGGGGTTTTAATCTGTTGAAAGAACTGTTAAAATATGGAAAGCAAAGTTTTAAAGGAGGTAGAGTTCTTGTGCATAGCCAGTTCCAGGTTGTGACTATGAGCGCGCCTGAAGGAAAGATGGAGATAAGATCAAGGACCTGAGATAACTAGTTATTTAATTATTACATGAATCATGCCCATGGATGATATATTTTCAAGAATCCAAGAATTAGAGCTGAAGAACAAAACAGGGCTCAGCAAGTGACCAATAACTGGAGAAATAAGTAGGAAATCTGAAGGTGAGATCAAAGAGAGACTCAGTTGGTGGTACTATGTTTGATGGAATATTCTCAACACATCAGAGCTTTTAAAGCAGAAAAGAAATGTGGCTTGAAAGAGGCAATAAACTTTTATGCATTGGATGTGGGGCAATAAAGAGAATAATAATGATAATTTTAAAACAGTTTCCATTTAAGAAAACTAGAGGGAGATAGTATCCTCGGAAGATCATGAGCATTCAATGTCTGGAATGTCTTAAGAGTTCCTTAGAGGAGACATCATTCTTGGTTCATACTTTATACTAATTGGTGTTTCTTCTGAAGTTCCTGATGATGTTTTAGATGGTCTGGAGAGAAAACAGTAACTGTCACTAGTATATTGAGTCCTCTTTTATTTATTTCTTCCCTCTAATGCCAACAGTAGTCATTTGTGGAAATGTCAGGAACTACTAATGTCCTTATCACTTCGGAGGCCTGGGGAACTTTACTGGCATTTAAAATACAACCCCCCACCCCATGTTAGCCTCATAGAAAATTAAAATAGCACTGACAGCAATAACAACAAGCCAAAAATAGATAGGGCAAATATTTAATATACATATGTGTTTAATATACATATAGAAATACCTCAATTGCTTGCTCATCTTCTCACCTATATTTAACACACACACACACACACACACACACACACACACACCACACCACACCCCACACAGAATAAGTACCTTAAAACATCAACAGTTTTAAAATTATTCTAACATAGTGATTAATTGTCAAATAATTTAAGACCTGTACTGAGATAAGTTTGATTCTTTTTATTGATTAAGGTATTACATATGTGTCCTTATGCCCCATTGCCCCCCACCCCCACTCATCCCCTCACCCCCCTGTTGTCTGTGTCCATTGTTTAGGCTTATATGCCTGCATACAAGTTCTTTGGTTGATCTCTCCCCCTTACCCCCAACCTCCCCTGCCTTCCCTCTGAAGTTTGATGGTCTGATCGATGCTTTTCTGTCTCTGGATTGGTTTTTGTTCATCAGATTATGTTGTTCATTATATTCCACAAATGAGTGAGATCATGTGATATTAATCTTTCTCTGACTGGCTTATTTCGCTTAGCATAATGCTCTCCAGTTCCATCCATGCTGTTGCAAATGGTAAGAATTCCTTCTTTTTTACCACAGCGTAGTATTCCACTGTGTAGATGTACTAAAGTTTTTTAATTTACTCATCTGCTGATGGGCACTTAGGTTGTTTCCAAATCTTAGCTATGGTAAATTGTGCTGCTATAAACATAGGGGTGAATATATCCTTTCTGACTGGTGTTTCTAGTTTCTTGGGATATATTCCTAGAAGTGGGATCACTGGGTCCAATGGGAGTTCCATTTTTAGTTTTTTGAGGAAACTCCATACTGTTCTCCACAGTGGCTGTACCAGTCTGCATTCCCACCAGCAGTGCACAAGGGTTCCTTTTTCTCCGCATCCTCGCCAGCACTTGTTTGTTGATATGTTGATGATAGCCAGTCTGACAGGTGTGAGATGGTACTGCATTATTGTTTTGATTTGCATCTCTGGGATGATTAGTGACTTTGAGCATGTTTTCATATGTCTCTCAGCCTTCATTATGTTCTCTTTCACAAAGTATCTATTTAGATCCATTGCCCATTTTTTGATTGGGTTGTTTATCTTCCTTTTGTTAAGTTGTATGAGTTCCCTATAAATGTTGGAAATTAAAAACCCTTATTGGTGATAACATTGGAAAATATGTTCTCATTCAGTGGGCTTTCTTGTTGTTTTGTTGATGGTTTGATGTGTTTTATAAAAATATGTGACTTTTATTACGCTATAAAAAGTTAACTATGTAACATTATTTTAGGTAGTGATGTGAAGGTTTATTGTGAGATCATTACCCCAAAACATCTAAGATTTATCTATTATACTACCCAAATTTGGATTTAGTCCAGAACAATTACATTTCTTGAATCCAGAGTGCTAACATCATTTCTATTAATGTTTAAGTTCAAGGGAATATAGTTGAGACTGTTAAAACTTGATTTCTTTGCACCAATGCTAGCACTTAATAACAGTTTTAACTCAACCTTGTAGTCATGCACTTTGACAATTCTAAAATATTCTATATACTTGATTGTATATTTGAAAACTACTGAGTTACAAAATTAATAAGTATAGTAGCTTTGTTTTACATCTCTGATATAATCATGCCTCATCTGTATTTAAGTCAAATACTGTAATTAAAATGTTTATGACAGTTAATTGCAATAAATTGTAAAGTGATTGAAGGTATGTTAATGATCTCTAGAAACTAATGACTTAACCAAGATAGGAGGATCATAAGCTATCATTTGACTTCTTAGTATTTACTGTTTTAAGCATTTTTCAAGAATTACTACATTGAAATCTCACCTCAACTCTTTTAGGTGAAAAAATATTATTATCTTCTTACAGATTAATGAATTATGGCATAGAAAATTTGCATAATTTGTTCAAGGTCAATTATCTAGTCTAGTCAGTTGTACACCAGGATCTGAATCCAGGCAATCCAACCTTCAGAATTCGTATTCCTAACAATGTCACCCATGCTGTTCTAAAAACATAGCATTGATGGCCATTTTTCTTTGAATACATTGAATATAGTTTGTGAAATGTTATTTCTCAGAAAACTGAATATAAGTGGGTAAAACAAAGAGAATTGCCTTTCTCTTTTCATTAGCATAGTTACAGATTTACACATTTTGAAAATAACCTAAGGAAAAACAATAGAAAAAAACATACTTCTGTGAAGTTTGCAAATGTCAGAAGATAAAACATTCAAGTTATCAAATTAAATCTTCAAGCTCAAGGATGAAGCAATATCTAACAACAGAATGTCGAGATAGAATATAAAGAATTCATTGACTCTATAAAATGTTTTATTCATATATTGGTAAATGAATACATTACTATTTGAAAACATTTTTGTTTTTCACATAACCTACATCTTGGACTATGAAGTAGCTTTATTTTTTAATGCATAGTGCAGTCATAGTTACATAGTTTTGCTTATTTCATTAAAAGAAATCATTGTTACCCCTTTTGGTGTTAAAACCATACTATATAAAATCTGCTCTACAGTAATTAGAAGTTTTATTTGTGTGATAGGAAAAAACAATAATTTCTTGAAATGGAGATGAATGTATAAAGCAACTAATTTTTTATTGTAAATTAAAATAAACCTGATGCAGCTTAGTGATGGTTTCTTTCATATGTATGTTAATGAATACACTGAGTTATTCTAAATTTCAAGTACAATGATTTCTAGAACCAAACCTGAAATATAGCCCAAGAATGTGTAGAATGATGGTAGGGCGTGCAAAGGCCTGTTTTCTCAGGTTGCCAGATAACATTCAGTTTGCGCAGGTATTAGAATTTCATATAAACAACAGATATTGGTTTAGTAGTGTATGGCCCTAGACATATTCACTGTTTATCTGAAATTCTAACTGAACTGGGTGTCCTGTATTATGCTTTGCTAAATCTGGCAACTGTATGGATCCTGCATGGCTCCTTGGGCCTCAGTTGTGATCTTGGCTGTTAATCTAGTTTTTCTGTATCATACCTTGGGGTTAAAATTCTTTAAAATTCTGCTGCAATTTATTTTCCAAAAATAGTTAAGTTGCTTCATGTTACTATGAAGGGTCACTCGGACAAGTGTTATTAATGAGCAAAATGTAGTATGATTTGAACATATTAGCAAAACAAAGCACTGACACTTTTAGGAATTAATTCCATTCTCAGACTATTCATAGATATTTCAGCAAAACAATAAAGCAGGTGTCATTTTTTTATCATAGTTCATGGAAAATTATTTTGAAGGAAATAACTATTGTAGAAATCTTTTAGGAAAGAACTTATGTATACATAACTGTATAGCTTTTTGCAACAGAAAACTGTGTTTTGCAGCTGTTTTAAATTTTATTTTTAGCTTGTAGTCACTCACCCTTTTATTCAATTCTCATTGTTAATTTGAACAGATAATTTAGAAAGACTGGTGAAGCACAAAATGTATTTGTCTTGTTAATTTTGTTAACAACTGAAGCTACAAGGAGAGTGCATTTTCATAAATAGCTATGACAGCTGCCTAGTTAAAAGCATGAATTCTTCATTCAGCAGATGATCTCTAAAGTGAAGTCAGGATGCTTCCTCCTTATGTTCATTACTCTTTGCTAAAAAAAAACAAAAACAAAAACAAAACAAAAACAAAAACAAAAAACCCCACAAAATACTAAAAACATCCAAACAAGTATTAAGATGGATAACATATATTCAAACAGAAAAAATTTGTCTACAGTCTTTATCATGACCATTTAGGAAAACAGAGAAAAAAAAGGAAGCTCTACACTGTGAAAACACCATAGTCCTAAAGAGTGTCCAAGATTATACACATCCCTGCTCCCCAAACCATCTGGACTGGACAGCCCATATTTCCTGTTTGAAGAAGAAATAGATTGGATGATCTCCCTGAGTAATACTGCACCTCATTTTACATCATGGATGCTGAAGAAGTTGATTGTAGTTCAAAATATCTCTTGGGCAATAATACACATTCTGCATTATTAATTCTAAATGAAAAAAAATCCTAAATTAGAGCATCATAATTATAGGTGATTCCTTTATCTTATTTTTTTTTCTTACTCAATAACTCCTATTTTAAGTGCTGTGTCCCACTTTTTTATACTAAAACTAATATTAGAGAAAATAAAAACAGTTAATTCTGTTAGCTCATAAAATAGTCTTAGAAAGTCACTTCTAGTTCCTTTCCTATGTATTTGTATCTAAATATGTGAATGTCTATCACATTCATTGCATTACAGATGTACTTTTCATCTTATGATTTACTAAATAATTAATTATGCTATGAATTATTACTATAATGAGTTAATAGTTGAGTGACTTAAAATATTATTAATGTATTTTAATTATTTTGAATATCTACAAAGTGAATATCTTGAGGTTGTGGGCATGAGAAATATCAATTCTTGTGAAAGACTCCCTTTCTTTTGGAAAATAAGCAGAAACGTCCCTTTCCTGTATGTTTTACAAAAGAAAACGAAAAGTCCATCCATTTAAAAAATATTTAAAAGTCATTCTATATCAAAATGCAAAAGTTGCAAACTGAAATATTAAGTGTTCTGTTAAGTAATGTAAATTAGGTTGCTTTTAGATTACATACTTAAGGAATTTAGACCCTTAGAATTTTTTTTTATATATATTTTATTGATTTTTTACAGAGAGGAAGGGAGAGAGATAGAGAGTTAGAAACATCGATGAGAGAGAAACATCGATCAGCTGCCTCCTGCACATCTCCTACTGGGGATGTGCCCGCAACCCAGGCACATGCCCCTGACCAGAATCGAACCTGGGACCTTTTCAGTCCGCAGTCCGACGCTCCATCCACTGAGCCAAACCGGCTTCGGCAAGAATTTTAAAATCATTCAGATTTTTACTATTTTGCTAGTGTTCAGGGTCTATCTCAGATATTATTTAAAGTTGAATAATCCTGTGTTTAAGAATGTTTTATGATAATTATGTGGGGCTGGGGTGTCCTATGAAAGAATTTCATGTGAATGTCCATCATTCCCAGATTGGAATAAGTTGTTTTTCACTTGAGTAGGGAAAAAGTCTTTGGGCACAAAATTGTCTCTCCTTTGTTATGTGTGAGTCTTGGAGGACCTTAGGATTCCCACATTATGTTTAAAAACTGGAAGCCACTTGTTTGTGACATGTAAGTGTTTTTCAGAACTGAGACCCATTAAAATGAAGCTTTGGTAAAGTTTGGTAGTTTTGGGGGGGGAGTTGAAAAAGAACTAAATGTGTATAAGATAGGAATAAGTATGAGAAAAGATCCTAAAGAATTCTGGGGCCTCTGAATCAGCAAAGAATAATGACATGGAGATTAAGCAGACTCAGCAAATGACAGACAGGGCGACTAATTTTTAAAACACAGAAGAACAAACCTGTGGATTCAAACAATTTTACAGAAATTCTAAATGTATTTTAAATTTTCACAGGATGATTGCCCTGTGAGCAGCAAGCAACCAGACCTGTTTTCCATTTTACATCTTTATCTTCTAAGATAGTTTTCATGGGACTTATGTTTGTTTGTCGTAGAAGTAAATGGTAAAATATAATTCTCTATCAATAAATTTGCATTATAGAAAACTTTCACAGAACTAATCTATCTCGTGAAGTAAGTCTTACTTATCTGAAGGAATCTGTAGGCACAGATATGGCTATTTACTCATTTACTACATTTAGCGCATATACTTTTGTTCTGTTATATTTCTCCAAGACTTTCATTCTTTATCAAACCTGTATAAAAAAGCTCAGGTTTAACCATTTTTTCAATTCTTTATTTTCTTATGAAGGCTCCTGTGTCATGTAAAACTTAAATAAATGGGCACACTTCTCTTTTGCTAATCAGTTTTTTGTTACAGAGACCCCGTTGAAAACCTATAAAGGTAGAGGAAAAGATATTTTACTCCCCTACACCTGTCTACATCTCACCCATACATTGTAGAACTTAAACACTTCTGTTCCTTTGAAACTCATCAAAAAGTACTTGTTCAATTTCTTCTAAACCTTATAGAAAGCTAACTCAACAGAATAATAAACATTTCATTTTTATCTATTGTGGTTTTATGTGCCAAGATATGCGCTATTGTCTTGGTAGGCATTATCTTGCATAATTTGTAGAGAAAATTAGGGTAGATTTCACATGCTCAAAGATGAGCACTGACAACTGTTAGGCCGTTGCCAATTGTCACAGGGGAAATAATGAAAAGAGTGAAAATTTGGTCCCACTTCTGTCTGATTGCAGAGCCTGTACTCTTCAAAATTGTTCCATGCTGTATCTCTCCTCAGTCTCCTGACATCATTAGAAACTAACATCTACAACACACATAGCTTTTAAACTAAACTACCAAAAATAGGCTTTCTGGTTGAGAAGCAAGTTGCTTAGACATCAAGGTCTCCTTTTCATGGGTCCCTCCAGGTAGCCTCCCCATCTGTGCCTCCTCTATGAACTTTTTGTCATGAGCTCATGTAACTAACTCATTTTCAGCTTCTCGTTTGCCTCGGTCTTTCATTACTGCCTCCCAGATACCATACTCACTAAATGAAACACCTGCGTTATGATATTATATCTACACTTCCAAACTCTTTATTTTGGAATGGGGTTCGTGTGCAACAGCCTAGTAGTTAAGCTAACTGATTATTTCCCCATTATTTATTATTCTTTATTGATTAAGGTATTACATATATGTCCTTACCCCTCCCATTGCCTCCCACCTCCCCCACTCATGCCCTCACCTCCCCCCGCCCCCAGTGTCTGTGTCCATTGGTTAGGTTTACATGCATGCATACAAGTCCTTTGGTTGATCTCTCCCTCTTACCCCCGCCCTCCTTTACCTCCCCTCTGAGGTTTGATGGTTTGATCCATGCTTCTCTGTCTCTGGATCTGTTTTTGTTTGAGTGTACATTTCTGCTAAGGAGTAACTTTTACAGCTATGTTTTTTACATTTAGTTCTTTCCTACTATATTCCCCTTGCCTCTCCTTAGAGTGTATTTTATTCATCCCAGGACATAACAGTCAAGGACACCCACAATTCTTTTGTTAGTTTAAGTTCCTGCTATCACAATTTCCAAGTTACCATGTAAGGCTTTTCTGTGTTATGAAGTGAAAGTTTTGTTTTATGGATATTGGAAGTGGTGGAACATGATAACCTGAACAATAAAACATGTTCCATTTGCTCTAAAATTCCATTTTCCCCCTCTTTTACTGTGTTGTATTTTTCTAGAGTTAATTCCTTTGTATTTATTTTTAAAAATGTTAAACATCAACTCTCTCAAAACAAAACAATAAACTATGTCAAACCCACGTGCCAGACCCAACATCATCTACTGAGGAGGGTCCTTAAATATCAAACAGTAATTTATTTTCAGAGTGAAGTATGGTATCAACCATCTCAGATTGAAACTGTAGTTTAACTCTAACCCTGTTGTTTGGCTTAACAATAGAAAAGTTACTTTGATTTTCTGAATTGTATAAATCATCCCATTCAATTGAATGCCTATCGATTGAATGACTATCCCATTGATTGTTATCTTACTGGTGTTAGAAAGCACATTCTTCTGTACCTGGGAAAAAGGACAGCACAATTATCCTAAATTGTTTTAGTGGCCACAGATAATGCATTCCAGTTGACTCAGTGGTCCCAAGACCTGGACAATTACTCTAAATTACCTCGATGGCTCTAGATAATGAGTTCCTGGCAACCCAGTGGTCTCAAGACCGGAGGGCTCTAGATAAGGTGTTTTTGTCAATTCAGTGACCCCAGACCCAAAACTGTAATTGACATGCTTATTTTCTGCTTCTGTATACTGCTTTTTTGCGAACCAGGTTCCTCATTCCAAACCCTGGGATGTAATCAATACCTTTGTAATTTTTGCCTATATAAACCTGAAGTTACGACCATCTGATCGCTATGAGATTTGTGAATGGCCTCTCATAGTCCCGGATTGCAATAAATGTGACTCTTTAATTCGACTTCTTGAGGCGTCCTTCTGTGATTCGCGGGGTTCATTACAACAAGAGGAACGAATCAAAGTTTCAGTCACATGCATTCCAGAGATTTGTTATTTTATTGGAACTACTCTAGGCTCTGAAACTGTGAGGCAGTCTTACCTGTCATTGTCTTGCAGACGCAAAAATTAAAAACTTGGCACTCAGGGGAGAAAAGAGTAGCAATGATAACAACCACAAAGCAAGAAAAACCCTGTTCCTTAGCTGACTTTCTAATTTGCACTCCCAATTCCCAACTGTCCATCAGCTGAAATCTCAGTAGCTATATTTTTGCACTGTCAGAAAATAATTTAAAATATTTTCTGCCAGCATGGACACGGGGCTCTCACTCTTATAAGCCTACAATTTACATCTTTTAAGATTAAAATACATGACCGATTGCAGCACGAGAAGTAATGTGAACTTCACAGTAGTCTGCAAACTGCTGCTCAGAGACTAGAAAAGCGCAGGGGGGGGGGGGGGGACGGGTTTGATTAATCACTATTCATTTGATCTTAAGATTTTGCTATGTCAGGGAAAAATAGTGTGTTCAGGGGAAAGGACATTCAATCTGCTCCTGGCCCGCATATTGGTTGCATAAGCTGTGCTTTGCAATCTGGATAAAGAAACATTTGGAAATCACAGTTGGAGTTGGATATTTGGCAGGTTTTGAGAAGCAAACTCAATATATTAGAAGATTTACTTCAGCCTTTACTTATAAAATATTGTCCCTGACTATAACTGTGCAATGTTCTTTTTTTTGGAGGGGGGGTGATGTGGGGGAGAGGTGGTTGTAGGAACATTCACACCTCAACATATTCCTGGTTATACCTTTATTTTTGTAGGTTTTAGTCAAATCCTATGCCATTTATAGATAAATGTGGAGAAATATGGTAGAGATTCATAGCTTAAAGGATTTTTATGAGCATTATTAATTTATTTTCTAGATGAGAAAATAGGTGTAGGGAGGCACAGGTAGTTAGTGGCAATGTTGGAACAGGATTCGATTTTTCTCATTTGAATTCATTCATTAGCAACTCGAGGTGCCAGGTAATAGTTGAGAATTCAATAGCTTTATATGCACTCTCTTGCATTCTACATGTTATCATTTACACAGTTTGAAGTTTAGTAGCTATATTTGCAAAAATGAAATATTTACATTTAAAAAAAAATATCAAATAACCCAGTAGAGGCTCTTCATCATGGAAAGATTCCTAAGCTGGTTTTGCGTTATTTGGTTGCTCTGACTCAATTTCCTCACCTTTCAATTGTGATAATTGCACTATCTGCCTCACGGTGCTTTTTGGAGAGATACTTGAATGAAGATGTGGAGCATAACTTAGACACATGGTGAGTGCTATGTATGTGTTTGTTATCATTAGAGCCTTACTGTTCTAGAAAAAAAAAAGTTAAAACTTAACCAGTTGAAACATGGCTTTATTCTTTATTATTGAAACATAAAACCAAGTGAGTTTTCTCTCTGAATAAGACAACTACTCTTGTCTCATTTGGGAAGCGACACATCTTAAAGTGCAATTAACTGTTTAGATGGTGGCTTATATAACACAAAACAGCTTCAGCTGTGATTCATTTCACAGACTGAGGCAGAATAGTGAAATAGAGAAGGCACATGTCTGACTTCCGCTCCATTCATCAAGGAGTCTATTCTTCCCAGTCCTAGCATTTTATAAGAGCTATATTTAATTGTATTTTTTATTGGAGGGGAGGAAGGGCAAGAAACATATTGAAAAAAATCATCATTGAATTCACTGAATTATATATTGCGGATATTTTCGTGGAATATTGGCAACCTGAAAGCAATACTCAAATAATTTCTCAGCATGGTATAATCTATGCCTGCACACATTTTGCATAAGTTATTACCTTCTACCAAGGAATGAAAATGAGAATTGTTTAAAATGGGATATGCTTGATAGTGAATCAAATTCCCCCAGTATGTAAATTATTTCCTGGGAGTGAATAAGGCACTTTGGGAGCAATTTAATAAATGATACCCTGGAGGTCTGAAGGGATTAATGAACCTGATTATCCTTCTCCTGCAGAAGGAGAAAACTGTCACTCTGCAGTGAGCCTACGATGAGCTCTCCATAGCGTCACTTTAAGGTATTTTGTGGGGAGAAAGGAGATAAATATAGGTGCCCCATTTAATACTTCTTGAGGAAGAGCTACTTTACATGATTCCTTTTTTTCTCCGTATGGTGTCATTAGGAAAGGAACATACGTCTTATTGGCACAGAGTGTGAACTGGTTCTGTTAAAAAAAAAAAAATCTTTTAGGGTTAGGGTTAGGGTTAGGGTTAGGGTTAGGGTTAGGGTTAGGGTAAAAAAAAAAATCATATCTGTTCTGGTGCTGTGGAGCCTGGTTCAAGGTGGACGTCATAGTCTCTCTCCCAAATGCAGATACTTGAGCTTGTGCGTCATTTCCTCTGCAGTTCTTCACAGGTTTTTACCATAAAGCATGTCTATGGAATGGACTTAGTGCTCTTTACTAAGGCATAAACACAAGATACATATAAGTCTCAATAAGAAACATATCTCTTATCCTTTGGTTCAAAATAACTTACAAGGTTGATATTGGTGTGTGGCAAATTGCCATAAACATAGAGGCTTAAAATAACACACACAAAAAAGTAATATCTCATTATCTTAGTCAGTCCAAGATGCTTTAACAAGAATAACCTAGACTGAGTGGCTTAAACAATGAACATTTATTTCTCACACAGTTCTAGGGGCTGGGAAATCCAAGATCAATGTGCTGGCCAAGTTGGTTCCTGGTGAAGCAGAAATTTTAGGGGGATATAGGCAGACTTAGGGATTTTTTTAGAATTGGAGTCCATGGAAAAAACACAGGGCCACAGACTGGGAGAAGGTATATCTTCATAATACAAGGAAGCCAGGTGCAGTTACATCTCCATAATACAAGTGAGCAGCAATGGTTGCATTTACATAAGACAAGGGAACTGGAAGTAGCCAAGAAAGTCCTATATTTACAAAATAAAGAGAAGGAAGCCCTTCATTCAGATGGAAAAGAAGAAAGCCCAGAGGGAAGGAAGGGGAAGAACCTCACATGTCCCATGTGAGGTTCAACCTTTGAACCCAGCTGGAAGGGAAATAGTGACCAATTAGAGGGGATGTCAGGCACCAAGATCTGCAGCCTTTATAAGCCAAAGGGAAAAAAACCCAGTGGGACTCTTCCCGCTCCCTACATGGGAGTCTGTACTAGTTCTTCAATAAAACTCCACCTTTGCTATACCACTTTCTGTCCTTGGATTCATGTCCGGCAGACAAAGAATCCGTGTTCCTGTCCAAAATTTCAGTATCACTGGTGAGGGCGCTCCTCCTATTTGCAAATAGACGCCGTTGTGCTAACTGCTCACATCGTAGAAAGAAAGAGAGAGAGAGAGGGAGACAGGATAGAGCTAGTGTCTCTTCATCCCCTTATGAGGATACTACCACCATCAGGAGGCTTAATGCTCATGCCCTCATCTAAACCTAACTCTTCCCAAGGGCACACCTCTTAATACCATACCTTTGGGGGTTAGGGTTTCAACATATGAATTTTGAGGGGACACAAACCTACATTCCATAGCACTCACTGTTTCCATGGGTCAGGAGTTGGGCATGGGTTTGCTAGGTCCGCTGCTCAACATCTCAAAAGCTGCAATCCAGATAGAAGGGCACATTTGATAACTGTTAGCTGTTCAATTTTACTAGAACATGACTATAGGGATAAGGGAGTCCTACAAATATGTGATAACTTTATGTGGTTAAAAAAAGATACTTCCTTCAGGTAAACATATTACAAAAGGAGTTTCTCCCTTGGCTTACCAGGGTACAAGGTAACTGGAGTGGAGGCTCATTTCAGACCCTGTTTATCCTGATGATCGGGAATGTTCAGAAAAATCAGCCACAGGTTTATCCAAATTCCTCTCTCCAGAGCTTCTGATCTCAGGCACAAGGGAGATGAAGGAATTCAGGGATGAAGTTAAAGGGAATCAAGTGAGTTAACAGCTGATGATATTCTGATAAGAAACTGTGTAGCAGGATTCTGAAGCTAATACTAGTAGGAGATAGTACAAAAATATATAATAAACTAGAGGGCTGGTGCACGAAATCCGTGCACTAGGGGGAAGGGGGGCGTCCCTCAGCCCTGCCTGTGCCCTCCCATAATCTGGAAGCCCTCAATGGATGTCCAACTGACGGCTTAGGCCCGCTCCCCGCCTAAGCTGTCAGTTGGACATCCTTAGCACTGCTGAGTAGGTGGGAGAGGCTCTCACCACTGCAGCTGTGCTCACCAGCCATGAGCCCAGCTCAGGGCTTATGGCTGAGCAGAGCTTCCCCTGTGAGAGTGCACTGATCACCAGGGGGCAGCTCCTGCTTTGAGCGTCTGCCTTCTGGTGGTCAGTGCACATTATAGCAACCGGTTGTTCCACAATTCGGTCGATTTTCATACTAGCCTTTTATTATATAGGATATCTGGATGTGAGAGGAAATAGACCTAAACCTGCTTCTCAATGAGGGTCATAGGATGGATCAGCCTCCTTATCAAGAACCTTGAGCTACATAACACAGAAGACTAGATTAGAAAAAGCAGTACTTTGCATAAGGTAACCTACCTTACAGAGTCCTTAAAGGGCCTGCTTTAAATTTTCTGAGTTTAAGGGGCATGGACATGACCTTGTGAATCATCAAGGGATGTACATACACGTAAAGGGAACTTGCAGCCAGAATAAGAGTATATTGGGGAGAAAAATGCAAAGAGATTGACAAGGCTGATGATGTCAGCTTGGCTAGATGACCGGGACTAACCCTGAGATACTCTCTCCATCATACCCCTTCCCTGGCTCCCAACTTGAAGCAAAATAACTCCCTTGAATTTAGACTTAATCCTGATGAAAGAACAGATGAGAAATTTCAAGTTGCGTTTTTCAGAAAGGGTTTAATTTCATGGCAGAAACCAGAATAACAAAATACAATAAGAGAGGAGAAAACAAACCTTAATGGAACAGAACTGCAATGAATTTACTAAACTCCCATGAAAGTTGAAAGCTCCAAATAGAAACTGACTTCATTATATTAAAAAATGCTCAATAATATAGGTTTTACAGACATGTGTTTTGTAACAAAAGATTTTAGGACTAGCAAGAGAGTTGTATTTTATTCTGAATTTGGTAATATCACTGAATAGATTTAAGCAGAATGGTAACATGATCAGATTTCTATTTGAAAAGATGACTCCGACTGCAGTACAAAAGGTGTGCTGGAGGATATTTGGATTGGAGACAAAAACCTCGGTCAATGGGTTGATGCTGATGCTTTGATTTCAGGTGATTCAGAAAAAGAATCAAAGTAAGATAATATCAATTTATTTTCTCTTCATATAAATAAACAATTAGTTATGGGGCTGAAAGAGAGAATAGTCACAAAAGAAGATCTTCAGTTTACTGTCATATCAGTTAGGTTGAAAAATAATGCTATTTGTTAAAATACAGAGTTTAGGCATGAACAAGAAGTTGAGATAAGAATGTTGCATATGAGTATTTGTGAGCTATAAAACTCAGGAAGATAAATGTGTCTGGAGCACCAGAAAGAAATCTAGAGGGGAGATTGTGAGTTATACCATCAGCATAGTGGTGGCAGTTGAAGACATGGGATGAGATGTCTCACTAATTATATAGAGGGAGGGGGAAAAAAAAGTCCAAAATGAGAAACATAGCCATAGAGATCTCTATTGCTCTGGTCCACAACATAGCTACTGCCCGACATCTGAGTGAAGACATCCTTGATCCTCTAAGCATTAACCAACCCACTGGCTAACCACGTGTCATGAATGAGCCCACAGAGATCAGCAAGTTGGTGCAGACTAGACTAAAGGAACTGCCTAGCCAACACAAAATTGTGAGCTAAAGCTAAATAAACATGTTATTTTAAGCCTCTAAGGTTTGAAATGGTTGGTGCAGGTATAGAAATCTACTTTGAGAGAACAACCTCATATTTTGATTATATACTCAATCTGAATTACCTAAACGATAAAGGTGCTAAAACAAACAGAGAAAGTAAAGACAATGACAAATTTGCTTAGGCTTCATTAATTGAAATACACTGTCCAAACTCAAACTTTCTTATTTTCTTTTCTGCTCAATTGCAAATAGCAATTGTGTTTGCCTGGTACAGTCCTCAGTTCAGCTACCTTGAATATGCATATATCATCAGTCATGGAACCTGTATCACAGTATTTTGGGGAAGGGCAAATTCCAAATGATTAGCGAATAGAACAAAGCAGTTCATAACTAAATGCTCCATTGGTGGCCTGCGACATAACTATTACCAGAGCTCAATGAAAAATAAAATAATTAGAGGCGGCATCAAATAAGATTTTAAAATAAACAGACTTGTGTTTAAACTTAAAAGATTTGCGAGAAGGCTATATTTCTTAAAGGTTGTAATAATGATGGGTAATATGTGTGGACTACTGATTAAGTACACAAAACTTTGGTAGTTTTATATCCAATCACCTCACATTTAACTTTACAACAATCCCATTATAGATGTGTGTGCATATTTCCATTTGATAGATAAGGAAACTCACAGAACAAAAGGCTCCGTGGTTGCCTAAGGTTGCACAACTAGGAAAGGGCAGAGGCAGTCATTACCTTCATTCAATCAGACCCCGGATTCTGGGTGATGAACCAGTAGAGGACCCCCTTAGTGCAAAAACTATGCAAAACACTGCACTGGGCTTAGAGGAAGACACTGAGCGAAATACTCCTGACTGATACTCTTAGGACTGCCACAGAGTGGGAAGGGCTGATATGGAATAAAATAAGCACAACTGGAGGTAGCGTTTGATGAATTTTAAAATGTATGCACAAACCAAATATTGAGGGACCATGAGATTAGTTTGGCTGATGAGATTGGGAAAACTTCACAGAGGAGGTAATAATTAATTTTGATTTTGAAGAAGGGGTACAATTTAGAGCATCTTTATCACTCTAACACTTTAGGAGAGACAGATGATGTTTTGTTGCTTTGGGTGGAAGCAAAAACTCTAGGGGGATTAGAGAGGAATTTTTTCTCCTAGTCACAAGGCAAGGCATGCTCTGGTACCAAAAAAAAAAAAAAAAAAAAGAATTCTTAGGTGCACGTTCATTGAGATTCCCATGGATATCTTTGACTAGGAGAGCAATTTGTTTCACACATGCTGACATTCATTAAAGTACACATTACATACAGCATTTTTTATTTTTTTATTTTATTTTTTTTTTCAGTTAACTCAAAGTTTACTTTTCTTTTTTTTTTGTTTTTTTGTTTTTATTTTCAATATGCACTTTATTTTTTTTTAATTTATTGCTTAAAGTATTACAAAGGGTATTACATATGTGTCCATTTTATCCCCCCGCCCTACATACAGCATTTTTTAAATTGCATATCTTTCAATGATGTCAGAGGATGAATAAATTAAAGTTGTATAGGTGCAGGTATGTGCTTCATTGAGCTCTTCAAAAACAATCTGTAGAAGAAATTAGAATAATATTACTTTAAGCTGAGGAAACACTTTGTAGTGAGACTAGAAAATCCTCCCCCCGCAAATCCATTTTTAAAGCAATCTGCTAAATCATAAATATATGAGAGGCCTGGTGCATGAAATTCATGCACTTGGAGAGGGGCGGTCCCCCAGCCTGGCCTATGCCCTCTCACAGTGCCAGAGCCTCAATCGATTGCCCCAAAGAGGTAGGCGCTGCCCACCCATCCTGGGCTTCTTGATGGATTGCCCCAAAGAGGTACACCGGAGCCGGGGGTCTCGCCTCTGCGCCACACATGCAGTGTCGTCTCTATCCACCAGTGCATGCCCACTGCACACGCAGCCTCCTGGTGATAGACTGACTGCATGAGGCCAACATGGCATGATGGCATGAGGGTGTGATGGCCATTTGCATATTAGTTCTTTATTACATAGGATACATATATTCTCTTCCCTGTAGTCCAGACCTGGGTTCCTTATCTTAGAATCATGTAAGAGAGCAAATCCTGAAATCACTTTCAAATTAGAAACCCCTGCCCACACCGAGTCTCCCCCACCCCTTCCAGTTAAAGCTTTAGTGGCACAATACACTGTTATAACCCGCCTACCTGATCAGTCTCCCATGAAACATTCAGGCCCTTTTGGGTCATCTACTTTATGTGTCACTGGCTCCCTCACATTCCAAAGTGCACCACAGCAGCCACATGATTGACATCTCTGCGAGAATGGCTCATGCTCAGTGATGCTCTTCCATTTGGACACAGATGGACATGTAGGTGGGGGTAGCAGAGGTCAAAACAAAATATAAGCCTGATATGATAAAGGATAAAACTAAATCTTGAAAAGTTGTGAATTCTGTGATTTCTATGCTACAAGAAATGAACTTAAGTAAATATTTGGAGTTATTTAAATGTGGTGGCAGTACCCTGATATTATAATATCTGAGTTGTGTCACTGGCATGTAAAAAAATTCAAGAGGGTGAGGAAACAAAGAACATAAAATCAACTTATAATATTGTAATGATGCAATAATGATATATTGTATCATTACAATATTATAAATTGATTTTATGTTCTTTGTAAAGAGCATAAAATGTAAATGTCCTGAAATGAGCAGTTGAAGTGGTAATTAATGAAGATGGTAGGTAAGAGAAATGCTGCAGAGATGGCATAAGTTGAAAATGATGCCATAATTATAAGGTGGGTAATAGCAGAGGATGACTTTAAAATTTTCAGACTGAGAAGCTAATGAGTTTATTTCAATCAAGAAAACCTTATTCAAGTATCTCAAGTGTTCTTGTCTCAGAAAGAGGCATGGACACATACAGTAGGGTGGTGAAGGCCTGTGGTGGGGGGCCAGGAGCGGGCTAGAAGAGGTCAATGTGGAAGAAAGGGGACATATGTAATACTTTCAACAATAAAGGTTTTAAAAAGTAGAGGCAATTGGATCTAGAAATGAAAGCCACAATCTCTCCTGTGAGATAGCTGCCTGGAACTTAGACTCAATGACTGAAGTCCTAGCTGCCTCCATGAACCAAGATATGATCATGGGTTGGAAGCTGCCTTGGTTAGCTCGGGCTCCCATAAGAAACTACGGTAGCCTGGGTGGCTTGTAAACAACAAAAATTTATTTCTCAGAGTTCTGGAAGCTGGAAGTCCAAAACTGAGGTGTCAGTGTGGCTGGGTTCCCGTGAGAAATCTCTTCTGATTTGAAGATTGCCATGATTTTTTGTTTGTTTTGTTTTCAAATGGAAAACTTTTGGATATATTCCTGTCTAATGGAAAGTAAGCATTGATAAAAAGAAGAAAGTTAAAAATACAGAGAGAAGAGGGAATTTGGATGGAATCAATTCTCCCAAGACCCTGAACACTAGATATCTGAAGTGACATATTTTGTAATTCTAAACTTGCTGATAGAAAAAACAAATTAATGTTTATATATACACATTCTGACTCAATTCTTGGTCCCAATTTGCACTGGCTTTTTAAAAATTACAGTAGGAATGTTCAGGTCAACTTTTATCTGAAATGATTTCTTCCTCGCAGTTCCTGAAGGATCCAAAAGGTGATGGGCTCCCTTTTTTGATGCTGAGTTAATATTTCCAGAAAGTCTCTTGTGAGGCAAAGATGTTATTTGGACTAAAGCTAAAGTCTCAGCATGGGATTGATAATTCCCCAATTTTGAAAAGATAAATGTGAAAACTTTGGGTATAATATTTAACATATCTGAAATGATAATGTCAAAGGATGAAAAAGGAAAGGAAGGGAGTTATATAAAGTGCCCCCTATTTGTAAGACTTTAAAATTAGTTTCATAGGTATATAAATAGGAATTTTATAATCACAGAAAGTGAAGTTGAGAAGATAAGTAACTTACCCTGGGGATAGAACTATACAAGTCAATTCTCTCTGATTCCAAAGTCCATGCTCTTTCAGGCATGTCTCACTAACTCTTTAAAACTGTCCCCACTGAAAACTGTTTGCCAAGATGCTTGTTTCAGAGTTGTGTGCTCATCATCACATAACTTCCTAGGTAGAATAAGGCTTACATTATTAAGGGTACTTTTGTTACCGTGATGTAAGGAAATTGAACTGATCAAGCAAATAATTCTATGACTTAAAAAATCAATGAAACTTCTCCAATAGGTTTAATATAATTTACAAACCCCACAAAATTAATTCTTGCCCAAAACTACAGTTATATTCTGTTTCTTGAGAAAGTACTCACATAACAAATACTGAAAAATGATATTGATTCTCTGGTTTTTATAATCATTCTGCTTTTATCTGTATGCTACACACCACTTAGCTGATGGACCAGGGGTAGTCCTACCTTGTTCTGTATTAACTAGAGGCCCGATGCATGAAGATTTGTGCAAGAATAGGCCTTCTTTACCCTGGCTGCTAGCACCGGCTTCCCTCTGGCACCTGGGACCCGGGCCTTTGCTCTGGCCACCACCTTCCACCTTCGCTCTAACGTGAGTCGCCTTCTGCCTTCCTTCCAGCCAGAGTCATCTTCTGCCTTTCCTCTGGCCCTGCTGCCTTCCCGTAGCTCCCTTCACCCTCTGCACCCCCCTCATAGCAGGCGTCTCATGCTGTGGTCCAACCCCAGCAGGTCCAGGGGTTCCCAAAGGTGTAGACGGAGTCGGTGAAGAAGGAATGACAAGGAGACAGCGTTCAGTTGATCAGCAGCCTAGCCAGGATCTCTAGTCAGGATCTCCAGCCAAGTTCTGTTCAGGATATCCAGCGAAGTTCTGGTTAGGATCTCCAGCCAGCTTCTGTGTCCATGTTCTCTTGCTAGGTTCTCCAGCCAGGTTCGGTCACCACATTCTGTAGCCAGGTTCTTCAGCCAGGTTCTGGCTAGGTTCTCCAACCAAGTTCTGTAGCCAGGTCCTGTCCAGGATCTTTTGCTATGTTCTCTCACTAGGTTCTGTCTCTAGGTTCTGTGGCCAGTTTCTGTCCAGGATCTTTTGCCATGTTCTCTCCAGCGAAGTTCTTCTGTCTCTAGGTTCTGTGTAGGTTCTGTGTCTAGGTTCTGTGTCCTGTTGTCTTGTTACATCTGTATTTATACTAGTTGATTCCAATCCTATCAATCTCTATTCCAAAGGTTAGGGCGTTTCTTATCTCCATTCCAGGGAGTAAAGATTATGTAGCTTAAGCATGATTGTTCATAGTTAAAGTGATTAATTACCCGCCTGGAACTTAGTTAAGAGGTTTTATTCCCTCCCTAACTTCAGGGGAAAATCCCTACCCAGGGAAACAACCTTTCTCAGAGAGGTGACCTTGGTTAAAACACATAGTGCCAAGAAGGTGAGCTAACATATTAAGAACAGTATGCCATATATGCCAGGTCCCTTGAAACAGCAAGCATGGACCGGCTCCCGGCAGTCTCGCCCTATCCAGGCAGCTCCATGCCTGTGCATATGCGCTGCCCAGAGGCCTGGAGTGGCCAGGGCAGTGTGGAATGCCTGCATCATTGCCACTGTGACAACGCAAGTGTCCCGGCCCGGTCGCCACCATCTTTGTTGCATCAATTTGCATATTCCCTCCTTATTGGCTGTGGGTGCTGCCATCTTTGTCACAGAGTGAAAGTCAGTTTGCATATTCCATCTTTATTAGATAGGATGCTTTAAAGGCAACTCTTTTGTGAATTACTGTGTTTTAGTATTTAGCAAATTCCTTGGCTTCCAAGTAAGACTTAGTGATTGAAATAAATGACTAAAAGCAAAACTTTTAGACAAATTCTATCTAATAAAAGAGAAACATCATAATTAGCTGTAACTTTGCTACCCTTCCCATTGGCTAATCAGGGTGATATGCAAATTAACTGCTAGACAAGATGGCAGCCGGCAGCCAGGCTACTGACATGAACAGGCGGCTTGCTTGCTCCAGTGATGGAGGAAGCCAATGTTCCCCGCCTGCCGCTGCTGGGGTCTGAGCTGCAAATCTAAGAAACATTGTTACAAATATAGAAGTTAAACAAAACCCCAGAAACCTGCTTTCAGTCAGCCGGGATCTCAGAGCTTGAGTCACAAAAAAGTTTCAAATACAGAAAGTAAACAAAGCACAGAAACCTGCTTTCAGCAGCCGAGGTCTGAGCTAAAGCCAGCTCTCAGCTCCATTGACACCCATAGAAGGTAAATAAATTCCAGAATTTAAAAAAAGGAAAAAAGGAGAGGTTGGGAGGAGCTTCAGTCACCCGCCAGCCTGAAAACAGCCCTCAGCCCCTAACCCAGGCTGACCAGGCACCCCAGGGGGGACCCCCACCCTGAAGGGGGTGTGACCAGCTGCAAACAGCCATCATCCCCTCATCCAGGCTGGCCAGGCACCCAAGCGGGACCCCCACCCTGATCCAGGACACTCTTCAGGGCAAACCAGCCAGCCCCCACCCGTGCACGAGGCCTCCATCCTATATAGTAAAAGGGTAATATGCCTCCCAGCACCGGGATCAGCGGAGCCATGAGGCTTCCTGGCCCCTGGAGCAGCGTGACAGGGGGCAGCGACCAAAACCCCTGATCGCCCTGCTGCTCTGTGTGTGACAGGGGGCAGGGCCACAACCTCCCTATCCACCCTGCTCTGTTCATGACAGGGGAAGGCACCCCAACCCCCTGATCGGCCCTGCTCTGTGTGTGACAGGGGGGAGCTCCCCAAACCCCTGATCGGCCCTGCTCTGTGTGTGACAAGGTACAGAGCCCCAACCCCCCTGATCGACCCTGCCTTGTGTGTGACAGGGGGTGGCGCCCCAACCCCTCAATTGGCCCTACCCTGAGCGTGACTGGGGGTGGCATCGCAACCTCCTGATCCGCCCTGCTCTGTGCATGACAGGGGTCGGCGCCCCAACTCCCCAATTGGCCCTGCTCTGAGCCTGACCAGGGGCTGCGGGGCAGGCACCTAGGGATTGGGCCTGCCCTTTGCCACCTGGGAGCAGGTTTAAGCCAGCAGGTCGTTATCTCCCGAGGGTCCCAGATTGTGAGAGGGCACAAGTGGGGCTGAGGGACAAGCTCCCCCCCTCCGCCCCCCCGCCCCTGCCAGTGCACAAATTTTTGTGCACCAGGCCTCTAGTAAATATATCAGAGAATAAATGTTAAACTTTGATGGAAAGTTGTATTTGATGTCAAAAAATCTAAATATTTTATTTATATCATGGTACCATAGTTCACATCTTTAAAAATCAGGTGTTATATTTGATCAAAGGGAACTAAACCATCTATTTGTTTATGAGGTGGCCTCAAGTTTAAGAAAATGTCTTTAAATGGAAGTAAGTAATTGGTCTCTACACATCTGGCCAGTCTATATTGACACTGAAACTAAAATATATCCTAAGGAAAGGATTTCTCTTGGAAGTCTATTTTAATTAAAAGTTTAATGGTATATATCTAAATAATAATTGTCTAACTATTATCTACTATATTTACTATTATAGCATCTACTGTACTTATTATTATTTACCACTATATCTTTTGAAAAATATGGCAGATGAGCTGTGAAATCTCAAGAAATGCTATTAATTACAATTCTGATACATATATACCAAACAATATTTGACAAGTATTATCTTTGGTGCATCTTTTTTTCTTCCATAAAAATAAGAATGGCCCTAGCTGGCGTGTCTTAGTGGATAGAGCGTCAGCCTGCGGACTGAAGGGTCCCGGGTTCGATTCCGGCCAACAATAAGGGCACATGCCTAGGTTGCGGCTTGATCCCCAGTGGGGGGTGTGCAGCAGGCAGCCAATCAATGATTCTCTCTCATCATTGATGTTTCTATCTCTCTCCTCTCTGCCTCTCTGAAATCAATAAAGAAATATATAAAAAAAAAAAAAAGAATGGTAGAAGAGGCCAAGAGAGAATACCTACAGAAGGAAGAACATAAAAGGAAGTAAAGAAGTGAGATTAGGTGATGTGATGATGGAACAGGATGAATGCCGGAAGCCGGTCCATCCTCGCTGCTTGACACAGTCGCTGCAAGATAGAAACATCTGCACAGCATATGTTTCAAGGGACCTGGCGTATATAGCATACTGGTCTTAATATGTTTGCTCCCCTTAGCGCTGTGTGTTTTAACCAAGGTCACCTCTCCGAGAAAGGTTGTTTCCCCAGGTAGGAACTTTTCCCTGAAGTCAGGGAGGGGATGCCTCTCCTAGAAAGGTTGTTTCCCCAGGTAGGAATTTTTCCCTGAAGTTAGGGAGGGGATGAAACTCCTTAACTAAGTGCCAGGCGGGTAGTTAATCACTACAAACAATCATGCTTAAGCTACATAATCTTTACTCCCTGGAATGGAGATAAGAAACACCCTAACCTTTGTAATAGAAATTGACAGGATTAAAATCAACTGGTATAAATACAGATGTAACAAAACAATAAACAGCAGAACCTCTCTGGAGATCGAGACCAGAACTTGGCTGGAGATCCTGGCTAGGCTGCTGATCAACTGAACGCTGTCTCCGTGTCATTCCTTCTTCGCCGACTCCGTCTACACCTTTGGGGACCCCTGGACCCGCTGGGGTTGGACCCCGGCAGATGAAAAATCATGGACATGAAAAATCATGGGTCATACATTGGCAGCACACACAGATCTCTGCCTAATGGTCATTTAAACCTTTCTCCTGTCCTTTGCTTGAAGCAACATTATTATCAACAATTAACTTCCCATTTTATTTATTTTTTTGAGATGCAATACAAAATAGCTTCTATGCATACATGGACATAGGCAATAGAGTGATGAAGGCCTGCCAGGGTGGGCGGGGGGGGGGAGGGCTGTTGCAGGGAGGAGGGGGGCAATGGGAAAAATAACACAAAGGGGACATCTGTAATACTTTCAACAATAAAGAAAAAAACCAAGCTGTAAAAAAATATAGCTTCCAGTACATGACTTAGCATATTTTTTACTCCTAACACCCTCCCTATATATATCCTGTCTTATACCAGACCATTTCTGTTTTCACACAACGTACTCTGTTATCACAGTACATGTACTCTGTGTATATCCTACCCTACATTTGGTAACATATGGCATCCTGGGAACATAAAGTATGTTTCCAGTATGCCATAAACAACATGGTACATGAACGAAGTAGCAATTCATACACAATCTTAAAGATTAATCCGGTAAAGAACATTACATTACAAATAATTATCTATACTAATAAAGAGCTAATATGCTAATGGCCGATACACCGTAATGGTAATGACCAGGTCATTAGCATATTAGCTGGGCATTGCTCTGGAGACAGGCAGAAGCAGGGAGGCGCCTGGAGGAGGCGGGACCATCCCATGCCGGGGAGGGCAGGGGTGAGAGCCCATAGCACCCCCCTCCTCAGTCCTTCACCACCCACCTCTCGCATCTGAGTGCCCCGTGGCCGACCTGTCAGGGGAAGGAGCATAGTGCAGCAGGCCGGAGGCTTCCATGCTCTCCTCTGGTGTCATGATGGGGCAGAGTCGCCATGTTGCTATGGTGCAGAAGTGGGGAGGCACCCAGAGAAGGCGGGACCAGCCTGAGGTGACTCGAGGGACTGAAGGCAGGGCTTGAAGCAGCCAGAGAAGGCCAGAGGGTTTGGGGGCTGTGCCAGGTGTGCTGGAGCTCTGCGTGGACAGGTTTGGGTGTCAAGGCAGGGCTGCAGGTGGGTGGGCCATGCTACACAATTTTGAAGGCACCCTGGGCTCCTAGTGATTATATAAAAACATTTACATTAATCCAGTAGCATTCTTTAAACCAGGGAAAACTATCAAAAATGGAAGAAATACAAATTCTTATGCATAGTCAAAGATGATTTTTATTAAGGAATATTATCAAATTATATATCATGCAGTATTTGATTTCCATTCTGTTCTAAAGATCTCTCTCAATCCTCTGTTGACTTTATTAATTGCTTCTGTGAAATGTAAGCAGTGGTTTAATAGGTTACTATACTGCAAGGTCTTTTTCAAAGTGATTCTGTACTTGTACATCTCAATGCCTCTTGAATTTGTGTTTATTAGTTTGGAGTTCAATGTGCATGTCTTGAAAGGGCAAGTCGTCGCGGGGCCTAGGTGGGCCGGCCGCCGGGCCCCATGAGGCACAGCCTGACCATGCTGCTGGCGGCCTCAGGCACCGACTCCCCAGCCCACGGCGGGAGCCTGGCGCAGGCCGTCATCCGCCCACTGCCCTCCGGACCGGACCCACGCGGCGGCGGCGGCGGCAGCGAGGCGGGGCATGTGCCCTCTCCCGAGGAGATGGAAGAGGAGGCGATCACCGGCGCCCCCGGGGATGAGACGGAGGACGTGGACTTCCTATCTGGGCTGGAACTGGTCAATCTGCTGGACCCCCTGCAACCGGACTGGCAACTGGAGCCCGGGCTCAGCTTGCCCTGGGGGGGGGGGACTAGGACTGCGCCCTCCATCTTGCCCTGGGTCCTCCATTTTTGGGGCGGCCGCCATATGCTCAGGAGAGTACCTTCTTCCCGGAAGCCCAGGCCCCTGCTGGCCACGCCCAGGATTTCTTTAAACTAACCAATGACAATCAAGGGATGTGCATGCCATAGAGATGACCACATCCTGTGTAACAAGATCCGACTCGCGCCTGGCCAATCGGCGGGGCCCACAGTCCCCTCCCCTGCCCTTACTATAAAACCCACAATCCCATCAGGCCTCGCTCTCTCTGCCACCTGCTGCTGTGCCAGTAAGGAGGGCAGGGGAGCCAGACCTAGGTTTGAAATAAATGACTCTTTGCTTTTGCATCGGACCCTCTGGCTCCCTGGTGGGATCTTGGGAATCTTGAAATCTGGGCACAACATTCTCTCTCTCTCTCTGATTAGATTGATATGTGTCTGGTGTTTAAACTGTTCTAAATGATAATTGATCTTATACAATATCTAAAAATAAAATCATAAAATCAAATAAATTTTCTAACTCATTATTCTAAGAAAAAAAAAGTGATTTATTTTTAAAGGAGAAGCAACTCAAAATAGTCATTCATTGTGTTCTATCTTTTTATAAAGCATGACTTTGATATGACTTAACTGGATATATCACTAAAGATATTTACTCATAATATATGGTTTTCCCCTAAATTCCTTCCATTTAGGGACAGTTCCAATGTCTCTGTGTTCTACTTTGCTGGATTTATCACTTTTTTCCTTTAGTTTCTCATTTGGCTCCCATTCTAATATTTTTCATAAGCTTGACTATTTTTGCATTGACTATAGGGTACTGAATGCTCAAAGCTGCCCATTTTCTTCAAGTTACTTGAAGGCCCAATGTAAGATATGTAAGCAAAGATGATAATACTGTCATAAGAATTGTGAGAGACTTGTAATAGCTTGCATAATAAGCTTATGGCATAAGGTTTGTCTGGGGAATTTCTCTAAGTCCTAAGTTCTAGCATAACAAAGTATGATATACTCCTTAAAAAATATATATATATTTTTTACTTAGACCTTACAAATTTCCTTTGCTTGATATCTCTCTCTCTCTCTCTCCCTCTCTCTCTCTCTCTCTCTCTCTCTCTCTCTCTCTCTCACTAGCACAATCCATTTTCATTTACAATTTAAAATCCATGGTCTTAAATAGTCATTATTTGTCCTTCACTAAATGAATCATGATGTTCTTCTTCTTTTTTCATGTTTAGATTGCAATAGAATTCACAGAGGGAACAGTGAAAAAGAAAGATGGATTAGCCCAGCAGATTTGGCCCAGGAGTTTAGTGTTGTCGCATGCACCAAGAGATCACCAGTTAGATTCCTAGTCAGTGCACATTCCCAGGTTGTGGGCTTCATGCCCATTAGGAGACAGCTGACCAGTGTTGATGTTTCTCTCTCATTCAATGCTTCTATCTCTCTCTCCCTCTCCTCTCTTCTGTCTCTAAAATAAAGAAAAACATTTTTATAAAGGAAAGGTGGATTAATGGGGGCAGGGGGAGAGGGCGTCATCATTCAACAGAGTGGCAGAAATATGCCAGAACCATTCAGCATATCACCAAGTAGCAATATCAAATCTCAGCTTTCTAAGCCAATATCTCCATTGTCTAGCTTTGAGCTGAGTTTTCAAGGATAGATAGGACCTAGCCTATACTTAAAATCCTCCATTCCTAAGGTTTATGATGGATTTCTAGGTAATTTATTTTTTGAAAAACATTTGCATCTAATTCTCATAATTGAAGAAGTTGACCTATACATTTAAATCTGAGCATAACATGTGTAAGAATGTACAGTTTGAATTAAAAAAAAAAGTCAATTAGACCAATGACACTATAGCTTCAGACATGCATAGTACAGCCACTTATGTATTTATTCAAAAATATTTATTGAGTGCTTTCACACAAGCCACTTACTCTATCATATGACTAAAGCAAAAATCTTTCTAAAAGGACCTTGGAGTTCTGTATAAAAGACAAGTGTAAGAAGTGTAAGTGTAGCAGATTTATCAATAGTCTCAATTCTTCCTCCCTTATCAATATTCTTCAGTACATGAATTTGACTTTGGGGTTGGCCATGTGGCATGTTTTGCTCAATGTGATGTTAGTACATGTATGAAGTATCTCCTGTAGGGAGGACAACCTGCCACACTTGGTTCTATCTGCCACTAAGGCAGAGGCACAATGCTTTGATTTTTAAGAAGCAAGTGATGTCATAAGCATGTTGCTTCACCTCATTCCACTGGTGAACCTTGAGTTTTGAGAGGGTGAAAGGAGTGAAAAGAAGTTTCTCTGTCTTATACACACTGCAGTGCAAGAAGCTCTAACAGTTAGCCTTTATAATCTAGACAAAGCATTATCTGCAGGTTCTGAATGTTTTTGGAATCTGTCGCTAGCTCCAGTAAAATAACATGAGCATTCTCTAAGGGTTTTCTCTTCTTTAAATGCTTACTAATGGAGTTATGCAGATAATGAAACCTAGCTATTAACAACAGGTACACATACAGTATGTACTATCCATCTTGAATTGAAGGCTATATGATCTACATACTCATGAATTTAATGCACGTTTCCCATTAAGTGGAAGTTTATATAAAAGATGACCCCGAGCAATATTGAAGGCACGGGTAGATGGCTCACAGTCACTGTTGACTATCCCCATTTGGCTAAGTTTCTTCTATTCTACAGATTCACACAGAATTTCCTGTGAATAGCTGACTAAGATGGAAAAATACAGATGCTACTGTATGATATGCTTTTACCTGAGCAAGGCAGAATTCTTGTAGCATATCATATTACCCGTAAGTGAAGAGAATAAATGTTCCATGTTGGCAAAATCTATGGTGGTATATCTAGATATCCCCTCTGCTTGGAATGCTATGGAGCTTAAGGTAAAGAAATACACAAATCCTTGAACAATGGCTAACATATGGCTAGAGTCAGAGACATGAAAGGAGAAGTAGTAGAAAATTCCCAGTAAAAAATTTAGGGGAAGAGCTATGTTATAAACTGAATTTCATCTCCCCAGAAGATGCTGAAGTAATACCTACAAGTATGTGTGGACTGTATTGGAAACCGGGTCTTTGCAAATGACCAAGTAAAAATGAGATCAATAGAGTGGGCCCTAATCTAATAGGACTGGTATCTACAAGCCAAAAATTGTCAACAAACCACCAGAAACGAGGAAGAGAGGCATGGAGAAGATTTTCCCTTATAGCCCTTCAAAGGAACAACCCCGCTGACTCCTTGATCTCAAATTTCTAGCATCCAGAAGTGTACAATAATAAGTGCCTATTGTTTAAGCCAGCCACATTGCAGTGCTTTGCTA
Organism: Myotis nattereri; assembly: GCF_964212035.1. Taxonomy (NCBI): domain Eukaryota; kingdom Metazoa; phylum Chordata; class Mammalia; order Chiroptera; family Vespertilionidae; genus Myotis; species Myotis nattereri. The sequence goes on along the minus strand of NC_138075.1, from coordinate 211,131,694 downwards.
GAACAGCTCTAGGAAACTAAAAAATGTATATGGATGTACCTCCCATGGTGTGATTATATTTATGTCCATATACATGTTTGAGACCAACATTGTACAGAATGTTACAGGTAATCACAAAGATAACTTGCTATATCTTTGCAGATATGTTGACTTTTCATTTGGTTCAGTTTCAGTATTTAATCAATGGAGTTAAAAAAAAAAAAGCAGCCAGATGGTACATGGACTTTCCTTCCCTAAAGCTGAATTGGCTACTGGTAAATGCTCTGTATGACTACAAAGATCAATACCGAGCCCCCACAATGGCACCATAATCCAGAGATACAAGCCTGTCAGTTGGTGGTAGCTTTTTACATTGAATCTCCTTTTGTTATTGACAGGAACAACACTTTATTTACATTCAAATATTTATTGTGGCAATAGATTTACTTTGCCAGTTACTTTTGGTGGTACTATCTCCTGTTGAATACTTTATTCATCATCAGAAACCCCACAAAAACATTGTAGTGTAAGAGATAAGTTAATGGGCTGAGGCTCACAGACGTCTCTGGTCTGCTCATTTGCTCTGATACCACAGGTAGCAGATAGTAGAAGGTCTTATTTCAGACTCACTGTTAGGGTCAGCTGGGAATCAACTTGCTCAGTAGGATTGCACAGTATCTTATCTCCCTGCCAATATTTAAAGAATACTCCTTTAAAAAGCCAAGCTTACATTCACCCACAGATGTCCCTTGCCTTTCTAAAAGCACTTGTAGCCAGATTACGGACATATGCCATAGACTCATCAGTGAGACATGTCGACTTTTTTTATTGTTTAAAGTATTACATATGTCTGCTTTTTTCCGATTGACCCCCCCTCCCCACCACCACCACTTTTCCCACCCCCCAGGACAAGCCCCCACTGCCCCAGTGTCCATGTGAAGTATGGTAGCAATCATCTCAGGTAGAAACTATAGTTTAACTTTAACCCTGCTGATTGGTTTCTGTACTTGTTTGCTTGCTAAAATAATAGAAAAGTTATTTTAATTTTCTGAATTATATACATCACCCCATTCGATTAAATACCCTATTGATTGTAATGAATATCCCATTGGTTGTGGTCATACTGGTCTTAGAAAGCACATTTTCCTTTTCCTGGGAAGGACAGCACAGTTATCCCACGGTCAGAGGGCTCCAGTTAACCTGTCCCTGTCGACTCAGTGACCCTGAGACCCAAAACTGTAATTTAGGTAACATACTTAAGTAAAACTGCTTCTGTTTTTGTAAACTGCTTTTTTGCAAACCAGGTTCCTCATTCCAGACCCAAGGGCTCTAGATAATGTGTTTCTGTCAATTCAGTGATCCAGAGACCCAAAACTATAATTTAGGTAACATGCTGCTTCTGCTTCTGAAAACTGCTTTTTTTGCAAACCAGGTTCCTCATTCCAAACCCTGGGATGTAATCAATACCTTTGTGATCTTTGCCTATATAAATCTGGTGCTGCGGCCATCTTACTACTATGAGATTTGGGAAATGCCCCCTCATAGTCCCGGATTTGCAATAAATGTGACTCTTTAATTCGACTTCTCGAGGTGTCCTTGTGTGATTCGCGGGGTACATTACAACACATATTCATTGGTTATGCTAATATGCATGCATACAAATCCTTTGGTTGCTCTCTTACCTCCCCCCTCCCCTGCCTTCTCCCTGAGGTTGGAGAGTATGATCAATGTTTCTTAGACTCTGGATCTATTTTTGTTCATCAGTGTCTGTTGTTCATTGTATTCCACAAATGAGTGAGATCATGTGATATTTATCTTTCTCCGACTGGCTTATTTCACTTAGCATAATGCTCTCCAGGTCCATCCATGCTGTTGCAAATGGTAAAAGTTCCTTCATTTTTTATAGCAGTATAGTATTTCATTGTGTATATGTACCACAGTTTTTTAATCCATTCATCTGCTGATGGGCACTTAGGCTGTTTCAAAATCTTAGCTGTTATAAATTGTGCTGCTAACACCATACACAAAAATAAAATAAAAATGGTTAAAAGACTTAAATGTAAGATGGGAAGCCATAAAAATCTTAGAAAACTCCATAGGCCCCAAAATATCAGACATACTGAAACAGGAATTTTGGGGGAATATAGGCAGGCTTAGGGAATTTTTAGAATCGGGGTCCATGGAAAAACACAGGGCTACAGACTGGGAGAAGGTACATCTCCATAACACAAGGAAGCCAGGTGCAGGGAGCAGCAACAGTTGCATTTACATAAGACAAGGGACCTGGAAGTAGCCAAAGAGGTCTATATTTACACAATAAAGAAGAGGGAAGAAAGCCCAGAAAGAAGAGAACAATGAGGGAGGAGAGCATCACATGTCCCATGTGGTATTTGACCTTTGAGCTCAGGAGTTACTATAGTAACCAGTCGGGGAATAATAACCAATCAGAGGGGATATCAAGGCACCAGGATCTGCAGCCTTTACAAGCCATAGGGAAGGGAACTCAGTGGGGTTCTTTCCCCCTCCCCGCATGGGAGTCCATTCTGTGGGACTCTTTCCCTCTCCCCAAGTGGGAGTCTGTACTTGTTCTTCAATAAATATCTACCTTTGTTATACTACCCTCTGTCCGTGGATTCATTCTTCAACTCCAGTGAACAACAAATCCGGGTTCCAGTCCAAAAATTCTGTATCAATATGACATAGCAATATCTTTACTGATACAGCTCCTAGGGCAATGGAAACTAAGGAGAAAATAAACAAATGGGACTACACCAAAATAAAAAGCTCTGCACAGCAAAAGAAACCATCAACAAAACAACAAGAAAGCCCACTGCATGGGAGAACATATTTGGCAATGTTAACTCCTATAAGGGTTTAATCTCCAACATTTACAGGGAACTCATACAACTTAACAAAAGGAAGATAAACAATTCAATCAAAAAATGGGCAAAGGACCTAGATAGACATTTTTCAAAAGAGGACATTCAGAGGCTGAGAGACATGTGAAAACATGCTCAAAGTCACTAATCATCTGAGAGATGCAAATCAAAACAACAATGAGGTACCACCTCATACCTGTCAGGATGGCTAACATCAACAAATCAACAAACAAGTGCTGGAGAGGATGTGAAGAAAAAGGGACTCTTGTGCACTGCTGGTGGGAATGCAGACTGGTGCAGCCACTGTGGAAAACAGTATGGAGATTCCTCAGAAAATTAAAAATGGAACTCCCATTTGACCCTTGATCCCACTTCTGGGAATATATCCCAAGAAACCAGAAACACCAATCAGAAAGGACATATGTACTCTTATGTTCATAAAGACATGTCGACTTTTGACAGCATATCAGAATCTACTAATTCAAATACACAAAGGGGAATAAAATCTATTATGACAAGAACGGGACAAGAAGCAGAATCAATAGTAATTTCTATAGATAGCACTGGGCATACCTGCACTACAGGCCCCAGGGCTCTGCATTTCCTATACAAGAATAGCTCTCTGTTGAGAATGCCAAGGAGAGTAGCATAGATTTATTAATTCTATGCACTCTTTGTTCCTTTTCTTTATCTCATCAGATCTTTCATACTTAGGAAACATTTTCAGAAGTAAGAATGTACTATCTATCCGAAGTTTCATCTTGTCACTATTAACTTCCACTCAACCCTGCCTATCATGACTACCACTATCAAGGGAAAACAACATGTTTGATATTATAGCTAACAAAATAATTCTAAATTTGATATTGATTATGACATTGATAAAGAATTCAATAACTCTAGCCAATAGTCTAAATCTATAAACCAACTCTGCCAACAAGTGAAGCAGTAGAGCATAGTATCTAAAAGACTTGGTTCTGGAACCAAACAGCTCAGGTTCAAGTTCTACTTTTTTTATTATTTTTTTTATTTTTATTGATTTTTTACAGAGAGGAAGGGAGAGGGATAGAGAGTTAGAAACATTGGTGAGAGAGAAACATCGATCAGCTACCTCCTGCACACCTCCCAGTGGGGATGTGCCCACAACCAAGGTACATGCCCTTGACTGGAATCGAACCTGGGACCTTTCAGTCCGCACACTGACGCTCTATCCACTAAGCCAAACTGGTTAGGGCCAAGTTCTACTTTTATCTCTAAATTATTTTGTTACTTTTACAAAATTTCTTGTTCCTCAATATGCCATCTCTGAAATAGGGATAACAATAATTATATTAACATTATTGGAATGTTAATAAGATAAAATGTAAAAATAACTGTAACATTTTTAAGGAATGTCTAATTCATAATAAGCAATCTAGTTAAATTAACAACTCATGTAAATAAATGTATTAAAGTGTTTCTGAAGGAAAAAAATAATATTGTACTATTTTATGTCTTAAAAAGTCATTTTGTATTAGCATAACTTTAATCACTTAATTTTCATAAGAAAATGGAGTATAAGCACCCTCTCTTGCTTTCCAATGGTGGAAATGTATTCATGTGAACAGAGGTATCCCAACATTAGTTAGGGTTAACTACCTTATTCCACTACCAATAAAAAGGAGAAACAGAAAAATGCCATCTGTCCATATGATAAGCCCAAAATCAGACACCTGTGTGGCAAATATGCGTAGCAGTGAGTACCGAGTATGCTCTATATTTAGTACAAACCATATGCTCCATGATTTACTTAAGTTGAATTGGGAGGACAATCCACTATAGAAAAAGTCCACAGAGTAATTAAGAAGCAACATGTTTTGCTGCCCTCATCTCATCTTCCCTCCTTTAGTCCCAGATGTTACAAAGACTACAGAGACATTCGTCAATTTGTTAATTTCTTGTCAGATTGTGAAGGGTTTAAGAAGATTTTGACCCATTTTGCTACACTTGTTTTGGCATCAGGATTAATTTAATTATAACTGCCTTGGGGACAAAAAGAACACAGTAGGATATCATGTTATATTTGAATGGCTTAATACTTTCACCGGACACTCTAAGCATTTGGGATTCCCAGTCAAGAGTGTGATTGCTCTGAGGAAAAGAAGACTTAAAGAAAGCTCCCAGTCATCTGCATTTCCTAAATGGCATTGCTTGATTGATTATCCCTTTTATCTCTAAAGGGAAGATCCTTGACTTCAAATAGCTCTAGTATTTTATCCAAGAGCTTTAATTTGTATTATAAACCTATGTTTTAAAAGTCATCACTTATTATTTAGAAAGTTTAAAAAATAATAAAGTTTTAGCCCAGGTCATTAGTAGAATCCTTCTAATAAAATGTGATTCACCTTTTCAAAGGTATTTGAAACAAAACCTTGTGAGGTATGTTTTGCTCTAATTTTGTCCATCTCCAACATTTCTTAATTCCAGGATGTTTAAAACATGGGTTCTTTGAGTCTAGGTTTCCTCGTTTATTACTGGGGATACTTTATGTCCAAACTAGTTGATAATATTATAACACAGATTAAACAGAATGATTTGTATAGAAGTGTATTCAATACTGTGGTGGAAATACTATATTGAAATTGCTATCATATATATATATATATATATATATATATATATATATATATATATATATATATATTGTGTCATCTACCCACTAGTCTCCAATTTCTACATGAATAGGAGATATGATGTAAATTCTATAAGATACTCATAGATACTTCTAATGCAGATTTGGGGCCTACTAAGCACTATTTAAATCCATCTTAACTTGAATAGACTTCTGAAACCTAATTAAATACTTTATGCAAATGAAAGCTGCCATGTGCAAAATGCAAAGCTCAAACAAAAGAATAAACGGTTGTCACATTATTTGGAAGAAAAAACATATACAAATACGCTAAGCCATGTCTCATTCAGATAGACAGCATCAGAATCACCTGGAAATTTTAAAACCCTGCAATCCTCAATCTCTATATCTGACTCAGTGAAACAAAATGTCAGGGAGGGGAATCTAGAGCCAAATAATGTATTGGAGCATGCATGCTAAAATTGAAATTTACTACACCAAATAAGAGTTGTATGTTGGAAATAATTGCTTGTGATTAGATAGAATCTCCTTTAGGAGTTTGGGGTATGAGGGCAACCATTGTTCCTTAAGAACAATTTAGTTACTATACTTAAATGAAGGAATGCACTATAGTCCATATGAAAAACCTCCCACCATAGTCTTAATCTTCTGGTGCAGCACAGTCCAATAGAACTTCCCACAATGATAGAGGTATGCCATATCTGTGCTGTCAAAACGAAATGTGGCTAATGTAACTGAAAAACTCAATTTGTAATGTTATTTCGTTGTAAATAATTTCAATAAAATAGCCACAGGTGGCTGGTCACTGCCATATTAGGCAGCACAGCTCTAGCAGTTATTATAGAAGCTATTAGTTATTGTATAAAATTTTTCAACATTACACAAGATGGTATAATTTTTTAAATGATATGAAGTACATAGAAAAGGTTAAGTCCTAGAGAAAGTAGCATTTTGGCTGAGCTCTGGTGAAGAGATAAAAATTCAGAACACAAACATGGGAAGGAGTATAGGAAGACACTATGATATACTAGAAAAATGCAGTGGAAAACAAGATGTAGCATTGCCCAAATTAGTTCTGTACAAAATATATGCTTTGAAATTGTAGGAAATAAGGATAGAAATGTTGCTCCAGAATAGGAAAGCCTAAAAAGTTTGGATTTCATTTTAATGAATATTTCAGGCAAAGAAATGACATAATTAAGAAGATGTTGAATTGCACAGGATGCATTAAGTGATGGAAGGAAATAAAAACAAGGCAGGAGACCCAATAAAATGTACCTTTTGGGCAATGAAAGTACTCACAGTTAACCATGTTTCAGGTTATCATGTTATGTTTGAATGGCTTAATACTTTCACTAGACACTCCATGAATTTGGGATTCCCAGTCAAGAGTGTGATTTGAGTACTGAATATAAGTCTAGCATTTGCTAATACACTAATTATCAATATTTACAAAAGTGCCCTCTACTTTAGCCAGAAACACACAAGGTGCTTGTTTAAAGAGCTGATTTCCAGATCTCCCTTTAGATGCCCTAAATCAGAATCTCCAAGTATAGGGCCCAAGAATCTATAAAATACTCAGCAGCTTTCATGATGATTGTTTAGAGCACAAACATCTTAGAACTACTGGATAAATAATAAATAAGAGGAACCTGACTTAGATGGATTATGTATATAATTAACTAAATATGCAATATTTAATTATTTGACCACAATATTTACTGGTCTTGTGACTTGCACTGATTTTAACTTCTTTATTTCTCTATTGTATCACCCTCACACGATGAATAGGTTCTGAGAACAAGCTATGCCAACTTTATAGTCTGTGTGGTCATATAAAGTGATATGTCAGATTAAGTCAACTATCACTACAATGTAGTCCAGCATCACTTTCACCTAAAGTAGCCAGCTAACTTAGGAAAACACATTGGGTGTTACACTGTTTAAATGATCACATCACCTTGATACATTGCTATGTGGTCAGGCATATTCCTAGTGTATATTTCCAATGAAATTCTGATCCTCCATCTTGCAGTTGAAGAGTCATTATCCTACTAGAGGCCCAGTGCATGAAAACTCATGCACTTGGGGGTCCTTCAGCATGGCCTACACCCTCTTGCAGTCCGGGAGCCCTCAGGGGATGTCCAACTGAAGGCTTAGGCCCCTCACGTGGGGTGGGCCTAAGCTGCAGTCTGGCCTCCCTCTGTGGGAGGTGACTAGCAGCCGATCAGGGGACAGTGTGGACAGCAAGCAGCCAGCCCCGACCCCCTTGCGCCACCACCGCCCGTGGCCTCCCTCTGCTGGAGGTGACCAGGCAGATGATCAGGGTATGGTGCTGGCCTCAATCGCCCTGCCGCTGGTCACTGCTGCCCCCCTCCCACCTTATTGCCATCTCCCCCCTCTGCCCACTGGCATGCACCTTGGCTGGCCTGTTGCCACCTGCTCGCTGGCCCAGCCCCCTACCAACCAGTCATTCTGCCATTTGGTCGATTTGCATATTACGCTTTTATTATATAGGATGTTCCTCTTGTAATTGGGATGATCCTTCTTATTAGGGGAATGACTGTGTGGAATACTCTTCCATACCCCTTACTATGGGCCTTGAAAAAGTAACACAGATGCATTTCCAGTTCCTTCTGATTGTAGTTAGTTAAGAAAATATCATACCAAGTAGTAGTTCCTTGTACTCTATTAGCTAGTTAAGAATTTATAATGAAGAGCAATATTTCCCTGTACTTATAGCCCTTACAGCCAATATAGATTCCATATGATTGGGAGCATGATGTTCTACTTAGTAAGGAAGAATCTAAAGGTGATGCTGATGGAGACAAGATCCATTGTCTCACAGACCTTTATTTTCACTAAAATTAGAGTTAGGATGCAAAAATTATAGTGTTGCAGCAATAAGCCTAGAAGTGACAGCAGTTTCAATGGTGTGTCAATGGCAGAAGTAAGCAACATGAAAGAAGTCACTTCCTTCTCAGCCACACTGCGGTCACTTGCACTGTTCATGATCTTCATTTTGAAGGTAAGTGACTGCATTGTTAGGACATTCTTCAGATGTCATTTTACCAGCAGTAAATTCTATTTCCTGCATGTTGAAGTAACTTCTGTTAATATATTGCTTTGATATATGAAATGAGAGTAATGAACACACTTTATAAAAACGGACATACATTGCCACTTGGCTTACAAACGCTGCTCCTCCTACCTGCTGCTATTGACTGAGGAAGCTATCAGCATTCATCAAGGACCCTAAGCACTGTAAATTTCTCTGGCCCCATGGTGTGGTAAAGATTTTTTCTCCCTATAATTTAATTCTGTTTACTAACTATTTGCATATTGCTTATGCATCATGGATGCTGGAAAACTAGAAATCTGCAGCCAGAAAATAATATAACAACAAACATTTACTTTCCTTCCATTAAATATTTATAAAATTTTAAAGACTGCTAAAAGCTTCTTCCATTTTTAATTATAATCATGAAAGTGAAAACTTCAATTTTTCTCTGAAGAGATACTTTTCTAAGCATTGAAATAGTATATATATATATATATATATATATATATATATATATATATATATAATGTTAGAATATTGTTATCATTTCTTAATACAACTCCATGGCTACTCTGTGCAATTTTATAGCTCAATTATAATGTTTAGTGCAACATACTTAATTCACATTACAAAACAATGGGGCTATGCAAAAGGGACTATATAAAACCAGTAAATAATAAAACAGCAAGTTGACTATGTGTTAATGGGCTTTTAAAAGTGTGCTTTTTCTAAGACTTATTTTTTCCTAATGGTTGAAATTGCTGAGCCCTGTGAAACAGAAAAATGCTCTATTTTCTATCATTCTTGTACACGGTGTGTTACAGTTATTTCACATGGCAAGCATTTCACATACAGTCACCCTCCCATCTGCCCACTTCTTGAAAGTTGAAGTGAATTTCATATCTTCAAATGAAGCTAGCATTGCACAAAATAATGGCCATTAATTTCAAGCTGCATGCTCATGGCCTTTTTTTTATAGGAACAGTACAGTAATCTCACCTTTGATTACACATAAAGTTTAATCAGTAAACCTGGCATATAAAATGAGTTGTGTATGAGTTGTGTTATAACAACCAGGCATACCTGGTAAGAATATATATTTTCAATTACCATAACTGGAAAAGCTTTTACAAAACAAACTATTTTTATATATTGAAGTTTCTCTCCAATATATGAAACTAGAGGCCCAGTGCACAAAATTTGTGCATAGGGTGTGTGGGGGAGGTGGGTGTGTCCTTCAGTCCAGCCTGCACCCTCTCCAACCTGGGAACCCTAGAGAGATGTCTGATTGGCCTCTTACAATCCAGGACTGCTGGCTCCCAACTGCTCACCTGCCTGCCTGATCGATGCGTAATTGCTCCCCTGCTGACCCGATTGCCCCTAACTGCCCTCCCCTGCAAGCCTGGTTCCCCAAAACCGCCCTTCCCTGCTGACCTGGTCCCCACAACTGCCCTCCCCTGTTGGCCATCTTGTGTCCACATGGAGGTGGCCATCTTGTGTGTTGAAGTGATGGTCAATTTGCAAATTACCTCTTTATTATATAGGATTAGCAATGAAAACATGGATAACTGAAGCTTCAACTTAAACACCATAAACCCTGAAATCAATTCAACATTGCTGACTGTTTGCCTAGCCTCCTCTTCCTAGATCCTCAGAACATTTTTCCTCAAAATCTTCAATCCAGTGTCTGCTTTTTTTGTCACCATTTCACTACTTCTGAAGAAATTACCCACCCAAATCCTTCTAAGTTCCTGAGGTTTGGTGATGTGAGTTCTGGGGGGCTAAATCCAATAGAAATGCTATACCCCAGCCTGCTTAGTACAGATGAGACAATCGTGAGAGAGTGTGGCTTCAGGGTGTGGTATATTTGATAACCTTTAGATGAGAATTTTAGGAAGAACGGCCATTATGGCATTTTCTACTCAGCAAGCGATCATCGTTCAAGTTCATCAGGCCTTAAGCTTTTCAAAGCAAGGCAGGAGCAAGAGCTATTATTTCTAGAAAGACAAAAAAAAGTTTGAACACGTCTTATAAAATAAAAAAAAAAGAACACTGGAGTATATTTTAGGGCTGTTGCATGATAAAGCAGAAAATAAAGTGAGCATTTAGGGGAAAAATCTGGTACAAATTCCTCAGGACGACTTGATGAAATGGGCTTTATGCAAGAGTGGGATGCACACACAGTGAGGAAAGTAGTCTCTTAATGAACATATCTCTTTGTTAGACATTTTATAAAGAATATTAATTTTCCCAGAATTTCTGTGTTAGTGGTTAATGGCTATACATATTTGTAAAATATCTGGAGGTAACCATGTAAGGAAAAATACTATTAGTAGTGGGGATTGAAAAGCAAGCACCTTTGATCCCTTAAGAACATTGAAGTTATTCTTTTGCTAAAAGAAGCCCACATGAATTAAAGGACCCAAATTTCTATTAGAGGTAAATTTCCTCTAGGGAGTTCCTAAGCTACTTAGTAAGACAAATGGGGACTTTAGAGTAAAGAAGTGCTACACGTTTGCTTTGGAAATTAAGTTTCCTACTCAACCATTTGCTTCTCTAGGAAAAATTGCAGATGAATTACACAGTCCTACTTATCTTCTGTTGCTTGCTTCTGTTGCTGCTTAAACCTGAATATATTAATAAGTGTTTCAAGGGAAACAAAATATGTGCTTTCTTTTTCAACATATGGGCCCTACTCTTGAGTACTGGAATTGCATTTAATATCTGGTTTGGAACTCAGTGCTTGAGAGCTGAACATAATCATCCTTAATCCTTTTGCCTGCTTTCTTATTACTTTGAAGAGTGGGGAGAAAGGTGCCTCCTTGAGTTTTCTCTCCAATCTCTGCTTCTCTAAAGAGTGCAGGGGAATAATCTATATTTCAAAGAAAGATGACCTTTAGTTGATTTAATGCAATCTCTCTTTCAATATCTGAAATGAGAAAGTGATTAAAGCTTTGGTTGATAGGCAAGGATGTATTTTAGGAATAGATAAGCATAAAGGTCAGACACTTGTCAGAAAGGATTTTGACTTTCTTTAATATTTAAGTACCTCATATGAATCATGGCTCATGCATTCATAGTATATTTTTAAGTTTGATGAAAAGTCCTGCATCTTTGTATAATTCAAAATTGGTTTCTCACATAACGCCAAAATATTGAGGGTGGCAGGTGTATGTTTATTGGGATTTTCATACAAACCTGGTCTGTTGACATAAGACTTTCTGAGAAGATAATGGTCATTTGACATATTGCTTTGAAGAGTTTAGAATTCTGTCTGATTATTCCTAAATTATACTTATTTTTAAATTTCAATGTGTTGAGTGTTTTCTATATTCAAGGAATTTCTCCTAATGAATTAATAGGAAAATAAATATTTAACATTCACTGAGATCTCACTAGACATCGGTGTTTTTTCTAGGTGCTTTACAAGTATCAGTTAATTTAACATACCAGTCTTAGCCCATAATAAAGATTTGTTGAAAAAATGAAAGAGTGGCTTTGTAAAGTAGGGTTTTTGTTTTTTATTTTCCTCATTTTATACAGATGGGAATTCCATGACACAGAAAAGTTAGTTTCCCAAAGATCATAAAGCAAGTAAGTGATGGAGCTGTGTTTCAACACAGGTCTCAAGCTATAGCTTAAATTCCTAATGGCATTGGTCTTCCATATGTTCTTAATATTAATAACAGCATATAATTTGTATTTGTATAACATTTTATATTGTACAAAACATGTTTTCTTACCTTTCATTTATTAGAACAGATGTGCATTATGAATTATAAAATATGATATACCTACTTCACATGAAATGTTACTACAATACAAACATTTCCTCTATTAGATCTTTTAAGGGTGATTTTGTTACTGGAAATAGAATAACAGTCTCTCTCCATGATATATTTCTCAATCTATGAAGATGTTATAAACTGAGAATCAAGAACAAGGTTTATAGAAATAAGACAGTAAGAAAGTAAAAAAAAATATTTGGTTATTTAATAGAATATTAGAAATCATAGGCAAATAATATGAGAAAGTGAAAGAAGAAAGAAAGAAAGAAAGAAAGAAAGAAAGAAAGAAAGAAAGAAAGAAAGAAAGAAAGGGAAGGAAGGAAGGAAGGAAGGAAAGGAAGGAAGGAAGGAAGGAAGGAAGGAAGGAAGGAAGGAAGGAAGGAAGGAAGGAAAGAAGGAGGGAAGGAAGGAAGGAAGGAAGGAAGGAAGGAAGGAAGGAAGGAAGGAAGGAGGGAGGGAGGGAGGGAGGAAGAGAGGGAGGGAGGGAGGGAGGGAGGGAGGGAGGAAGGAAGAATATTACAGCATCTGCTAGAAATTGAACTGAAACTTGGACAGACACTGTCACAGGCAGCAGCTCAGGAGTGCTGTATGTTCCAGCTATTGCCCCAATCTCCCCATTCCATCACCGGGAGGGGCCCCTCCTTGCTCCCACAGCAGAGCTCCAAGGTCCCCACTACTCATTGCCTATACACCATCATGGCTAACTTCAGGATGTCCTTATTCCTAGTTTAGTCAGTCATCATGAGAAGCCTGCGATTGCTAGAGTATTTCGCAGTCCCTAGATTTTAAACCCTTGGAGAGCCCAGTACAAACTGTTTTTTGACTCATTTACATTCCCTTTGATAACTCCTGAAGTTTTTTCCAATGTATCATCTGGAATGCACAGTTAACAGCAAAATTCCTGATGTTCATCCATTTCCCTGGAAGTTCCTTTTGCCTTCTTGCTCGAATCTGGCTTTCTCCCCCAGGACTTGGCTTCCTATGAAGCCCCCCAAAAGTCTAATGGCTGTTTCTTTTCCCATAATTCCCCTAACACTAAGCTTAGACACAGGGTAGGTGTCTTTATTGCAGCTCATTCCTACTTTCAGAGTATTTTGTTTCTTTCCTCTCAAATTTCAGGATAGATAAGTTATAAAAAGCAAGGTACAAAAGTTTATATATTTGCATACTTATGTATGTAATATTTTGGGTAAAAAAGAAGGTGAAATAATTAAACATAAACATATCTACTCTTTGAGTGAAGCTGCCTATTTCTCTGGACATCAAAATAGATGCTTCTGATTTTCCTTTGCAAATTATTATTAATTTTCTTTCCTCAGCAAATGACCTTCCTCCCAATTAAACTTTCATTAATGATTCATTTTATTTTATTTTATTTTTAATTGAATTTATCAGGGTAACATTGGTTAATAAAACCATACAGGTTTCAAATGTACAACTCTGTAACATCATCTGCATACTGCATCATGCCCTCACCACACAAAGTCAAGTCTGTTTCCACCATCATTTATTTTTCCTTTGCCCTTTTCCACCCCCCTCCACCCTCCTTTATCTCTGGCAATCACCAGAGTCAAATTTTTATGTATTCACCATAAAAGATAATTTTCTAAATTTATTATTTCTTCTTTAGCTATTAATTGATAATTGACCCAAAGGAATAGTTTTTCTTCATATTTATTTATTCATTTTGCAAGTATGTATGTCTATAAGAACATACTTATTTTCTACGTGAATTTGTACATTCTTACTGTGAATGAGATAAAATTCATAGACATCTTTATATATTTTGATGTTCAAATTGTGCCTGTTTAGCTGGTTGGAATTCCTTCCAGTTGATTGGTTAATCCTTTTGGCACATCCCCAACATTATTTTGAACCATTCCCCCCCTTTTTTTTTTCTGGTAGAGTAGTTATTTCTGGCGAATTTTATAGCTTCCTCCTCTCAGACCTGGGGTCAGTCATTTTTCAAGGTTGCTTGATAACTTTAATTTAGCAAGGTTCTCCAAACAGAGTGACTTAAAGTAATACTAGTAAACAGACATTATCTTTCACAATTTCTGTTGATCAGAAATGCTTGGCTGTGCAGTTTTCTGTTGGGCTTCTCATTAGGTTTCCTAGGTGTCCACTGGGCCTGTAGTAATCTTTTAGGTGAAGTGACACTTCTATGAGAATATATCTTTTGTATACTTTTGAGTATCTGAATCAAGTTTTAAAACTCTAAATATTCCTAAAATTAATTTAAATTAACAGAATAGAAAAGAAAAAAATGAATGCAAAGAAAAACATATTTCAACTATACCTCAAATAAAGAAAATACTCCACTTCAAATAAATAAAATAACTTCATTGAAGATAATGATTTGAAAAAGAAAAGAAAAAAACTATTAAGACTTGGATAAATTACTTTGACTAATTCTGTTTATCTAAAGACTATCTAACAACTAACAAACCTTGAACTTTTCTCATTATGGGTACAGAATCCCTGAAACCATTTTATGCCAGTTGAGGAAGTTATTGAGTAAATTCATAATTAAACTCATTTAATCAGCTCTAGCCAGTTTGGCTCAGTGGATAGAGACTTGGCCTGTGGACTAAAGGGTCCCGGTTTTGGTTCCAGTCAAAGACATGTACCTAGGTTGCAAGCTTGATCCCAGGCCCTGGTTGGGGCACGTGGGGGAGGCAACCAATGGATGTCTCTCTCACATTGATGTTTTTCTCTCTCTGTCTCTAAAAATCAATGGAAAAAATATCCTCAGGTGAGGATTAACAATAAATAAATAAATACATACATACATACAAATAAATTAAACTCATTTAATCATTTCAAATATTTGTACATATACACACACAACACACTATATATATACATATATATGTTTGCTGAAGAGGCCCAGGAGCAACGGCACCAGAGGAATGAGCACATCTGGTGTCGCTGATTCTTGATTTCCATTTAAGTCAGCACTTAAGATTTATCCCAATGATTCTTGCCTCCTCATATTGTCATCTTTATGTAATTCACTCACACTGAATCAGAGCTTCAATGACCAAGAGATATCAGATGTGACAGCGTGTGATTCCCAAGGCCAAGTCATAAAAAAAATATTAACACTTCTATCTTGTTTTCTTGGACCATTCACTGTGAGGGAAGACAGCCACATTATCATGAGAACACCCAAGCCAACCTGGAATGATGCCCATAGGGGACAGAGAGCATGCTAAGGTCTCTGTCAATGCCAACATGCCAGCCATGTGAGTGACCCAGGTAGCTCCATCCACCCTAACCAAACCTTCAGATCATTACAGGTCCAGTGGACAATTGACAGAAAACTTATGAGAAGCCCTAGCCAGAAATACCCTGCCTAGTACACCTGAATCCCTGACCCACAGCAACTGTGAGAGATAATAAATGTTTAATATTGCTTTAAGTCACTGAATTTTGTATAAACTAGTTAGACATTAATTGAAGCACTAATGCAGTTTCTAAATACCACTGAAGGAAACAAGGATCCCTTGGAAAAATAAGTGATTCCAAGTCTGGGACAGGGAATCTAGATATTGAGACAACATTTTGCTTTGCCAAAAAGTAAGGGAGAGCTAAAAGTAGTGATGAGTGTGTGTCAAAGGGTTGGAGGATCCAGCTTGGCAGGGTTCCAACTAGCCAAACTGGTGTGATTTACAGTCAAATTATGTAAAGATACTAACAGTCTTATTGTATAAAATAAGAAGCTGTGAGTCTATATTGATAATATATACATTTGTACATGTATTCAGATATATATATTAGAGGCCCAGTGCATGAAATTCATGCAGGATCAGGCCTAAACTGGCGGCCGGACATCCCTTTCACAACCCGGGACTGCTGGCTCCCAACCGCTTGCCTGCCTGCCTGATTGCCCCTTAACCACTCCCCTGCCAGCCTGATTGACATCTAACTGCTCCCCTGCTGGCCCAATCACCCCAACTGCCCTCCCCTGCTGGCCTGGTCACCCCTAACTACCCTCCCCTTCCAGCCATCTTGTGGCTGTGGTCACCGCCATCTTTGAGGGCATGGCAGTCAATTAGCATATTCCCTCCTTATTGGCTATGGGCACCATCATCTTTGAGGGCATGGAAGTCAATTAGCATATTCCCTCATTGGCTGTGGGCGCTGCCATCTTTGAGGGTGTGGCAGTCAATTAGCATATTTTCTCCTTATTGGCTGTGGGCACCACCATCTTTGCAGCCTGCTGCTCAGTCATTTGGTCATCCCTTACTAACCTCTCTGCCGGCCTGGTTGCCCCACGCAGCCTATTCGGTTGTCCGTTCGGTTGTGATGGTTGCTTAGGCTTTTATATCTATTATCTATCTATCTATCTATCTATCTATCTATCTATCTATCTGTAAATAGATAGATAGATAGATATATACATATACACTTACTAGTAGCCCCATCACGTGATATAGTGCGCAGTAGGCCACCTGCAGCTTCCGCAGCCGGTAGGAACCACAGCGCACAGCTGGGACCCCAGCTGCTTCCAGGGGAGCTGTATGGCTTCTGTGAGAGGCGGAAGCGAGCTGCTAGTGCCCACAGGAGCTGGGAGGGAGTCATGCCCATTCCGCGAGAGGCAGGAGGGAGCCACACTGCTTCTGTGGGAGGCAGGCCCACTGTCTCCTCTCCGGGCCTATGCTCAGCTGCGGAGGCTGTGGGCCGGCCCTCCATTCCTGTCCGCCCCGGCTCCAGGGGGCCCACCCGAGCTGGGGTGCAGAAGCTTGCCGGTCCCCTGTCTGTCTCTGTCTCCACTCCGGGACTCACCTGCATGGGCAACCTCCTCCTGTCTTGTTGTGACTCATTACAGCATAACAGCCCAATTTGCATATTTCCTCTCTCTCTATATATATATATGTAAATAACTCGTGGAGAAAGGAAATTCTTCATTTCAGTATAGTATCAACTAACATACAGAGAAGAAGAATATAGTTAGATAATTACCTTTGCAACCAACATAATATGAATTGATTCTGGTAAGAAACATCAACACATGCTTAACAGTAGGAAGAGAACATTTGGAGAGGAACGGGATATTTACATGTTCTCATAGGACCTCTCCTTAAATCAATTATTAATTACAAAAGGAATAGTAATAATAATAAAGTAGATAAACCCATTTTAACCAAGTGATCAATATTATTAATATGACCAAAAAATTATAAGGGAGCATCCTAGGCCTCTCCCGTGATACCCTGAGAAGGACACAGGATCACATACAGAAGTGTGCCAGCCAGAATCTAATCATGAGGAAACACCAAACAAATGTAAACTGAGCGAGGGTTTATAAAATACCTGGCTTGCACTCTTCAAGAAATCTCAATGTCATGAAAGTCAGAATTGATGCTGAGGAACTGCCCCAGATTAAAGGAGGCGAAGGAGACGTGCAAACTTTCTTCATTACATGACCTGGATGAATTCGTACTGGAAATAGTCCTACGCAGGACATTATTGGCACAACTGCATAAAGTGAAGTAGGGACTGTAGGTTAGAATAAAGTATTGTATTACTGTTAAATCTCATGAATGTATTAATTTTAATGAGGTTATTTTTTAAAGTTATCCCTGTTCTCAGTAAATGCAAATTAAGACATTAAAAGGAAATAGTATAATGATGCCTGTACATGGATATACTGAGAGAGACAGAGACGGACAGACAAAGACAGAGAGATATCACAGAGAAAACGAGCTAATAATTGGTAAAACGGCACAAGATTTTGTTCTTACAATCAATCCAAAGCTTGGAATTACAATTTTTAGGAAAATGTTTATTACTTTAACATTTTGTTTCAAATTAGTGTCTTGTTTTGAGAGTAGAGAATTTGGTGAAGATATAAGATGTGAAAGGTAATTCAATTATTAGTGGTCAGAGGAAGAAAGAGGACTCAACTTCTGTATAAGGAAAACTAGTAAAAATTTCTATTCAACAATGACAAAATCTTGGACATAGTGGGAGCAGGACAAAGAAGAGTGCGGGTTATAATCAAGAAATTCATCCTGAAGTACAAAGGGTTAAAAGAGATTCAGACCCTGGTTGGGGTGGCTCTGCTGAGGGTCACCCATGAATCAAAAGGTCTGTGGTTTGATTCTGGTCAGGGCACATACCCAGGTTTTGGTCTCAATCTGCAGAAGGGGGTGTGCAGGAAGCAGTGATAGATTGATGGATGTTTCTCTCTAAAATCAATAAAAACATTAAAAAAAGAAGAGTCATTCAGGATTTCTCTAAGCACTGGTTAAAAGTTATAAGTTTGTCTATATCAATGTTGATTCCCTACTACAGTTGGAAATCTTTGTGTTATGAATTCCAACTAATCATGTATGTAAATCTAAAATTGTCTTTTTCTAAGGAAATCTAATTATGTAATTCTCAACTTTCAATTTTAATGCTGTTCTATCCAATTCAGGATTTCTTTGTAAATTTGGGTTTCTTTTCTACTCTTCTTATTTTTCCTTAGTTGTGATCTAAACAGGTGGTTGTGGGGTGATCTGAATGGGGGCTGGGCACAAGAGGAATCACAGAGACAGAATTAAGAAGATAACTCAGATTTCCCTTCTGTATCAATATTTGGTTTGGAGCAGCCCCTGTTCTCAACTTTTCAGGCTTTTATTCTCACGTCAGCCACTGCTGAGCTGACCCTCTCTCCCTCACTTGCCCAAACATTCAGAACACCGACATGTCTTTAGGAGTACAAGCCAGGATTTTACAGACCACCAGGCACTACAGTAGCTCTTTCTCCTAAGCAGACATAGTGCTTCTTCAGTTCCACTGGCCCACACTTAGAGTTCCTTGCTGTTTTTAAAAGACATGGGACATGTTGTAATAATCTATTGCACCCCACAGGATTACCAGAGGTTGGTGAAAATGTATCTCAGACACTTTCTGAACAAACATTTTCCCTCTATGCTAACTCTTCTTTGTTGATGCTCTAGATCAGTGGTTCTCAACCTTCCTAATGCCACGACCCTTGAATACAGTTCCTCATGTTGTGGTGACCCCCAACCATAAAGTTATTTTCATTACAGCTACTTCATAACTGTAATTCTGCTACTGTTATGAATCATAATGTAAATATCTGATATGCAGGATGTATTTTCATTGTTACAAATTGAACACAATTAAAGCATAGTGATTAATCACAAAAACAATATGTAATTATATATGTGTTTTCTGATGCTCTTAGGCGACCACTGTGAAAGGGTCGTTAGACCCCCAAAGGGGTCGCAACCCACAGGTTGAGAACCGCTGCTCTAGGGGGAAGTGGATGCCATAAGATGTGTGGTCTTCCTTTTTTTTTCCCTCTTCTTCATGATCTTTATAGGGTCTGCCTAGATCAGTGATGGCGAACCTTTTGAGCTCAGCGTGTCAGTATTTTGAAAAACCCTAACTTAACTCTGGTGCCTTGTCACATATAGAAATTTTTTGATCTTTGCAACCATAGTAAAACAAAGATTTATATTTTTTATATTTATTTTATATATTTAAATGCCATTTAACAAAGAAAAATCAACCAAAAAAAATGAGTTCGCGTGTCACCTCTGACACATGTGTCAAAGGTTTGCTATTACTGGCCTAGATGACTTCCTCATGTTGGAAAACCTGTTCTTATAGAAACACCTGCCACGCCCCCAAAGCACACTTCTTTCTTTTTGTGTGTCCATTTTTTAACATTGAGTCCACCATACTCTTAACCTTTGGATTAAACAAATCACTTTTCGTTCTAAAAATCTTACATCTGAAAATCTCAAATTACCTACTTTATTCGATATCTGCCTCTGCTTCTTGAACTTTACCCATATTATGAAGATACCCAGTAACTTCTTTATCCCTCTGCTTATTTTGTGTGCTTTCTTTCCTAAAGAAAATAAAATCTCTCTAGGCATGACAGCCATTGATCCAGTGAAGACTAGGAAGTGATATTAGAAATAACAACAGCAAAATTAATGTTGCCAAAGTTGTCTCCCATTTGTCAGTGTAGTTCCTGTGCAATCCATCAATGGATTTATGAATCCCTACTTTTGCCAGGAAACATGGAAGGCACACTTAGGTAGATGAACTGTAGTCCCTGTCCTCTTGGTATGCATGGTAAATAGAAAGGGAAAATGCCTTTACAGAAGCTCAAAAGATGGATCTTAAACTAGTCACAGCTGGGGAGCCCTTAATGGGATCAGCTTAGGAATCATTTCCAGAAGGATTTTGATACTCTGGACTTGAGCCAGGACTGTGCTGGAGCGGCTACTGCACCCTAAGCAGGGGTATACAGTCTGGAAGTTTCTTATCATCCATCAGATATGTGACCTCAGAGTTTGTTTCATAAACCTATCTCTGAGCTCTACTGAACAGCAGTGATAGAAACACAGCCACCAGCAATACTATGGCGTAACGTAACTGCTCTGGCAACACGGAAACTAGATTCATCATAGCACAGCTCTGCGGAGCTGCACATGTGCAGAAAATAGAAGACAGCAGGACACCCAACTACTGCTGCAAAGTGAGCAGAAAAGGGGCTGACTGCGAGCAGAGAGGGCAGCAGAAGCATGTTAAGGATTCATAGAAGCACAGCCTCAAGCAATATAGCATAACTGAATATATGAGAAGGGGCATGCTGATGAAAGAAGAAACTTGCTCTTAAAAATAGGTTTCTGATGAACAAGAGAGTATCAGGCACCTCTATACAGCTCTATTCATTTCTGGTTTTAAATACAAAAGATTAATTTACCTATCAAACACTGCCAAGAAGTGTACATTTAGCTAGTGTTTTCAAGTTGTATAATGGTCATTCTTACTTATCGTTTCCCCAGTTAATGATTTTTTACTACAGGTCAAAAAAATTCTATTAATTTCTTAAAAGGTGTTGAGAGCTCAATTAAATGTAGATGGTGTTCTCTTGCTCTCAAAATATTATCATAGCAAAGCTCAGAAAGAAACCTAAAAACAGAGGTGAGAGATTGCTTTTGTTTGTCACAGCGTTATCACAAAATAATTAACCTGCTTTTTTAAAAGGTAGCCTAAGGGACTAACTCTTCTTATTTCAGACGTGCATGTTTATTTATTCAATTCCTCAAACAAGTACCTACCCAGCATTGTCTGCATCCATTGGGTTACTCACACCTTGAGAGGAGATGCTTACAGGGACCATTGGCTTGCATGACGGGAGCTGTTCCTTTCCCTCCAGATTTTAGTTCTAGGTAGGTAAAGGGAGTCAACTTATTCCCATGCAGGTAGTGTTCTTAGCTCACTCCATAAAACAAGAAGTACTTAGCTCTCACAAACTAAATGTCTGGCAAATGTCCACTGAACCTCAGAAGGACTTCCAGAATCACAACGACTTCAGATACAGAATCAACAGTACAGCATTAGGATGAAAGTACCCTTTTATTCCCCTTGGCCTGCAGAAAATTTTGTGGCAAAGGTGAGCTAAAAGGTTGGAAATGAAAGAAAATGTAAGGGAATTAAACAGCCAGTTAATAATTAGGAGGGATAATTTAATTTAAAAGGATTATGATGGCACACTGAGGCTTCCCAAGGTCAATTCTTTAGATAGTTCAATTTCAGTGTGTTTTTTGAGCTGATTCGATTGAGGTCATTTCAAATTTTGTAAGATGGCTTTCTTTATTCTCCAAGGAATTAATGAGGTACAGTCTAATTGAACTACCTGGAAAGTGAGTGAATTTGATTATAAACGTAAACAGACAATTATTCCCTTTATGTTAGCTGAATGCCATTCACTTCAGCGATGACTGTATGCACATTCCCGCTCCCTTATTAGCTTTGCAGTTATTGGCTCAGTGGAAGCACTCACCGATTTCCACGGAAGAGAGGAATTACTGGGGAAGAGAAGGAAACAAGTGAAGGGGTGATTTCCTCCCATCTGTCTGTAACCCCATGGGCTTCATTTGCAGCAGCTTTGAAATCACTCCAGAGCAGAACACGTCCACGTTCTTTTCAATAAAAAGGATCATTTTCATTTCCCAATAAAACTTCTTTTCGTCTCAGTACAGGGGCAACTTTTCAGGTTCTGCAGAGATCAAGGGTTGAGACTAAATATTTCTTTTTCTCAAAGTCAGTTTTCATAGCCTGTGAGTTTTATTCTTCAGCCTACAGTGGTTAGGTTTCACTTTTCATGGAATTAAAGGACTATAATTAAAAAAAATTAAAATGCTAATGGAGAAAATCACTCTTTAGACTGTACTACTTCCTTGCATGCTTTTCTTATTAATGACTTATTAGTTGTGTGTGAAAAAATAATGATGCTTTTGCTCTTATTTGATAAACGCATATAAAAAATTCTGTTTTGGAATGTAATACTTAGACGAACCATAGAAATGATCCCTGAAAGTATAGTCTTTGGAATGTAATACTTAGAGTAAAAACCAACAGTCAGCTAAACACTTATTCTTGGGTTTCATATATATGTCACTTGAAAGAGATGGCCATCCCGAGAGGATCAGATAATAAGTCAGCCAATCAGCCTTATGAAATTTGGCTGGTCTCTCTGCCTCATTGCTGAATGCTTCCTGGTTGAAATCAACCCCATGAGAACTGGATTATTCTTAAGGTGGTTGAGATAACACATTGTGTTGGCAAGCCGTTACCCCATGCTTGTTGATTCCTTAAGTGAAATCCAATTCAAAATTCTAACTTTGAAGGAAATATATGAGTATAAGTAGATTGTGCTTATAGTTTTTGTTGCCATGTCTCTGTCAGTAAGCAAGGAATAAATCTTTTCACATTTGAAAGTACACAAAATTTCCTTGGACTGTGAAAATTTAATCACCTTTCTTAGAGTAGTGAATTATTACTTTTTCTTAAAAGCACATCTCCCATGCATACAGTTTAATAGTCAAAATTAAAGAAGATATATTAGCAAGATGTTCAATTTTATTAATAAGGCATGGTGGATGTTGGTACCATCAGATTGATAAAGAAGTTATCTTCATTGTTTTTAATACCTGCATGATCTAGTAATATTTATTTCATACTCATGTGAAATAATGCTGGCCTCAAAAATGTGTGGTAAACAGCTCTTCACTTCTATCAGACTTTAATAAATTATGCCATTTCCTCTAATTTTGTCTGAAAGTGTTAATTTTCAACCATACAATTATTTAATTTAAGTCCCTTTTAAGGTTTTCCACAATCTTTCCAAATCAGTATTAATACATGGAACTGATAAGAAAACATAATTCTAACCAAAATAAAAGGTTTTCTCAGAAAACGCACCCTATCTTCCTTTTCAAACACACGCCTTTTAAAACATTAATCTTTCATCTAAGTGTGTGTAATTTACTTACCTCACTATACCAGGTAACCTCTCCTTTATCCATTACCTTAGACTATGGAAATCATCTCCTAAAGTGCCACCTGTCCCTCACCTCCATTGCTCACATGCCCATGCCTTCTCATATACCGCTACTCCTAATGCACAATTTTCAACATCAGAGTAGGACTTTAGCCAGGCATTTGAAGTTGACTTCAACCTCTGCCAAATCTTCTTTTCTGATCTTATCATTCTGTTCTCTTCTGCACAGCCTAATGCAAAAAGACAAATTATACAACACTCCACATTACCAGCATCCCGTGCCCACTCCAAAGGCATTTTTCTCTACCCAGAAATGGCTGTGACTCATTTCAAACAACTTGAATTACAACTTCATAAATCCTTACTCAAATACAATCATATGATGGCATTTTTCCCAAGCAGATATTATCACTCTCACTTTGGAACCACAATATTTTGTTTGTGTATAATATAAAAAATATAACATTTGAATGCTAATTTCATATTTTGAATGTGTTATAGTACTTTTCCGCAATTAAAATGTTTCTAAATATAGAGATAATGATATTAATGTCTTTATATTTTGGTAGCTTTCAATTTGTGTTTTGTGAATAGAAGGTCAACACTCTGGCCACTGAGCCAAACCAGCTAGAGCAATAAATGACTTTTTAAAGAGTCACAGACATAATCATTAGAAAAGCAGGTGTTTGAATTCATATCTATTTGAAGCCAAAGATCGTGCTGTTAACTATTATCCAGGAAATAAATTAACGTTATGGACAGCCTTTTAAGAAGTATTTGTGGAAAGGATATACTAAATTGTGCTTTTAAAATTAATAATTAGTTGTTCACCTAAATTCTGGGAAGTCAAGAGGGTGAAAACATCAATGTAAATTGATATGATACAAAGGTGTCATGGAGCATGTGGATATTTGAATGGACTTGAAAAAAATGGGGCTTAAAGTTGCATAGAAATGTGATAGGTAGAAATGATGAGGAAGATATTTCTAGTGTTACCCATTGCATACATAGGAGCACAGATGACTAAAGATTAGGTATGTTTTTGAACAATAACAGATTTCATTGGAGATTATTCTTGATTAGTCCTGCATAAATATAAATGGCCTTGGCACCTAACACAAAATAATAAAAATGTTGCATCCATATTCATTGTATTTATGATACAAACATGTGTTTCAAACACCTCCATTTTAAAGATTTTATTTTGAACAGAAGGAACTTTGATAAAGTTTATTCTAAAGTCAACTGGATAAATCCTGCATCAGTCTTCTCAGGCTGCTGCAACAAAACACCACACACAGAGTGGCTTAAATGACAGCTATGCATTTTCCCATAGTTCTAAGGGCTAGAAGTCCAAGATTAAGGTGCCAGCATGGTTGGTGTGGGGTAAGACCTCTCTCCTTGACTTGTAGATGACCCGCTCACTGTGTCTCATAGGCCTGTTCTCTGTGTGCAGTGTGGAGAGCTCTGGTGTTGCTCTTCTTATAAGAACACCAGACCTATCAGATTAGAGCTTCTCCCTTATGACCTTATTTGACCTTCAGTGCCTCCTTTTAGACCTTATCTCCAAATATACTCACATTGGGAGTTAGGGATTCAATATATAAATTTGGGGATGGATGACACAATTGAATCCATAGCCAAGTGCAGCTTTCAGATATTTATGCTGTAGAAAGATACAGCTTTGGAGAATAAGTATCTCTAAATAAATATAGACATAGACATAGATATAGATGATAGAGATAGATGATAGATATATAGATATAGATATAGATATCCTATCTAATAAAAGAGTAGTATGGAAATTAACCATGACTTTGTCACTCCATCACAAAGATGGCGGTGCCCAGTCTCCTCAGACCCACCCCTAAAGTGTAAAGCCTGTCACCACTCCAGCGGGCTGATCGCAGCAGTGTCCGGGCTTGTGGACCCAGCCGGGGGCCACGGGGCTGAGCAGGAAGGCATAACCCGCCCACTCTGGCGGGCCAATGCAGCCTCGCCGCTCTGCTGCCACCGGCGCCACCACTGCAGTGTCCGGGCCTGTCAGCCCCTCCATGAGGCTGAATGCTGCATCCAGGGGGCACATGCAAGTGGGTGGGGACTTGACTCTGGGTCTTCTGGAGCAGGGGGCCTTGATGCTATATCCCCGTTTGTGCTGGCCAGCAGGTAGACATCCCCTGAGGGGTCCCAGACTGCAAGAGGGCACAGGCCGGGCTGAGGGACCCCCCCAAATGCACAAAAAAGCCACTAGTGTATATATATAAAAGCTTAATATACTAAGTGTCTGACCATTCAACCGATTGCTATGATGTGCACTGACCACCAGGGGGCAGACACTCTTACCAGTCGGTTAGCTTGCTGCTGGGGTCCAGCCAATCAGGACTGGGCCAGATGGCTGGAGACACCCTGGAGCCCTCCCATGGTCCCGGCCAGGCTGAGGGACCCCACTGGTGCACAAATCCGTGTACCAGGCCTATAGTAGATAAATACTTTTCTGTATCCAGGAAGCATGATCAGAAAGATTGCATACGAAAAGACTAATAGTTATTATATGAGTCTACAGTTGGTCAACAATCTATAATAATCTTCCTGACAAAGCAGAGGCCACGAGGGAAGCCTGGGTCCCAGGTGCCAGAGGGAAGCCGGTGCCAGCAGCCAGGGGAAAGAAGGCCTACTCTTGCATGAATTTTGTGCATCAGGCCTCTAGTGATATATAAGTTTTAAAAAAATAAGAATATGAAAGCTCCAAATTAAACAGTGATTTGTGTCAAAGTTTTTTGAAAAAAAATCTTTTCATCTCTTTTGTATTCAGATATAAAAGTTAAAACCTAGCATATGTCAATAAATATCAACTAGTTATATGTATATTTGAAAAGTCTTTATTTGCAGAAGGGATTTTACATTTTTCCTTATACAATGTTGAAAATTTCAGTATTACACTACAGATAATTAACCTCAGTGTTTGAGTAATTAAAACTCACAGACCACCTAAAAACTAAAAATAATATTTATCAAATAATTTTTCTACATCTATAAAATATGGAAACATCTGTCACCTTATAATTTTGAGCACAATACATCCTATTTATTTTTCTTTTTTCTTTCCCCAGAGCATCAGTTATTTATTAAATTTAAAATAAAATTCAAATACAAACACATATCTCAGTATTAATCTCTTTCTAATTCCATAACCATTAAAAAAGTAAATTGTACTTTAACCAAAATTAAATATATTTTGCTTATCCATGTATTGCAACATTAATTTATTTTAACCCAAATGTTCATTTCTTAAGTAAACAAATAAAAAATAGCTTAATGATATTTCCAATGTGGATGGAATTAAAAAGGAATGAAGTATTCAAATTAAGCTCTTAGTTTTCTTTCTGAATCCAATGTCTAATTTAATCTTATTTTATTCTATTGAAAAAAAAGATACAAAGAGTATAACATTGTGAAGACCTTAATTTGATGGTTATTTGTAGTGACATTTTATCAATACATTTTTCCTTTCCTTTTCTTTCTTATTAAGCCATTATTTCTAGTGGTGTTCTTTGTTTCATGATTAATTATAATCACCATTTTAAGGGATGTTTTTACACCCTCAAAAAATAAAATAAGAGTAAAATTATACAATTTTAAAACCTTATTTTGCATTTCACATAAATTGGATTGCATCTAAGGGATATTTTACCATAGCTTAACAAATTCTATTTCTGTAAAAACACATAAGAGTTATATAAACAATAAAAAAACACACAATAGTTTAGCTTTATAAGAGAATAAACTACTTTTAGGCATATTCAAGCTCTAGTTTTCTCTCTCTTTCCTTGCCACAGAATTGATACAGTAGTGTTACATCTTTGTGTGTATGTATGTACATGTACATATACATGTACCTATATGTGTATATACATTTACATATAGATCTAATTTTATATCTGTGTATAGGAAAAATTTATTAAAATGTTGAACATCTTTCTTCGCTTCTACATTATTATCAATATTTCTCTCTCACATTCTCTCAAGAAGTTCCTGTCTAATGATCTATTACAGAGTTATACACTTGAAACTAATAGTGTAATGTTATTAACCAATGTCACCTCAATAAATTAAATTAAAAAAGAAGTCTATTTTTAGAGGATATTTTTGTTTTGTGACTCAGAAAAGGGAGTAAAGGAGAAGTTGGGTAGAAAGACCACTGACAAAGAGGAATAGAGACTCTGGGGAAGTTTATGAAGCATTTTGAGGAGTGACCTTCAGAGTAAAAGAAAATTTGTCTAAAAAGGTAAGAATTTAAATGGTCTTTGATATGGTGTTTGCACATCACTATTGTTATTTAGGAAGTGCAAAGAAAGAAGTAGATTATTGGCAAATTTTCATAATGGTTGCTCGGTTGTCTTCCTTTGTTCATAACACTTGTTTAATATTAAAAGCCTATCAAATTGTATTATACCCATAACAAAAATAAAAAAAAGTACTAATATTTCTGTTTTTCTGAGAAGGCAATTGAACCTCTTTTCAGGTCTTTTAGTAAAAGAGAGTTCATTGTCTTGATCTCCACTCCTAACAAGGTAGGAATCTTTGATTATATGTTGTTGTTTTTTATATCCTATTCCTGCATTCTCCATTTTTTTAAAAGTTAAGAGGGATATCTGGTGGGCATTAAACTTCTTATTTAGCATCTCCAGATACAAATCCATGAGCGTGAACATGGAAAATATTTATGGTTAGAAGATAGAAACTACTATAGTGTCTCTCAAATCCACATTCACAGGCCAGTACTAGTTGAGAAGGAAGTTCTCACCGGTATGTAGTGACATGAGGAGAATAAGACACCATCCTTGGTTCTTACGGCAGACATTACTAATTATGCACCCAATACACATATCCTTTTCTTCTCTGACCCTCACCCCCTCCCAAAAAAATCTTAATTTTGTTTTAGCCAAAAAAGTCTCCTATTATAACTTTTATATTCCAGAGTGCTTTGCAAATAGATTTAATCATGTGACATAGTTACTGTGAATGAGACATTAGCAAAGGTAGATGGAGTGAGATTAGGGCTTCTAAAAATATATAACCTATATTTTTCTCTCTTATTCCTATCTAGAATGTTGAAGCAATGCCTGCTGGTAGACCAATCATATTAAAATAATGAGAACTAAATTTTGATAGAGAAGGAAACTAAAAAAAACTTTGGGTTTTTGGAAAGTTCCTTGAACAACTTCATTCTATCCGAACTAAATCCCTCAAGCTATCATTTTCATGAATACATATAAAAATCTAATTAGTATCATAATATGGCTTCTTTACATACTTCCAAAGGCACTCCTAACTCATACAGTTCTTCACTAGGTCAAATGGAGTCCATGTGAAGTGCTGTTTTTATTCTGAGAGTGAGTTTTAACTTCCTTTTGTTGATGAGAATTATTTACTTATTTTTCAGAAACATAAGAATGAAAGTTTTTGGTAGTTTGTTTTCTACTGTTCTAAACTAGAAATGATAACATTGAAAAGAAAGTTATTCTCAGAGTTTAGATATATTTCATTGAAATAAGAGATTCTGATACCACAGGCTGTTTTCATATTTTCCATTTGTCACCTCAGCCATCTTTGCCATGTCAATTAACTCCAATTCCCAAGAGTAAAAGGCATATAATATTTATTCAACTCACAGAATTCTGTGAGGATCAAGTGAGGTAAAGTGCTTTATAATCTATAAAATGCTAAAGAATTTTTTATGGTTATTGCCTATCAAATAGATGTCATGGTAATCAAATTCCCTTCTAAATCTGTGTGAATAAAATAAATGCAGCAAATGAGATTTTAGCATAGCCTTAGTTCCTAATTTATGATTCTGTACTAGAAATTGTCAGCATGAATGTAACCAGCTCAATGTAGCCCTTTCCATTGTCAGAATGGTCATCATTGCCCTGGCCTGTTTGGCTCAGTGGATAGAGCATGGACCTGCGGACTGAAGGGTCCCAGATTTGATTCTGTTCAAGGGTATGTACCTCGGTTGCAAGCTCAATCCCTGGTCCTGGTTGGGGCACATGCAGGAGGAAACCAATTGATATGTCTCTCTCACACTGATGTTTTTCTCTCTGTGTCTCTCTCCCTCACCCTTCCACTATCTCTAACAATAAATAGAAAAATATCCTCGGGTGAGTATTAACAAAAAAACACAAACACACACAAAAAAAGAGTGGTCATCATTTGTGAAAAGAACAAAAGAACATCTGTGCATATCAATTCCATAACATATAGGCAAGTGGCTCAAGCCAAGCATATGAGAAACAATGCAGTGTCTCCTTGGAATAACACTCCTAGTTAGATATCCTAAGAGCAGTATTCTGATATGTTTGCGTGTCTCACAAAGCTCTAGGGGAAAATCACAGATCTGGCCCCCTGATTTGCAAACTCTCATGCAAAAGATGCTTGGACACATCTGCTGATGACATGGATGAAAAGTCAAATGTGGACAAGCTTACAACCAAACAATAAAAGAATAAGAAGTAGATCATAGATTTTACAGAGCCCCCTGCAGAGGGTTTCTTCTACTGGAAGGGTACAAATGCAGGGCATAATTGCCCTGGTGCCTCACAGAAGACTACACTAGAGGGATATTTGCCACCATAATTATCTACATAATTAAAGGGAAAGAGAGGGAAAATTATCAAGACAACCATGTTACTGTGAAGCACTCACTAAGTAAACACCTTGGAAAATGATGGAGGGTTGCTATTTGTTTTCCTCCCAGTTTCATTTTTTTAAGAAAAACCACATATTGAAATGTCACTGGCCTGTTAGACTTGCTTAATTAATTAGTTTTGACATGGCTGTTGTATAGGCATAACCTAAGTGGCTGGAATGACCTCAGAACTGCAGTTAGTACAGCTGTGAAATGGAAAGAAGCTATTCAGAGCCTCAAGTATATGTACTCATGAAAGAGTATTTGGACATACTGTTTCCCTTCCTAAAGCAAATATCTCACATGATATGTAATCTTCTGCATCTTCTCTTTTGCAAAAGGATGAACTTATAATCATGCACTTGAAAATTTATATGTGTTCTTACTTCCCTTGAAAATATTAATACTGTGGATTAGAATAGAAAATAAAAAGAAGCTTAAAAGATTAAATTTAGAGTTGACTATATCAAGACACCATGATAAACATGACTTAGAGCCTTAATTCAAGAAGTGTTTTTATTAGCACATTTTAGAATATATTCTAAATTTACCCATTTTCTAGTTCCATGCTGTTTTGCTTATAGTTTTATTAAATATATATATATTCAAATTGCTATTAATTCTCATGTCCTCTGTGCTTCTCTATAAGTAATTTGTGTCACAGAGGATTTATTATTGAATTCTCATTCATATTAAAAACAGATTCCAACTCAAATGTTTTAATTACTCCTATATCAGACAAAACTTCTATTACCCTTCTATTAACCTAATATATTGTTCTGACGGTGCTGAAAAATCAGCAAGACAAAAAAAGGCAATGTGTTCTCAATAGCATGGATTATGATATAGTTCTTCTATGAAATAGTCAGAACTGTTATTATTTAATTATTTGTTGAAATATTACTCCAGCCCAGCCAGTGTGGCTCAATGGTTGAGCTCTGACCTATGAACCAGGAGGTCATGGCACATGCCAAGGTTGCTGGCTCAGTCCCCAGTGTGGGGCATGCAGGAAGCAGCTGATCAATGATTCTCTCTCATCATTGATGTTTCTATCTCTTTCTCTCCCTTCCTCTCTGAAATGAATAAAAATATTTTCTTAAAAAAATAAATATTTCTCCAAAATCATTATCTGCTGACTCTACAGCATCAAAGTATAAACTTAGAATGATCCTATATAATAAAATGCTAATATGCAAATAGACCAAATAGCAAAACAACCAGAACAACCGAACAACCAAACAACCGAACAACTGGTAGCTATGACGTGTGCTGACCACCAGGGGGCGTGTGCAAAACATGGTGGGCCTTGGCCGTGGCAGGATGGTGGAGCAGGTGAGTTGGGATGCCAGCCAGACCAAGGCGGGGCACCAGCCGATGTCATCGGGGTGAGTCTCTGGTAGTTACTGAAAATTTTTTGCTCCCGCATGCTGCAGTCCCACCTGGCGCTCGCACCTGCAGCCGGCGCAGGAGCCGCCACTTGCACCCACTGCCAGTGCCCGGTGCCAATCCCAATCACTCGGCACCATCAGCGGGTGCGAGGGGCAGCTGCTGGCCCTGATTGCCCCTGAGAGGCTATCGGGTCAGCAGACGCCGCTCACACCCACTGATGGTGCCAATCCAATTGCTCTGTGCCATCAGCAGGTGCAAGCGGGGTGGCACCATCAGCGTGTGGGGGCAGCAGTGGCAGCAGAAGAAGGGCAGCCAGCAGACAGAGGACCGGGGCCTGTGGCGGGAAGGGCCAGGCGGGGGCATGGAGGATGGGCCAAGACCTGCCCCTGTGCCTCCTGCAGCCTCACAGCTCACAGTTCCTTTCAAGGTGCATGAATTCATGCACTGGGCCCCTAGTCTATCAGATTTAGATACTGAATTTAATGTCTATTTTCTAACAGTGTGTATTCAGTGATAGAACATCTGTTAGAAAATAGTTTCAGATGCCTTAACTGATAATAAATAAATATTATTTATTTTTGTTTTAAGCCACCAAGTTTTAGGGTGATTTTTTTTTACACAAAAATAGATCATTCTGATATTATATAATGACTTTTATTTCTAAACTTCTTTATTTCAGCCTGACATGGCCTAGTTGTCTGTGCTTAGTTTAACTTTCTTAAAACAACATATGGCTTTTCTTATTTAAAATTTAGGAAAAATATGATGGAGCATTTATGTTACTTAACAGAGCAATCCCAGATGCAACCTTTCAAAACTCCAAAATAAACTACAATATTTAAAAAAAGACTTGAAAACTTAGAACTTTAGAGATATGAAATATATGTCACTCTAATGTCATAAGCTGATATAAAATTTTCTCACTATACCACCAGTGGAAATCATTTGCAATATCAATCAATATCTGGTGTGAACTATGCTAAAGAAGCAAAATAAACAAGGAAACTGAAAGAAGTAGAGATGTTTATGGCATATTCCATGCCTTTATTCTTTCTCAGAGAATCTTTTTTAATTAGGACTATTAGCTTGCATTCAAATAAACCTAATATGTCAATATCATCAGTATTATTTCTATGTGATTTATCCCTGTGATTTGTACAGTTGTTCTTTGTTTTTCCCCTGCTGTTTACTATTCCATTATAAGATGTGCTTATTATAATTGGACATTTGTGTGGTTTACAGGTTGGAGCTTTTATGAATAGTAGTTCTTTCTATAACATTCCTTTAATGTAATTTGATACACTCATAAGTGTATACCAATGAGTGGGTTATTATGTCATATTTGCACTTTGCCAAGTGTTTTTTTCAAAACAGTTGTAAAAATATATACCGCTGCTTACAATGTTTAGGAGTTTCAATTGTTCCAAAGTCTTCACAATACATGATTTTATCAATCTGTTACATTTTAGCTATTCTGATAATGATACCTCATTCAACATTTAATTGTTTCCCTGATAACTGACAATGATATGGCTATAAGTGGATATTCACTTTTATAAAGCTCATTTTTAATGTTTTATCCTAAATAGGGCAATGTAAATTTTCTTCCTGATTTTTTAAAATTAGTTTAATAATACTAGCCAATAAAGTATAGAATATTCATGCAAGAGAATAGTATGCAGCAATTAAGATATTATATCTATTAAGATATGATATCTATTAAGTAAATGTATACAGTCACTACTTATCCTATATAATAAAAGGCTAATATGAAAATTAGCCAAATGGCCGAATGACCAGTCGCTATGACGCACACTGACCACCAGGGGGCAGACGCGCAACACAGGAGCTGCCCCCTGGTGGTCAGTGCACTCCCACAGTGGGAGTACTGCTCAGCCAGAAGCCTTGAGCCGGGTTCATAGCTGGCGAGCACAGTGGCGGTGGCCGTAGCCTCTCCCACCTCCATAGCAGCACTAAGGATGTCTGACTGCTGGCTTAGACAGCAGGGAGTGGGCCTAAGCTGTCAGTCAGACATCCCCTGAGGGCTCCCGGACTGTGAGAGGGC
The DNA here is from genome assembly GCF_964212035.1 of Myotis nattereri. NCBI lineage: Eukaryota > Metazoa > Chordata > Mammalia > Chiroptera > Vespertilionidae > Myotis > Myotis nattereri. The sequence goes on along the minus strand of NC_138075.1, from coordinate 211,097,890 downwards.
ACAGGCCACTTGGGACCCCCTGCCCCAAGTGCATGGATTTCGTGCACCGGACCTCTAGTACTATTGTATAAAATTTCCATGTATAACATTTATGTCCCAATATAATGGTAACTAACCATTATGCAAATATTTACCTGAGCATTTTATATGTATTAATTTACAAAAGCCACATAAGGTACATACAATTTAATTCTCATTGCATTGCTTGGGAAATCGAGTCGCTGAAAGGCTGTGTTAGATGCCCAAAGTCATATGGCTATAAATGGTAGAGTCTACATTTGAATGGAAGTTTTCTGGATTGGGAATCATGGTTGATTACCATACACAATATGTAAGCATAAAGAGAAGTCTGGAAAGATTCATTAGTTAAAATAATGACAATAGTGATTGTTTCTTACTGTTTGATGAAATTTTCAAAACGTTTTATTTATCTGCATTTCCTAATTTTTATAACATTAAAGCATTATTTGATTGCAAACGGAAAATAATATAATTTTCAAGAGCAGTAGGAATTTCATAGAACCTGTATTAGTGCTTTTTCAAAAGCAATCAGGAGACATGCAGACATTAAATGTTCTGTTGGGTACAGCATGGTTCAGGGGTTCAGACTGAGGGAATGAATAACCTCTACCTTGTACTGAAAATTACAAAAACTATTATTTCTGCCTTTAAAAGGTTGATATGTAAAATGTATTATTATGTCAGTAGTTAAAATTACATAGCAAAAAAATAAAAATGAGTTGATTTAATATATGAGAACCAATACCTTGAATTGAAATATTAATCCTAGTAAATACACTTAGACATTCTAACAATTTTTCACAGGAAAATTTTCAGCATACTTAACTACTTTCTTATATTTGATCATTCCGCAATTTTCATTACATTTATCTTTTGTTCTTTATTTCATATGTATTTCAATTATAAGTACATCTGGATTATACATTTTAAAAAGTGATATTTTAAAAATACTTCTTGCAAATAAAATTATGTACTGGAACCTCTATCAAAGGACCCACAGGGATAAGAGCCCCCGAATCTGCATTAATTCTCTATTCATTGTTGATATACTTTTAGTCACATAGATGTTCAAATAATTTATTCAGAAATTAGTAACAATATGGCAGAGTAGAAAAAAGGTCACAAGCTTCACTAAGAGGTTTAGGTTATAATGAGGTGACCATACAGTTTACACAGGAGACTATTAAGAGTAAGAGCAGCACTATAAAATGATTCCAGGATCACAGCATAAACCTAAACTCTTCTGGATAGTCTGGGTTGTGTATTCAACCAATTATAATCATGATTTCCCTCTAGCCTGATGACCTTGAACATTTATTTGTCTTCTTGACCTTAATTTTCCCATCTGAAAAATGAGAAGAGCAGAGCATATCAATATCCTAAAAGTATATTATTCATTTATTATTCACTCAGTGAATGCCTTTTACATACACACTTTATGTGTGGCAGAGTTATATCAATATTGGGATAAGATTGCAGTAATAGAAAACACACAAAACATTACTCAAGGAGACTATAATTTGTGTGTGTGTGTGTGTATGGGAGGGGGGGAGTGGGGAGGGGGAAGTAAGCTATGTACCCAACATGGTAAAGAATGGAAAGTGTCATAAATGAGAGTAGAGTGACTTCTAAAGTTTTCCTTTTCCATGGACCATTCTAGAACCTGGATTATGTTCTTTCTCTTATCAATAGCTACTATCAAAATTAAAGGGGACTTCAAAGAACCTCTCCTTCAAGGTCCACGATTTCTACTGCTTTAGCAGCATTCACTCGATGATCACATTTCAAACCCTGTCAGCACCTGAATCTTAACATCTAACCTTAAATTTCAAAATGCAAAAGGCCTGGTTAACAACAATTTCACAGCAATGTGTAAGAATGATTAAAGCAAAGAGAAGTTAAAATTGTGGAATTCTCTTTTCATTATGAAAAAAGAGTAGAGTCTAGAGATAGCTTGAATTGAAAAATGTAACCAGTCATTTCAACTACCTAGTGAAGACGGAGTGATCAAGCATGAGCTTGGTTACTTGAATGTCAGCACTGCTCTGAAAGGGAAAGCCAGATAGAAATGCAGGTTTGGAAGGTAAAAGTATGGTAGCAATTATTTCAAAAGTGAGAGTTCATTTACACCAATTGTTCTAATTATTAAAGAATACATTAATAGATCATGGAAAAAATTTTAAGGAATTAGTATATTTTATTTTATAAAATGATATTCATTGAATATTTTGAACCTTCCAATGGTAACCAAGCAATTTTTTTTTTTCACTTAAACTCGATCTTAGTAAGTGTTAATAGAGGAATACATACCATGTTTTCTTGTCCTGGCATGATTTCTCAATATTTCCTCCCCAAATTAAATATTAGTCATTGATTAACATGTAATTGTCATTGTTAATGGTATTTGTCTAAACTAGATGAGTGGTGGTGAGAGGATATCAGGGAGGGAGATGCAGCATGGTTTCATGTAAACCAGCTGAACTGGATTTAGCATCTGTGGATACAAAGTGGATGAAAACTGAACGAAATGCTTTTCATGATTCAAGTAATAATATTTTGGTCATAAGGAGAGAAGCTTCAATGCACACATGGAAAAATATGTCGTCGTCCATAAGCCATTGTCCAGCTTCTGCATTGAGTAAAACAGCATCAGGGCTCCTGTTAACTGGAAACCGCCTTACTAATACCAGCCTCAGGCAGTAAGGGGGTTTTAGCAAATGACTTCATGGGCATTTGTTTATGACAAGTGGGTGATGGGAAAGAGAAGTAAAAATGTTCCACAAGAAAACTGGACATGAGAGTCACATGTTTAAGACACCACTATGGGGACTCTTAGATGTAACTGACAGGTGTTTTGAAGCAAATTAATATCTAGAAATACAGTTGGCGGGGGCTTATGCTATAATGTCTCAATTAAAAAAAGAGGAATGTTCTAATTGAAGAACATATCCTGATAAAGTTTTAAGTATGTGAGTCATAAAAACAATAACAATCTGTTTTTAAAGCGATATATTTAGTGACTTTTAGCTCATTAAATTAAAATCCAGAGGTGGTGGAATGCTCTCTCCATAAAGAGTATCAAGGCCAAAACAAAATAAGACATTTGTTTGGACTGCAGATGGGCACTTTCTGGTCCAACTTCCGATTTCCTCAATTTCTGTGTGTATGTGGGCCTGTAATAAATGTGTATTTGTAAGCAATTTTAGAGTTTTATCTCTGGGGTCTAGAACCCATTCAGAGACAATTTATGAAGCAAATATTCTCATTCCTGAAAGTCTAGCATAAGTCATACAGCCTTGACTTTGAAACTTTACCAGTAACTTTGTAACCCTAGCGAGAAAATAAGATACATCAATTTGATATTTTCAATTCAGTGTACCACCTTCCAACTCATATCTTCACTCACATTTCTGCAATCATAACAGTTTCAAAGCTTCCGATAGAAATAAATATAATTTTTATTTACATTTTAGTTTTTTATCACCAATCGTCTTCCAACATTTTAAAATATCCTATGCTTATGTCTCTTTAGGGGGAAAAGAAGATTTTCTAATCAGAGCATAACAAATGTGGAAACAGATATAAAAAGATAAGAATTGCTCAAGGTCAATGACAGAGGTGTGACTGAGTGAAAGCAAGCAACCACAGAATATAGGTCATTATACTGATGTTTAAATTGTAAAGAATTGGAATAGTTGCAAAAATGAAAAGAAATAATACCTCAAAAAATCAGGGTAATATAATAAGGAAATAAAGCGTATTGTAAAGTTGCGTAAATATAAATAAGTAAAAGAGCTCTACATAAAATACCTGATTTTTATTATAATACTTCCCTTGAAACTGAGTAAGTTATAACAGCATGATGTAAAGCAGGCTCACTTTTCTTAGACAAAGTGAGGATCACAGTCGATGTTCCTACATATTTGGAAACAAATAAATGTGGCCAAAACAAATTGTGAAACCAATATATGAATATGATAAATGTCTATCATCATGTGAATCATGACCTAGGTAACATGAATGACACACTGATATGCACACATACACACCCATGTACACTCACAATTGCAAGTGCATATAACAGGTAGTTGAAGTCAGTGAGGCCTGGTAATGTTAGTGATACATTTTCCATGGCTCATTGCTATGTCAGGGTAAAAAGGAGTTGAGCTTATTCTTTAGCAAACCTGTGCTGAGCCAGTCATATATGTTATTTCAGTTAGATTTCACAAAAGTCCTAGAAAATAATAACCTATACTATAAAAGGGTAATATGCAAATTGGTCGGGACACCCTCACACAACAACCGAGGAGCAGGCTGCATTGGGCGATCAGGCCAGCAGGGAGGTCAGTGAGGGGTGACCAAATGACTAAACAGCAGGCTGTGTAGGGTGACCAGGCTGGCAGAGGGGGCCAGTGAGGGATGACCAGGCTGGTAGTGGGGGGCAGTTTGGGGCAATAAGGTCAGTGGTGGGGGGGGGCAGTTGGGGGTGACCAGGCCAGAAGAGGGGGCAGTGAGGGGTGACCAGGTTGGCAGGGGGGGCAGTTAGAGGCAATCAGGAAGGCAGGCAGGTGAGCAGTTAGGAGCCAGTGGTTCAGGATTACGAGAGGGATGTCTGACTGCCGGTTTAGGCCCAATCCCTGCAGGATCAGCAGTCAAACATCCCCCGAGGGGTCCCAGATTGGAGAGGGTGCAGACTGGGCTGAGGGCACTCCCCCTTGCACTGAGCCTCTAGTCCTATCTAATAATAGACAAACATGGTAATTAACCATACCTCTGCTACGCTTCCCATTGGCTAATATGCAAATTAACTGCCAAACAAGATGGCGGCCGGCAGCCAGGCAGCTGAAGCAAACAGGAGGCTTGCTTGCTCCAGTGATGGAGGAAGCCAAGGTTCCCTGCCTGCGGCAGCTGGGCTCTAACATGCACTCTAAGCAACAATGTTGCAATTATAGAAGCTAAACAAACCTCAGGTACCTGCTTTCAGCCAGCAGGCCTCGGAGCTGGAGCTGCAACAAAGTTTCAATTACAGAAGGTAAGTAAATCCCAGAATTAAAAAAAAAAAAAAAGAAAACAAGGAGAGACTAGGAGCTTCAGTTGCAGGCTTGGCCTGCCTGAAAACAGCCCTCAGCCCCTCATCCAGGCTGGCCAGGCACCCCAGTGGGGACCCCCACCCTAAAGAATGTGCGGGCAGCCTGAAAACAGCCATCAGCCCTTCACCTAGGCTGGCCAGGCACCCAAGCTGGACCCACACCCTGATCCGGGACACCCTTCAGGGCAAACTAGCAGGCCCCCATCTGTGCACCAGGCCTCTATCCTATATAGTAAAAGGGTGATATGCACACTGACCCTAACAGCAGAAAGACTGGGATTGACTTGTCACTATGACACACACTGACCACTAGGGGGTAGACGCTCAATGCAGGAGCTGCCCTCTGGTGGTCAGTGAGCTCCCACATGGAGGAGCTCTGCTCAGCCACAAGCCAGGCTGACGGCTGCCAGTACAGTAGTGGTGGTGGGAGCCTCTCCTGCCTCCTCAGCAGCGCTGAGGATGTCCGACTGCAGCTTAGGTCTGCACCCTGCTGGCAAGTGGACATCCCCCAAGGGCTGCCGGACTGCCAGAGGGATGTCTGATTGCCAGCTTAGGTCCAATCCCCTGGGGAGCAGGCCTCAGCTAGCAGATGGTCATCCTCCGAGGGGTCCCAGACTGTGAGAGGGCACAGGCCAGGCTGAGGCACCTCCCTCCCGCCCCCCCCCCCCCTCAGCCAAGTGCACAAATTTTTGTGCACCGGGCCTCTAGTTATTCTATAAAAGAGAAGGATAAAATTTGAGTATTACTGAAATCACAAAATTGGCAGGAGATGTATTTAGAATAGGACAGAGTATTGGCCATGTTCTTTCTTCCTATTCACCCCCACAAAGAGACTTCGAAAATGTAACTGTCCATCATGAATGGGGGATAGAGTAGGAAGGAAATGGAGGGGAGAAGGAGAGAGCGCAAGCAATTTTGATGCCCTATATACTCTGCAGTTGCCAGAAATAATTGGCATGGCTTCCCCCAGTCGAAATCACCACCAGGAAAATAATTTGGCACTGGGGGTCAATTATTTTGGAAAACCTGCATCCACAATGCAACTGCTAATACAAAATAGTCCCACAGGAGAAATAAAGAGAGAAAAGTTTCTAAATGAGGACTGTTTCAGCATGTGCCGAATTCTAACTGAAAATCCACTTCAAACAGAGTAACATAACTTACTTTTCATTTTATCTCCTCCAGTACTGCTTTGAATATTGGATTTTCCTGTGGTAAAGGTTACAAGTTAATGATCAAAATGCACTTCATGATCCAAAATGATTTTAACTCAGCTTTTCAGAGTTTTTTGTTTTGTTTCCCCCCACCCCCATAAATGTGCCCTGGAGAGTCAAATTTTCCTGATTCAAGATATTTCAATTGAAGATCTAAAACCACTTTTAAGGGGAAATCACTGATTGAACACTGTTATATTTTGGTAGACTGAATCTGCCTGAATTATTTTTCATTAAACAGCAAAATCTAATTCTATAGGGTAAAATCTTGTTACTTGTTTTCATATAGATGTGTGCTAGGGTGGCATTTAGTTTTTCTTTGACCATGGGTTTCAGAAACTTTTCCAATTCTGTTAAATTATTGTTTGCTTATCTTATTCATTGAGAAATGGAAAATATAAAATGACCTTTTATGATGAGCATTTATCAAATGTATTTTTTTTCAAGCTAAAATTTCTGCTAGTCTAAATATGTACTTGCATTCTGTAACTGAAAACAGACAAAAAGCAAATAGACTCACATGGAGGGAACATTTGCCAACAACTTGGTTGACAGTTTCAAGTTATCTTTCTCTCTAGAATCTGACATCCAAGACTCCCAGATCAGTTCTCCTCATACTGAGAAAAAAAAAAATACAGTGATCTTTGGAGGCCAAATGCTCTTATCACCTCAGACTTCAAACTCATACATATACATAAATATCAGTGTTTATATAAAAAATGTATTGCAAGAGAGAAAGAATGAACCAACGCTCACTAAAACTAAGCAAGATTCTTATTCCTGTCTAAAGATTTAGGGCAAAGATACAAAGCAAGCCGATTGCTTCACTTCTGTAATCTCAAGGAAATTCATTTGTGCACACATACACACTCACCTACAGTAGGGAATTAGATGAAATGTTGTCTTAGCAATATTAAGTTTCATTATCTTCTCTTGACCAAAGCATAGATTTTTGTAATGTTCCATCACTTTTATGCACTGCTTTTATTTTCGTTATGGTCTAGAAGCTTCCTGTTATAGAATGGATTGATCTTACCTCAGCTTGCAAAATTACTCCAAAATGAACTTGATTCCTTCAACCTTTCTACTTAAAATGTCAACGACGCTTGCCTGACCAGGGCAGGATGCACTTAACTTCAGGTGCATACTACTTGCATACCTTATTATGTTTTCTAATTGAGAAAAATTGTCAGTGGCGGACCTAAGTGCTTCTAAGAATAAAAACTAAACTCAGGGATTCAAGTGACCTTACCTCTCTTGTCAATGCCCTTTAAATATTAAAGTAGAAAATCACCTGAAGTTTCAATAGTACTGAAGTCAAGTGGTTATTTCTACATTTTAGAGTCAAGCATGAAGACTAAGAGATAAATTATACACTTCATAAAATAAATAGCACCTCAGATACCGTGTTAATATTTGAGTTTATTTCATTGCAAAGACATTTTCATGAACTCTCAAATATAAATATGTTTTATAACATTTTAAATATATGTTTTGAAAGTATGGTATATAATATTTTTGATAAGTATATTAGAATTCTCATTTCATGAACTCCATTTTATTGTTGAGTGAAAAACCATAGCATTTATGGGCTGCATCTGGGAAGCAAATATATTTACAGTTTTCCCTGTCTCTTCATGTAGATTTAAAATTCTTGAAATGAATGGGATTTATGGAGCTATTTTAGTGTAGTCTAATTCTAGAGAGTGAAACATATTCATTTTATCTCCCAGTGAAAAGTTAGCAAAATTTAGTGGAAGTCACCCTGGATTAAAAAGAATTCACTATTCAGGCCTGAATCTTACATTAACACAATATTATTAAGCCTTTCACATAACTTTCTGAACAGTAAAATGAGGTGCATTTTGAGAATTCAATAACAGTATATTGGTAGACTGTTATATGGATTTGCTAATGAATACCATGTGTTTATGAAAAGCAGAGCATGTGTTCTGACTGTGAGACATGACCTTAGTACTAGAAATAATGGCAGTCTTAATTACTGAGAAACTTACCAATATGGAGCACTGAGTGGTAGGCAAATTACATAGATTATTTTACACACAAAGGCAACTTTGTAAAATTGATCGTGTTTTCATTTTTTAAAAGTATGTGTCAGAAAAGTTAAGAATTTTGCACAATCTATACTAATAAAAGGGTAATATGATAATTAGACTGGACATCTTCTGGATATCCTTCCAGAAAAAGCCAAGGTGGTGGGGCCGAGGCAGAGGCAGTTAGGGGCGATCAGGCCGGTAGGGGAGAGCAGTTAGGACGATCAAGCAGGCAGGCAAAGGCGGTTAGAGGTGATCAGGCAGGCAGGAGAGCATATAGGGGCATCAGGCAGGCAGGAAGAGTGGTTAGGGGAAATCAGGCAGGCAGGCAGGTGAGCAGTTAAGAGCCAGCGGTCCTGGATTGCAAGAGGGATGTCCAACTGCCAGTTTAGGCCTGATCCCACAGGGCAGTCAGACATCCCCTGAGGGGTCCAGGATTGGAGAGGGTGCAGGCAGGGTTGAGGGACCCCCCTGACATGCATGAATTTCATGCACCAGGCCTCTAGTTAGTAAATAAAAATATTGAATTCAAACTGAAATGAATTCTGTTTATTCTAAAACACAATTATTTTCATTACACCATAATAATAATAACAGAATCCTTCAAACTATTGAAATAATCTATTATGATGGGAAAAATATTGTGGAATTCATGTTAGAAAAACTAAGTTCAGCTATGAGTAATTAAACAATAATTGAAATAGTAGAAGAATAAATAAGAAATCAATGTGATCGTTTACCTACAAGGAATGGATGGGAAGGAGATATGGAGAACAGTGGGTAGTGACACAACTCCAAATTTATCTTTTTTGCATAATCCTGCTTGTGAAAACATGCTAGTGTTTCATACAATCAAAAATAGAAGAAAAAAACACAAAAAATTTGGAGAAAATCTTAAAATTAAATAAAAACAGAAACAAGTTAACCAATCTGTATTTTAAATGAATAATATAACCTCACCCATGAACAGGTGGGAATAAAGAAGTAGTACAAATATATTTTAAATTCCTTATTTGGACTATATGACCTCAACTAAAGACAAAGAAATGCTGAACTCTAGTTGCTAGACTTCCTTTTCATAGGGACTTACGTTAGCAATTCTGAAACCATTTTACCTGTAAATTTTAGCACTGAGCAAATAATAGGTATATGAGGGTAATGAGAATCAGCGTTTTCAAGGAGGGAGTTGCAATATGGAAAAGGATTAGTTTCAAAGCCTAAAATTATTTTTCATGACACATTTGTCTTAAAACTCAACGTTTTTGCAAAGTCCTTTAGGAGAAATGGTCTTGCATTATCTTAACTGATAGCCAATAGATTGAAAAATAGAAGAGGACATTTCTGAAGCATTAGATGCTACTGAGAATAGGGGAGTAAAGAATAGCAGAAACTTACAATAACAAACAGAACAAAGCTGCAGAAGATCCAAAGAAGTCAGTTTTGCATTGGTATGTTTATTTTTCCCTTTTCTTTTTGATGTCTCTGTGCCACTTTTAGTTTTCTCAGGACAGATAACTTTTTTAACATTAAACAACTTCCTCTACCTTAGTGCTTCACTCCCTTAGCTCCAATAGAAAGATGATTTAAAATTTCTATTAAAAATGAACATGCTCAGTAGCCTTTCATGCTTAATATGTTGGCAACAGAATATTATGCAATATCCTCCTAATGAAATTTCATTGCTTATGTTAATTCATCTGATCTGCAAACCTGGAAGCTGGCTCTTATGAGAATTTTGGTCATTTTATTGAGACAATTAACCAGGGTCTTATTAGCCAGGACTCTCCAGTGCTAAAAAAAAACAAGAAAACAGGCCCAATATAAGTCATGTATGCAAAACCCTATGTCTCCAAACTTAAGACTTAATTACAGTTTGGATTTCCCAGAAATGGAATCTTAAACCAGTTGATCAAGAATCATTTGATCAGCTCTAGGTAGGTAATCTGCCATCTCCTAAAGAAAAGTAACTTCATGATAAGCAACCTGTTTTTGTTGTTTGTTTGTTTGTTTGCCTAGGATAACTTCCTTGTTCTTACTGCCTTCTGCCAGCAAAAGCCTTTCATTTTGTATAGCTCCTTGGAGCTCTTTTCTGTTAGATTGGCTGCTGTTCAATTTTAATAGATTTTTTCCTCAACATTTAAAAGTTTAATATGCCTCCATTTATCTTTTAAAACCAGAGAAATAGAACCAATAGAATATATACATTCAGAAAGAGAGAGAGAGAGGGAGAGAGAAAGGGAGAGAGAATGTGATATTTATTTTAAGGAATTGGCTCATGTGATTTTGTAGGAAACAACCAAATTATACCACAAATTTTAAAAAATAATAAAGAAAGCTAAGATATAAAGAATAATATTGTTTTAAACTAGAGAATGCTTTGTTTGTTTCACTTTTTATAGGTTTATAAGTTTGACCACAGGAAAATAATGAAAATAGCTAAATAATTTTTTAGACACTATAAAAAATAAAATAGGGGGATTTATTTAATGTTTTTATTAGAACTCACATGTTACTAGAGGCATCAAGAAAATAGCCTTTATTTCCTGCTTTTCTACATTCTCTCAGCAGTCTTACAGACTGTTGTAATTTTCTGATTAAAGAAACAACACCCCCTCATATTTAATCTATTTAGAAAGGACTATCAACATTGATTCAGATGAGAACAATTACCGTCAGCATCCATAAACAAAGTTTAAGGTAAGTTCTCTGGAAGCAGAGTTTTGGGGAAAATCAGAGTCTAGGATCATGTTTATAGGAATCCTGGGTCCCTCCCTCAGTCTTCAAATTGAAGAAACATTACAATCAACAGGAAGAACACTGTAATTCATTTGACTGAGATGAGCTGATAACTGGAAAAGAGTGAGATTCATTCTTTCCCACTATATTGCATTATACTTATTATGAGTAAAATTATTTTCCTCACGACTTTGAACAAATTCAATCTATAAAATTGGAGTGACATAGTAAAAAGTTCTTCCTATTATTAAGTTCTTTAAAAAAAAACACATTATTTATGGAAACTCAATTGCAAAAGTATAATCCTAATAAATGAGCCAAATATGATAAATGATATTTAGTTTTAGCATCTTGGATGATCATTAGATGTGAACTTTTATACTCATGTTTGGCCAAGCCTCTAAGAGTGTCTAAGAATTAATGATCAATATTAAAAACTAATTTGGTGAGACTCACATTCCTAAAATATTTTTATTTCTATTATGGATAGAGGAGCTAGGTTCTCAGTTTTTACCTGAATGCAATTAAATAGCTATTTTACCTTCTGTGCAAGAAAAGTGCATTTGGATAATCTAACTCTTCCATAGTATACACAGTAATTTCATAACCTTTAAGAAAATAACCAGTTCTTCTGTTTTTAGGTTGTAAGTAATTAAAGAATTACAGGTGTTAAAATTGGAATTTGCTTATAAGCAGGGGACTCCAGATACTTATATTTTCACGCAGCTCCTGAGCTCCTGGCTTTGTCTCATTTATATATTTAATATTAACTCCCTCCAGTGCCAAGTGATGTGGTTTCCTAGCACACTGTACTTCCATGGGCCAACTCAAGTAGTAGAGTAGATCAGGAAACACAAATAGACTTGTTGCTAGAGACGGGACTAAGGCACAATGCCCAAACATTTTTCTTATTCTTAATATGGAACAACATGTAAAATTATAAAGTTCCTGTACTTGGTACAGTACACCTAGCCTCTCAGAAATCACACCCATGACATGGTGATACATAGGGTGATCAACATTTTCACTGATTTCATATATGTTTACTGAACATCTACTTTGTGATATTGGTAATGATTCAGAAAGGAACAAAGTAGACAACATCTGAGACCTCATGGATGTTGCATAGTCACTATACATGAGAAATTTCATTTAAAAAAATAACAGTATGTTTCTTAATATTTTTATTTTATTTAATGAGAAACATCACTTCTTAAAATAGGAGCTAAGAACTTGCTAAGAATAGTAGAGCAAATAAGTAGGCAATAAGTAGTCGAAGAAGACCTGTAATGATAAAGAATATAATTACAAACAACGTAAGTTCAAGGAAAAAAATAGATCAGTATGTATTCAAGGAGTTGGGGAGGATATTCTAGAAAAGTAGAAAATAAAACTGTACAATCCATGTTTGGATTGACTTTGAAGAAAAAGTTAACAAGCAGGCATTTATCAACATAAGGAAGAGTTTAAGCAAAAGAATGGGAAAAGGGAACCGATTTGATACAGATAAGTGATTGATAAGGTGTCTCTTCAGACTATGACCATTTTACACATGTAATGAGATGTATGATTACAGGAGAGGACCCAGGACCAGTTTATTAGCTTCCTTAGAGTTAAAAGCCCATTCAGTGAATAGGAGCTAATAAATAACTAATAATGTGCTATTCTTTCCTATACAAGGAACTTTTGTCTTGATTTTTTCATGATAGCTCATCCCATTTTATATAATAGCATGTCTCACAGTAAAGTGCTTTACTAAATTTATTTTATACCTATAAATTAAGTTCTCCCATACTCTGATATGTTTTGTACTGTAGACTTAAAAATGACTGTCTTAGCCTTCACAAAGCTTACCACTGAGCTTAGAGGAGGGGAGGAGAGCGCAGTGGAACATTGAAAGAAGCATGTCAATGCAGAAGTTAATTTTGTGAGCTAATGCTTTATCTTTGAAAATCTTTTCAAAGAGATAAGTTTGCAATTTGTAAAAAAAAATTGTCAGATGATAATAAATGTCAATTTCTGATTCTACAAAATGTGATCATCATAGAAACAGGCTAGAATCAGGCTCTGAGAAAGCAGTTTTGTGAATTATAGGAGAGGCTGCATTTAATATGCGGGCAGTATCTTAATCTCCAGATGGTCAAGAGCTTTGGGACACGCTGCCTATACATATTAGATAAATAAATCTGTCTAACTTTGTCCAATATAATTTTTTCTTGTAACTTGAAAACATATACAAAAAACCAAGAGTCTTATTTAAGATACCATGGAATGACCATGGCTAAATTAAGAGCACTAGAATCAGAAGACTTAATTGCTATCATTAAGTGAAGGTCAAAACTACTTGAAAAAATAAGAAATCTAGAATTTCCAAAGTCAGAAGAAGGGCTTAAGATAAGTCAATCATTGTTTTCATTTTGTGCCCTAGCCAGAATCCTGTTTAATAAAGAATGGTTTTTATCCTCAGACTAATTCTAAATAGCAAATGAGAAAACAAACAAACGATTTGTGTTAAAAGAAGCAGGGATATGGAAGTAGTATATATCAAAATAGAAAGTAAATAAATGGTAATTTGATATTAACTATTTGAGATATTGCTTGAACAAAAAATATTTATTAAAAATATGCACTTAAACCAAACAATTTGTTTTACATACTTGTTAATGTTTGAATAATTTGGTGAATGAAATTAGCACTTTAGAGTGAATATCATATTGCCAATTAAAATGAGAAAAAGACTGGTAATCCTGATTATAATGGTACTAGAGGCCTGGTGCACAAAATTCATGCACTGGCAAGGCAGGGGGGGGGGGGCTGTCTCTTACCCAGTCTGCATCCTTTCCAATCTGGGACCCCTTGGGGGATGTCTGATTGCCTGTGGGATCAGGCCTAAACTGGCAGTTGGACATCCCTCTACAATCTGAGACTGCTGGCTCCTAACTTCTCTCCTGCCTGCCATCCTGATGACCCCCTAACCACTCCCCTGCTTGCCTGATCTCGCCCTTAACTGCCCTCCCCTGCCAGCCTGATCTCACCCCCAACTCCCCTCCCCTGCCGGCCTGATCTCGCCCCTAACTGCCCTCCCCTACCAGCCTGATCTCACCCCCAATTGCCCTCCCCTGCTGGCCTGATGGTCTCCAACTGCCCTCCCCTGCAAGCCTGGCCCCCCCAACTAATCTCCCTTTCTGGCCTGGTTGCCCCAAACTGCCCTCTCCTGCAGGGCTGTTTCCCCCCCCCCCCCCAGTGGTCTTCCCTGCCAGCCTGATCTCACCCCCAACTGCTGTCCCCTGCTGGCCTGATCATCCCCAATTGCCCTCCCCTGCCAGCCTGAACTCACCCCCAACTGCCTTTCCCTGCTGGCCAATTTGGTTCTGACTGGTCGGTTCCTATGTCAGTGTCAAAAGCTCCGCCTCCTAGGCAGCCATTGGCTCCTCATACTTCATCCAGATTTGGTCTGATTGGTCGGTTTCTGTGCCAGTCAGCGTCTCTGGGCCTATAACGGGGTCTGATCAGAAAGGCGGGGCTGATCAGCAGCCCTGGTGGAGGCCTGGAGAGAAATGGAGGCACGGCTACTGGAGAGAAAGAGAGAGGCAAGTGCTGATCAATAGCTGCCACAGAGGCTATGGATCAGACCCTGTTTCTCTCTTCAGGCCTCTCTCCAGGCCTGATTCACAGCCCCCTCAGCAGTCAATGCTGGGTCACTGCACCTGCAGCCACAGCAGTCAGTGCTGGGTCCCCACGGCAACCCAGTGCTGACTGCAGTACTGACTTCTGGTTGGTCAAGCCTCTGGTTATGAAGGACCCAGGGTTTTTATATATTAGGATAAGGTATAGGAATTATACATGCAAAGTTGACCTTTACCCTACAAGCACCTCCTCCACCCTTGCCCATAATTCATGACATCAAACACTAGCTTTTCTCCCTTCTCCAGGAGACTAAGGAGGCCCAAAGCAACAGCCTTTGCTATTTTTCTCTCTCCCCTGCCTAGGGTTGGAGGAAGGGATCTATCCTTTTGTTCAACTACATCCCCTAAATCAGGCTGAGGAGGAACCAGCCAGCTCTTACCTCCTCCTGATTTTTATTCTTTCCCACCCTAGATTATCTTTTTATCCCCCCACCCACCTTAATACACATACCTCTGAGACATTTTATGAGCCTCTGGTTAAAAAAAAAAAAATAGAAGAAGGAGGAGGAGGAGAAGAAGAAGAAGAAGAAGAAGAAGAAGAAGAAGAAGAAGAAGAAAAAGAAGAAGAAGAAGAAAGAACTATCCTGTGTTCTTCTAAATTGTAGCTGATAAAGTAACAAATTAATGTGTTATTGATTCCTCAAGGAGTATCTATAATAATAAAAGTGGAATATGCTAATTAGACGGGACATCCTTCCAGATGTCCTTCAGGATGAAACCAGGGCTGGAGGGAAGCCCAGGTCCCCGGTGCCTGCTAGAGGCTGGAGCAAAGCCCGGGTTCCGGGTGCCAGAGGGAAGCCTGTGCCAGCAGCCAGGGAAAGGAAGGCCTACTCTTGCACGAATTTTGTGCATCAGGCCTCTAGTTTTTTAATATATTTTATTGATTTTTTTACAGAGAGGAAGGGAGAGAGATAGACAGTCAGAAACATCGATGAGAGAGAAACATCGATCAGCCGCCTCTTGCAGATTCCCCACTGGGGATGTGCCCGCAACCCAAGTACATGCCCTTGACCAGAATCGAACCTGGGACCTTTCAGTCTGCAGGCCGACGCTCTATCCACTGAGCCAAACTGGTTTCGGCATGCCTTTAGTTTTTTAATAAGAGAACATTTACTTGGTAAATAACAAAGGTAAAATAAGTAATTCCTGGAAGAAATGGGCTTAGGAAACAAGTTATGGAAGTAAAGGAAAGGCCATTGGAGCTTGGGAGTGAGGAAATTAATTAACTTGCCTGGGGCGGGGAGGGAGAAAGGAAAGACAAGGGTCCTCCATCTTTAGGGTTTTGAGGGTGGAGTTTTTAGGGAAGGTCCCAGGGGAAGATCTTGATAGACTATTTAGCATTTTCCAGGTGTGTCCTTTCATGGTTGTGTCTCCACTGATTGGTTGGCAGGCACCTGGGCAGGGAGTCATTATTCAATGCAGCTGGTCCTGACTGGCTGGTTTTGTTGCTTATCTGAACTTGAAGCTGAAATACAACTGAGGTCTAAAGGAGTGTTTTTGAAAGAATATACTTTTTACAACATAAAACTACTATTAATAATATATCCATTTATGAAATAGTTTGTCTATAATATACATTATAATAGTTTGTATTAGTTTCCTATTTCCCACTGTAAAAATATCACAAACTCACTATCCAATAATTCTAGAAATCAGAATTCCAAAATGAGTTTTATAGGGATCAAATCAAGGTGTCAGCCTGGCTGCATTCTTTCTGGGGGCTCCAGGGAGAATCTGAGGGCTCCGGAGGGAATCGTTTCCTTGGTTTTTCTAGCTTTCCAATGCCTCTGCATTCCTTATATGGTGGCCACTTAATCATCTCCAAAACACATCACTCCAACCATTGCTTCTGTCCTCACATGTCCTTTGTCTCCACATTCACCTGCTTATGTCCCTTTTATCATGATTCATGATTACGTGGGTCCCACCTGCATAAACCTAAATCATCTCCCCATCTCAAGATCCTCAGCTTAATGGCATATCTATCTGACTTCCTTCTGACATGTAAAGTAATATGTTTACAGATTCTGGGGATTAGGACATATTGCGGGAGCATTCTTTCTACCACACAGTCTTAAACAAATATGTTCTAATTACATTCTCAAAACAATACCGTGCAATAGGCGTTGGATAAACAGCCATAGGCACAAATCTAACAAAAAACAGGCTTCATCTCAATCCTGTCTATAATCCTATGTTTCCTCTTGAAAGTCCTGTGAGTTCCAGTTTTTCTTGTTGGCAAATAATTTAATCTTTGTCAGGAATATAAAGAAAAATCCCACATTGCAACCCCCTGTGTTGGTTTTAAGGGTGGCATATTAGGATGCTGAGAACTGATGGCCTGCCTACCCTCCAATGACTGCTTCTCCCGCTGCTCCCATGGCAGCATCTCAGAATTTAGCAGATGCTCTCGGTGAAGCACATGGCAGCAGCCACTGTCAACACAGGGCTTCCAGAAGCTGACATTTGCTTTCTTTGCTAGTCACTTCCTAGTAACGGCCCCTGGTGGAATCTTTCTAAGCCCTCCTGTGTCTCTCAGCTTCTCCCCAGCCCTTTCTGTGGCAAAATATTTCAAAGTTGCTCTTTCATTAACTACTCTAGAGTGTTGTTCAAAGAACAATTCCTGTTGAGCCCTCTGGTGGTGGCCGCGGGGCGACACAGCCCTTTCAAACATTTCCTTCAATGCTACCTGGATTCCAGGCCAGCAAACAGCACATTTCCATGAGCCCTTTGCTCTTGTTTGACTATTACATAAGTAGAATATAACCTTTGAAAGACCTTGAAGGCTTGCAGTAAAACTCATAATGGGTCTATGGCTTCTCCTTGTCACAATAGGCACAAGATAATTTTTTAAAACAAGAGCCAAGCTAGACTAGGGGCTTTCATTGTTCCCTAAAATCCATGTTCCACTTAAACTCCAAGAGTAATGTGAACTGTGTGTAGGTGTGTTTGTGTATGGGTGTACACATATATAGTGTATTATAAAAACACACATATACAAACACATACATGTACATGTGCATTTGACACACACACATAAATGAAATATAGTACATATATATATTATATATGCACAAATTCACACTAAGGGATAGATACTAGCTTGATACCATTAACCTCAGTTGAAGTGACTCTAATTCTGCCATTGCTGTAATGTGTCTCAGTTCAGGTAGAGCTTTCTCCAGGAACAGTTTCCAGAGCCCTCCCCTCAAGGCGACAGAAGGGCCCCTGTTCATAGTTCTATCACTGCCCTTGCTTCTATCTGCTTTACTCACTCAGCCTGTCATAAATCACACTTTAAGCAACCTGAAGGGGTTGGCCATACATTATTCATCTGCATAATTTCTGAACATGATAGAAGTTCAGAAATAATCGGCTGATTTACACAGGCCTTCAGTCATAGGTAGTTAGCTCTGCTCCAGGTAGAATGCGAGGTGCCCTGGAACCCCAGGACCTCACACCCTCCCTGGTGCCAGCCCCTCACACCAGTGTTTCTGCATTGCCACTCACTGGTGTTCACCTCTAATCCCCACTTTCATTGTCTTCTAAATTACCTTAATAGTACTAATGGCAAATCTATGGGTGTTCATATTTGGGGCAAGAAATTAAAGAAGAGATTAGAAAAATAAGAGGGATATTAGGAAACCATCTAGAAAACATGTTAACCAGGCAAATAATTTTGTTTTCCTAGCCCCTGTACAAAGACAGAGAAGAGGAAAAGCAAAACCAAACAAACAATAGAATGAAGCAAACGTCTATGGAAGCAAGCAAGCAAACAAAGGAATTCCGCATCCTCCCAGTTGCGGGAAAGCACACCGTGAAAGCCATGCTGACCAAACGGGGCCTCACAGATCCCATTATGCAGGGTCACTGACTGCTCGGTGCAGTCCCATGGAGGCAATGGCATCTTGGCCACAGTGTTACTTTGCTTGATTAGTCAGGTAGCTTTCATTAACAATACCTCAAGGGGTTGTGGCTTTGGGCAGGGATAGAGCTAATTCCAGCTAAATTGCCACAGAGAGTTTTCCCCAAAGCACAGAAGCTACTGGCCTTGTGCTGCCCCCGATGACACACTTCCAGGCATTCCTCCTGAGCGTGATAACCTATCCCGAGTTTGCTGCTTAACAGTTTAAACACACAGTAGGTGATCTTGTCACCACCGTCCTCTTATCTTTCCTGCAAAGAGGAGGAAAATGTGAGGCGTCTGTGCCTCAGACTTCTGACCCCCATTCTGTTCTGTCTGAAACAACCTGCAGTAGCTGTCCTTTGTCCTTCAAAGGATGGAGGTCCTTAGCACAGAACCTGTCAAACACGCTTCTTTTCCAAAGCCTCTCAGGTCCCCTCACCCATGTGCATTGACTCCTCCCTCCTGACTACCAAAGAATTCTATGTGTTTCTTTTCGTAATTATACCAATTTCCCCTCTCCACGAGCTCCTGGAAGATAAGCTCTATGTTTTACACACCTCTGTGCTTGCCATAATGTGGCTAAACACCCATAGTCTATTGATTCCCTATTTATATCTTAAGGCTGTGGTTCCCTGATTTGTTCCAAGAATTCCAAGGAACATAAAGCCTCCATAGTACAGTATATGACCCTTGAATGATCCTACAATGTTTGATAAGTTCAGTAGGGTCATACTTTATTTTCAGCATTAATTTCAAACTTTCAAAGAACCTGGGTTGAGGTGGGGGGAGGGGGTCAAAACTTTCAAAAAGATATTTTCTCTCTACTAAAGAAAAGCACTGTAAAACTTACAAAGGTCTGAGGGTTACCTATTTTGCTTTCCAACCTCTACAAAACCCACACCTTCTCTTTGTAATTGGTTTTTCACACAGGGTTTTAGCTGAAGGCTCTTTCTGATCAGTGAAGATCAAAGTAGCCAAGTGTTCTGTGAAAGGGAGAAGGTATTCTCGTCTGTCCAGAAGTGATTCCTGTTTAAGAACTGTCAGAAAGGTCTTACTAATAATTCATTATTTCTAGTAGATTGGTCTTTTTATCTAAAACAACCCATTAAGCTAGAAGAGATTGAAATAAACATAAGAGGACTATATTTCAAAGAAATGTTGGGTAGAATTTCAAGCATTGAAGAGTTTACAATATCCTGCCATCACCCATACTCAAATTTACATGGAAAACTAAGTATTAAGAAAGAAAGAAGTCTAAGGAGTATTAAAAAACTCTACAAACTTATTACATTGTGACTATTTAAAGACTTTTTAAAAATATGAAATAAGAAAATTTTAAATATAACTTCTCCCTTATTTGTGAAGTGCTTTCTGCCTCTACCAATCATGTTATCTGGCATTA
The DNA here is from genome assembly GCF_964212035.1 of Myotis nattereri. Lineage (NCBI taxonomy): Eukaryota > Metazoa > Chordata > Mammalia > Chiroptera > Vespertilionidae > Myotis > Myotis nattereri. The sequence continues at coordinate 211,077,781 of NC_138075.1, read as the reverse complement.
CTAAAATGCATGGGAAAAAATGACAACAGCCTTCATTAATTTCACAGTCTTATAAAGTCTGGCCCTAAATTAATTCTGAACATGTGTTGGACCATCCTCTAAATATAAATCTAATTTCACCTCTGATTCCACACAGTTCTCTGCTTTAAGATTGCCCTGGACATATTCCTAGATTATGCTTCCCACCCGTTTCTATCCTTGGTAGCAATGGCTTCTAGCATTTGGAATAATTTTTGAACAATATACTGTGTCATACATTGTAGTATGAAGATATTGTATACTTGGAATTCTTAGAACAAACAAGGAAACTAAGGTCACATTATGGAAACTAAAGCCAGCTATGTTTAAGCATTGACTCTCATTAATGTCTGTGTGGACTATAGTACCTCAAATTTTCATTACTGAAAAAAATTTGCCCATGATAATGGTTAAAAACTATAATGGATTATAGTGCAGGACCTAGTGTACAGGTTGGGGACAAAAGTAAGTTTATAGTTGTGAGCATGTCAAACACAGAGTTTATTCTTGTGTTATTATTTATTTATTTATTTATTTATTTTTGTATTATTTTCCATGTGAACAACTGTAAAGGTACTCCCCCCCTGCCACACTGTATAGTAGCCAGAGTTTGAATGCAAGTCCACATACCATAACATCCCTCATAAGGTTCATTTTGCCTCAGTAATAGGTCTGTTGGGTTTTAGTCATGATCCTAGTCAAGAAAGTGGAAGCAAAATTCTAAGCAGCTCTTATTTGCAACTATATATCTCTATAAAAACATTATATATATATATGTACATTATATATAACATTATATATATTATATATGTACATTATATATAACATTATATATATATAATGTACATTATATATAATATTATATATATATATATATATATATATATATATATATATATATATATGCTGCAATGATATCTTTCCCATATAACTTGCCCTTCTTGGGAAGGGGAGAAAATAAAAGGTGAGGTAGGGAGTTTAAAAAAGTGCAAAGATATCTGAGTTGTGCTTCAAGTATAAAAATGTACATTTATACTCTATGAAGAATACATTTGAGGCTTATATACCATGCTCCATATTCACTTTAGGATTATTTAAGTAGAATAAAGTTGTGTAGGCAGGATGATAATAAGAGCACCCAGATATAAGAATTGTGTGCAGGTAAGTCACCGGATACCAATTATAGAACTTGATTACATTAGTTATTAAGCTACTAATTTCTTTGAAAATAATGAAGCTTTGCAGTGCTCAAATGTATAAGACACATTTATGTGAAATGTTGTTTCTAGGAGATTCCCAATTTCACTCCACAAATACCCTCCAAAAGATATTATATTTTCTTACATTATTTATTATGCAATTGAGCTCAATCTTTTTATGGAGCATCATCTTACATTCTAATGACATATTGTCTTAAGCATTTTATATTTAACCTATTGTGTATGCAAAGCTTATTACATTTATAGATTGACATTTGCATATCTGATCAATTACAAACCATCAGCACCCAGTGCAACATGACACCTTGGTTTAATTTAATTTCACTTTCAATTGGTTCCATCTTTAAATATTAATTTAGGTAAATGTGAGTGCACAATAGTGTAATTACTTCAAGCCAGGACAGATTTTATCTATTTTTAAAATTGTAGAAGTAAGATTTATGTCTACTTTCTAACTATAAAAAATGTGCTGTAAATTGTCATGCATTCAGCAATACTTTTTGTGTACCTCCAAGTTGCTTCACCAGAAAACAGATTATGATAGTTTTAAATAAAGTTTCACAGAAGCATGTGGTCACCTACCAACCAATAAAAAACACTATCAAATCTCTGTCTGAGATTATTTATAGCAGAGGTTGAAATATGCATGCAAAATAGGGCTGGAGCTGGTCTCTGGATAGAAATGGTTTATCATCTTCTCACACACAAAAGAGCCAACATTTTAATATTGTACAATTTGCATAAAAGTCAAAATCAGAATTCCACCAGCTGGCTTAAATTCCAGCATGCCAACAATCGACTGGGGCTAAGTGGCAGTGTGCGACCTCTTTATTTTATTTTTTTCCTTTCTTTTGAATTTATTGAGGTGACATTGGTTAATAAAATTATATAGGTTTCAGGTGTACAGTCCTATAATACATCATCTGTACACTGTATTATGTGTTCACCACCTCAAGTCAAGTCTCCTTCCATCACCTTTATCCTCCTTTTACCCTTTTTTACCTCCTCCCAAGCTCATTTCCCTCTAGCAATTGGCCAGGTTTTGTCTGTGTCTATTTGCTATTGTTTTTGTTTCTTTGTTTGTTTGGGTTTTTTGCTTAATCCCTTCACCTTTTTCAACCAGCTCCTCAATCCCCTCCCTTCTGACAGTTGTCAGTCTGTTTTCTATCTATGAGTCTGTTTCTATTTTGTTAGTTAATTCTGTTCACTAGATTCCACATATGAGTAAACTCATATGATATTTGTCTCTCTCTGAGTGGCTTATTTCACTCAGCATAATGCTTTCTAGATCCACCAAAGGGTACGCTTGCCTTCTTTTTTATGACCAAGTGTCCATTATGTAAATGTACCATAGCTTTTTTATGCACTCATCTATTGATGGGCACTTGAGCTGCTTCCAAATCTTGGCTGTTGTAAATAACCCTGCACTGAACATAGAGGTGTATATATCCCTCCAAATTAGTGTTTCAGGGTTCTTTGGTTATATTTCCAGAAGTAGAACTGGTGGGTTATAAAGCAGTTCCAAGTTTTATTTTTTAAAGCAACTCCCACAAATAGACTACTTGGCATCACTGCATTTTGCTACAATCCCACGATATTTCTTAACACAATGCATGCATAAACTTATATGGTATCATTATGGCTGCCTCATGCGTGAGGCATTGTGTTTTTTGTTCCTTGTGTATGATGTCCTTATTCTAGAAAAACACACATTCAGATTATTGGGGGAAGTGGGGCAGAGATCTGCATCAGTGCTGGTTGGGATGCTATTTTGGAAACGCATAATGGAGGAATCTTCTAGAAAGTGTGCTCCTAACCATGTTCATTTCTATGTTTACAAAATTAAAAGCCCATACTTGTTCTTTAATATGCATCACTGTTTATAATTTCCCATACTCAACCTCCTCCTATTGTTCCGCCTCCTTTCTTTAGCTTAGGTTAACATGAAACATTGTATAAAAATTAGTATCATTCAGCAAATACTGGGAAACACAGTAAAGGTTTTTTTGTTTGTTTGTTTTTAGAAAAGGTGTTTATTTTCTGCATCTAGAAAACTGGAATAGCAAGTGAATAGAAACCAAAAGATACTTTACCTTAGGAACATTTCTTATTTTCCTGAGTTATTTTGCCATTATTTTGCCCCAATTGATGACATATTAAAGTGATTTGGGAGAATGTTGCTCCCGTTTGGTTTATCATTAAATAGCTATGAGACTCTGGATAAGTCATAAAGGCTATTTTCATTTTCTGTTGAAGAGATGTCTAATATAGTGACTGAGAGCACAGACGGAAGAGTTTGAGTGCTGTCTGTCCTTCAGTGTCGAGTCCTGGTGCAATGACCCCGAAGTCTGGGATCTTGGCATTTACACCTGCCCAATGGAGATAACAATAGCATTTCCCTCAGGGGGGTTACTTTACAAATTCATGAGCTAATTCTGTAAAGCATTTGAATTGTGGTTGGAATATATTAGTTCTATGTAAGAGTGTTAAAAATAAATGAAGCTGTTGATAAATTCTATAGATTACATCTAAATAAGTCACCAGCTTTAAAGTTCCATCTGATATTCTGTGACTAGATAATAATAATATGTTATTTTAAATACCTATTTAAGTATGTGATATTAAGGGAGTTACCACTATTATTAATTTTATTTTAATTTTATAAACAAAATCGTGGCCAAATATTTTTTCAAATGAGTTTGTGTACAATTTTTAATAGTAACAAAATTGAGAGAGCGAAGCTCATCTATGGAAATTCACTATTCAAGGTCACACTAATCTTTTAGACTGAAGTAAAGTCTCATTTCTAGTAAAAAACAAACAAACAAACAAACAAACAACAAAAAAAAAACTAGTAGCTTGATACAAAATTTCCTATATCTCAAATATGTTAAGAAATTTGAAATTTGACATACTTATACTGATAATATATCTTGATAATTAGAAGGCAAAATATCACATCAGGTAACATGACTTTTTTCAATATTAATCCTACTTTAATGTTATCTATACTTAGAAAACTTACTACTTATGTTGGATTCTATCTGAATTTTAAAAGAGTATACTTTTAAAAGAGTATACTTCATTAAAGCTGTTCTTGTGCTGTTTATTTACTAACCTAAATATTAAAATTATTCTTTCCAGAAGATTTTAATTTGCTGCTTAATTCCAGGTTGTTGAAATGTCCCAAAAATGTTGAAATTGCTTACTAAAATCAGTGACCTAATTCCATATGGAAATGCAATTTTAAGCCAGTATAGTCCTGTACTAGAATATTTTAATGATATTTCTGTTTTCAATGAAAATCTATTTTAAACTGCACTTCATGACTCATTGAGAATTACTATCAAATGGGACTTAATTTAAAAGAAATAAAATAATATATGCATACAATGATGGAGCAGGAAGGAAGTACAGAATATATCTGGTCCAATGGTCTTATTTAAAGGAGAAGACATTTAAAACCACACATGTGAAATTGTCAAAAATGTATTCAACAAGGCAGAGTCAGAGCCAAAACTGGATACAAGTCACCCTAATCACTGAGCATTTGTCACAAGCAAACGTTCAATGGGGCTGGAATGTGAAATAATTCTCCCGTCTAGAAAGTTGAATGATGTTTAGGAACTAAGTCTGTCCATACTTTTTGTCATTATTTTGTTTAAAATACTGAAAGCAATTAACATTGAATGATGACTTCTCACTTAGAAATGAACTATGGTAAAGTTAAAAGAATTGTATCAATCAGTAAGTTCAAAATGTTGGTTGTAGATATTTTTAACATTAAATATTTTATACTCAGATAACTTAGTAAATGATTCTCAAAAAAAGTTTAGAATTATGGCAGGATGTATTCTTTCTGCTTTCAGAGTAATCCAAAAATAACTATTATCTCATTCAATACAGAAATCATTCTTATATCTCCTTTCATATCTCAGGCTGTTCTCAAGTGATTACAGGCATACACACAAATACACAAACAACACATACATACACACAACACAGACATACACAGGGCCATATCCATTATGAGAACGCTCATTGTTTAAATCACACATATTAAATAGAAATTAAGTGCAAATGAAGGAGACAGACATTTAGGTATTTTTTCACTATTAATAATCATTGGTGTATAACAATTTATAGCAAAATTATAAAATGCAGAAATCTATAAAGACTTTCAGTGAACCCATAATTCAACAATATGCTCATGGCCACAGTGAACGGCCTTTTTCCCAGATTCTTCACCACCCATGTGTGTTGAGGGGTGCATCTGTGTGTTTTCATGGGCTAAGTTCATGGAAATAAAGCCCAGCATTTTTAAAGTAGAGCATTACAAAAATTTAACCCAAAGGTTTAAATCAAAAGGCATTACTAAGTATAAATCAACCTTTAAAGTTGTAGACAAAATATATTTGGTCTCTATAAGGTAGTTTATACCTTGAAGCACATACACCATCCTTGAACAAAGAAATCAAATATGGTGCATTCAAACACACAGACACACACCTCTATATACTGGTCAGACTCCACGAGTTTTGATGCACAATACTTTTTTTATTTTTAAGTATCTTCTAATTATAATTTTGGTCTAATAATCCACTAATTAGAGACCAGGAGACTGATTTCCATTCATTAACTCAGTAAATACTTTTGTGCCCGTGGTATGTGAGAATCATTCTCTTAGCTAATTAGGTAAAAAGCAGTGGATGAACACTACCAAGGCAACAACAAAGCCTTGCGCAGATAGAACTCGTAGTCCGATAGGTAAAGAGACATGACAAAAATTAGACAAAGTAATACACGACGTGGCAATAAGTGATAGTACTGTGAATAAGAAGAAAGCAGGAAAAGCAATAAGAACTAAAATAGGAAGCATTGCTTGAGATGGGGTAGTTTCAGGAAGTCTTTTTAGTGAACTAACATTTGAGCACAGACCTACGTAAAATGAGGGCATTAGACATCTGTCTCTCATAAACCCAGTAGCCACGTGGGATGAATGCTGCCAACCAGCACCTGAGCAGGGATGCGAATCCTCTTTCAGTCAAGAATTCAGGTGAAAACCCAACTGGTGTCAATGCCTGGCTTGCCCCTTTGTGAGATTCCAACGGAAGAATCAAAGCAAGACACACCTGGACTCCTGGCTCACACAAATGTGAAATGAATGTTGTTGTTTGACACCACTAAGTTGTGGTAGTTTGTTATACAGCCCATGAAAAATAACACACATTTAACACCTGGAAGTGGGGTGCTGCTGTAAGAAACACCCCCAAAATGTGGGAGTGGCATTGGAACTGGACATTGGGCAGAGGCTAGAAGAATTTTGAGGAGCATTAGAGAGAAACCCAAAATTTCTTTGACCAAACTGTTAGCAAAGTATGACCTTTAAGGACACAGCATCAGCGCTCAAAAATCAAGGAGAAACATGTTTTTGAAAACTTCAGGAGGGAGTATCCTTGTGACAGCAGAAAGCTTAGCAAAACTGCCTCCTGACGTGTGTGGAAAGCGAAACTTGTAAGGGATGAACTTGTTTATTCAGTGAAGGAGGTTTCTAAGCAAAGTGTTGAAGGTGCCACCTGCCTTTTTTTTTTTTTTTTTTTTTTTTTTGCCACATTTAGTCAAACATGGGAAAGGTCAACTGAAGGAATATTTTTTAAAAAGAAAAGAAATGAGACCAGATCTTGATGGTTTTGAAATAGCCTTTCCAGGTGGTAAAGGATGCTACAACTCAGTACCATCCTCCAAAAGCATGGCACACGGAAAAGCTGAGGATGCAACGACACAACCTTCTGCTTAATATCAGAATTTATTGGAGAAAAAAAAAAAGGTATTCAATCTTACAAAGGGCCCTTCAAGAAATTAATAAATGTTCCTGGCAGGTCCTCTCAATCGGCCTAGGAACACTGAGAGCATTGTCCTTCAGCCATGGGAACAGAGGCAGAGAGGGATTATCTCCAAAAAGTCTGTGCTGTGCCCCTGAGAACTATATCATTTTATTAACCACTAGAGCAGTGGTTCTCAACCTTCCTAATGCCGCGACCCTTTAATATGGTTCCTCATGTTGTGGTGACCCCCAACCATAAAGTTATTTTCGTTGCTACTTCATAACTGTAATTTTGCTACTGTTATGAATCGTAATGTAAATATCTGATGTGCAGGATGTATTTTCATTGTTACAAATGGAACATAATTAAAGCATAGCGATTAATCACAAAAACAATATGTAATTATATGTGTGTTTTCCGATGCTCTTAGGTGACCCCTGTGAGAGGGTCGTTCGACCCCCAAAGGGGTCGCGACCCACAAGTTGAGAACCACTGCACTAGAGGCTCAGTGAACAACATTTGTGCACTTGGGAGGGGGAGCAGGTCCCTCAGCCAGGCCTGCACCCTCTCGGCCTAAGCGAGGAGTGGGCCTAAGCTGGCAGTCAGATATCCCCTGAGGGGTCTTTAGCGCTGGGGTCCCACCAGCTGTAAGCCCAGCTTCTGGCTGAGTGGTGCTCCCCTGTGGGAGCATATTGACCACCAGAGGGCAGCTCCTACATTGAGCGTCTGCCCCCTGGTGGTCAGTATACATCATAGCGACCAGTGGTTTCTCAATTCAGTCGATTTGAGTCAAATATATTAGGGTTTTATTATATAGAATTGTCACCCCACTAAATTAAATGAAAACTAAAAAAAATTAAAGATCTGTGAGGATATCTTTTGTGTAATGACTGAACCCCATTGAAATCCACCTGAAATCCATAAGGTGCTTGAGAAAATTATTTCAGCAGAAACATTGCCAGTTTGGACTGGAAGAGACATAGGAAGTAACAAAGGAGACAGGTGAAACCCTAAAATCCTCCTAGCTGTGTCTTACATCACTCAGGCCATTGTATCAAAAATCCATAAACTGTGTGGATTAGAAATAACACACCTTTATTTTTCATATTTCTAGAGGCTGGGAGGTCCAAGATTAAGGTACCAGAAGGTTAAGTGTTTGTGGAGAGCCCAATTCCTGGTTCATAGATGGCCATCTTTTTGCTGTGTCCTCACATGGCAAAGGGGGCACAAGAGTTGTCTGTGGAGTCTCTTTTATAAGGGCACTGATCCCATTCATGAGGCTCCACGCTTGACCTACGCACACCCCAAAGCTCCACCTCCTAATGCCATCCCATTAGAGGTTAGAATTTCATCATATAAGTTTGGGGTATACAAACCGTAAGAGGCAGGAAGCAGACTGATTGATAAACTATGTAACTGCAAACACATGCTACCTTTCATGAAAAGGAAGGATGACACAGAGGATGGAACCAAGTAATCAGAGCGTAAAGTAATGAGCAACAGATTATTAACAAGAAATAATAAATCTCACCGAGAAATTTCTAACATTTCCCCAGCTAGATCAGAACTCCTATTAAACAGGGATTTATTTTTGTCTACTTACCACTTCTCACACTTCACTTTTATGGCTCATGTCCTATATACCTGCCCTATTCATGGCACTCAGGCCAATAACTTGTGCTTTGTTTTATAGGTACAAACTTGGAAAGACATTTTTTCCCCCAAGAACTATATTTAGGGATTACACTCAAAAACCACATCTGCTCCAAGAAATGATTTAGATGATGAGATTTTGGTCTTTGCTCTGATGCATAATGGGATGAGATTTGGGAGAACTGTGGGAGAGAGAGAATGGATTTTGAATTTGGAAGAGATATGACTAAATCTACATCAGTGGAGCATGGCTCTGGGTCTTAGTCTTTGCATAGTCACACCTACCTCTCCTGCCCCCCGCAGTACTTAGAAAACCACTGGGCTAGATGATTTCCAACTCCTTCCACCTCTAAAATTTACTTTTATTTTTCAAGGAGTCATATAGTAAATACACAGGCAATTTTGTCAAAGAACAAGCCTCATGAAATATGAGGTTTAATTGCTATTATCACAGTGAAAGTACTTAGCTCTCAAAACCCCAATGTTATCTAAGCATTTAAAGACAAAATTCATGTAGAGTGCTTAAATCCAAGAAGATCTAGCAGATAGTGTTGCCGGGAGCCGGTCCATGCTTGCTGTTTCAAGGGACCTGGCATATATGGCATACTATTCTTAATATGTTTGCTCACCTTCTTGGCACTATGTGTTTTAACCAAGGTCTCTGAGAAAGGTTGTTTCCCTGGGTAGGGATTTTCCCCTGAAGTTAGGGAGGGAATAAAACCTCTTAACTAAGTGCCAGGCAGGTAATTAATCACTTTAACTATGAACAACCATGCTTAAGCTACATAATCTTTACTCCCTGGAATGGAGATAAGAAACGCCCTAACCTTTGTAATAGAGATTGATAGGATTGAATCAACTGGTATAAATACAGATGTAACAAGACAGCAACACACAGAACTTAGAACACAGAACTTAGAACACAGAACTTAGAACACAGAACTTAGAACACAGAACTTAGAACTCAGAACTTAGAACACAGAACTTAGAACACAGAACTTAGAAGACAGAACCTACACAGAACCTAGAGACAGAAGAACTTCGCTGGAGAGAACATGGCAAAAGATCCTGGACAGAAACTGGCCTCAGAACCTAGAGACAGAACCTAGCGAGAGAACATGGCAAAAGATCCTGGACTGAACCTGACTATAGAACATGGCAAGAGAACCTGACTAGAACCTGGTGACTGAACCTGGCTGGAGAACCTAGCAAGAGAACATGGACACAGAACCTGGCTGGAGATCCTAAGCAGAACCTCTCTGGAGATCCTAACCAGAACTTGGCTGGAGATCCTGGCTGGAGATCCTGGCTAGGCTGCTGATCAACTGAACACTGCCTCCGTGTCCTTCCTTCTTCGCCGACTCCGTCCACGTCTTTGGGAACCCCTGGACCTGCTGGGGTTGGACCCCGGCAAAGTGTTATATTTTAGGTATTTTAATCATTATTATGAAATAATGTTTCATACATTACTTATTCTGAAAGTGGAATAGAAATATCTTAGTATGGGAAAAAACACACAAGATATGGTGGATATCAAACTAAGATAATTTGAAAACCAGATAATATGATTTTGTTATAATAATTTATATCAAAAAATCTCCCTCCTTAAGTGACTCACCTCATACCTGAAGAATCGAATGCTTTATTTATGTAAAGATACTTCTTTAATCATGAAAGTATTTTTATAATCTGCATGCCACTAAATTTAATTCTCTTTCTCCCTTGAGGCCTTTCCGGGTCATTGCAGAAACAGCTGTTTCCCATTAACTCTGAACCCACTACAGTTTTCTCCTTTCTCAATGAATGCATCCCTTGCTATAATGTAATGGAATCATCAATGCAGATTTCTTCTCCACTGATGCCCAAGAACCCATTGGAACAGGGTTTATTTTCATTCATCTTTATCTCATTCTCAGCATTTAGTACAGGGTATTGCATACACATATGATCATCCACTTGTTCAATGTGCTGCCATAATGACTCAAACTTAGGTAATCTTTCCTTTTGTTGATTTAATTAAAATTATAATTTTAACAGGTAGAAGATGTCGTTTCTATATTCCACTCTTTCAAATCCCCAAATCACACCATACCATAGCTATGAAGAGTATCATTTAACCTCTGTGAAATTCCCTTGCATCGCTGATAAAATGGTATTATAACATCTTATTTTTTAGAATAAGAAAATTCTGAAACAAAAGATCTGTCCAAGTATCATGTAAGTCTTAGATCTTTAATAATAGCGAGGCCTGTCTGAACTTCACACAGAAGATATGTCTCCTGAAGTAGAAAGTAATTTTTTAAATTAATCACAGAGAATTATAAAGATTTGTGGAAAATACAAGTGATGTTTCTTTAATTTTTACCAGAATTTCCAGGTGGCTTTGTTGTAAAGAACTTTTTTTTTTAAACGAAAAAAATAGTTAGATTGAAATATTAAAGCAAAGTTATAGGATTAGACATGAAAGAGAAATTCAATATTCTCTGAGTTTAATTTGAAAATGAAAATAAGGGCTTCAAATAAAGATGCTGGTACGAAGAGGGGAAAAAAGGCAGATTCATGCATATAATGAATGTATATTAAGGCTAAATACAACTGAGAGGAGCACTTGAAAAATCAAAAAATCTCTCAAGTATGGAAGAAAAAAAGTACCCAAGTGAGGATGTATAAAACATGCTAGATGACATACTGCTTTTCACTAGCTTTTTAATTTTTTTGTGATGATCTTTGATTTGGTCAAATAAGTGGGACTTATTTGGGGCTGGTGAATAAATCTGCAATGTTACAATGAAGAGGAATATGAGTAAGAGAAATTTAGAGGAACTCACTATTTATCAGCATATTGTTAGTAGTATTCTGTCTCTACATTCCTCTTCTGTCATCAACTGGGAAATATTCTATGCTTTTAAAGAGTTTTCATCACTATATTAGGCCTGCCCAGATAGTTTCCTTATGTTGAGGTCAACTATGTAATCCTATCTAATAAAGATGGAATATGCAAATTGACCTTAACTTTGAGACAAAGATGGTGCCCACAGCCAATAAGTAGGGAATATGCAAATTGATGTGACAAGGCGAGAGGCAGAAAGGTGGCTCCGGACTGGAGCAAAGGCAGTGCCGGCAGCCAAAGGAAGGAAGGCCTCTTCTTGCACGAATCTTCCTGCATTGGGCCTCTAGTATAACATAATTACAGGGGTGACATTTCATCATATTTCCCAGTTCCAGCCACATCCAAGGGAGGGGGTTACTCAAGGCCAAGGACACTGAGGCTTATCCTTCGACTCTGTCTACCAAAATAGGAAAAAGAGTTCAACTTTAGCTCAGAGTTATAAGTTTTCATTCAATGCAAAAAGGAGTCTACCAGTTATTTTTATTATACATTGACTATTACATTTAATAAATAACATAATAAGAGTAAAAATTAACACAGCGCTTTGCCACGGATGCTTTCACATTTGCCCCTCATTGAAAGCTTAGGCAACTCTTATTATGCTGATTTTTTCACATATAGAAATAGAGCACAGAGATTTTTAAGTAAAATCTCCTCAGGTTCCACCAGTGGAAAATTGTATATTCACAGAAAAGTCTGATACTGAATATGTTATATTTTACTTTACCCAGAATAATTTATTGTAGATAATTTATTGTTACCAGAATTGCCAAACATGATTGCTTTCTCTACTGGCCGATAGAGTGAGTGTGTTTTATTACCTTTCGGCGAGATTTGTAATACAAACATGTGAGTTACAAATGCGAACATTAAATTAGAATGCAGTCCAAGATGATGTGAGTCTCTTTTGCCTACATCTTTGAAGCAATGGTGGTGTTGAATGTAGTGAAGAGAAAACTGGAAGAGGAATTCCAGTTTGGGCCTCTTTATCATCAGGTGATCAGTCTCTCTTTAGGGGGGCCTCCAACTGCTTAGGTTATGGAAATCCAGCTCTCCCCTTAGCTAAATGTCTGGAAGCCCATTCTGACCTACTTAGGTTTCTAAATAGGTTTGCCTGGTGCTTTATATGTCAGTAATTGAATTGAGGAGAGGAAAACACCACTCCTTAAATTCCCTTAACCTGTCCACTGCCAAGTCTCTTTCATTTCCTAAGAACTCCAGTCTCTTTTGTTCAAGTTAGTTGACTATTATAATGCAGCTTCGTCAGAGGACTTAGGAAGCATGGCATCATCATGTTTAGATCCATAGGGACACTGAAATAATTTAAGACATCATAACCCCTTATTCGGGATATTTTTAAGAGACATTTTACCTCTAGCAGTTTTCTGCCAAGTTAAAGAAATATACAACTTTAACAACTGGTTGCTCTTAATATATTGCTTGCAAAAGCTTGTGTAAGGATTCTCAGTGATAGTCCCTAGAGAATGCTGCTTGAATAGGCTATAGACTCAAATAGTTCCTGAAATGCTGATTTCTGAGTGTCTGTCTCTTCAGGAAGACAGGGTACTCCATATACCATGTACTTTAGTCTCAGTGGCCTTGGAATTTCTCACAGAGGATATCTTTTCCTCATGTTTTGAGTGTGATTACATAGAAGCCTTTTCTAAGGGTTCAAGTGTCAAAGCAGAGTTCTATGGGAATTACTGAACATTAAAATATTTTCAAACGGAAAGCTAGTGGTGTCTAAAAACAATAGAAGCAGAAAACAAATGACATTTTTAAAAAGGAAATAAAGAGAGTATATAGGTATACATATGTGATAGATGAAAAGATAAGTGGATAATAGATAGATAGATGGTAGATAAACAATGTTGCTAACTTTTTGCTATTTCAGTTTTCTGAAATTCCTAGGTCTGACATGATAAAAAGACTTTAGGTATTTCATTCAATTTTTATATTTGAATTGGAAAAGTGAAAATAGATACTTAGTGAGATAAACTATTTACTAGTATATTTCTTCCAACTATAATTCAGATCATCCATGCTTTGCTTATATAAGCACCACATCTGATTCCAAATTACCTTCTCAAAACGCAAATATGCTGATAAAAGAAGTTCCTACCTGTTTATAATATACTTAATTAAAAAACGTAAGAGTTATGATTGGTATCTTAGAATCAATAAGAACACAGAAAGATAGTAGGTTAAAAGTTATCATAAGACTCTGACTTTTTTCAATTCCATCTGTATAGATAGAACACCTCAGGCATGTCATTTTGCGTTGTCATTGACTTGTTCCATTATTTCCATGAAGATATTTTCCAATGTTTATTAAAAATCAAAATAATAACAAATTTTACTCTAAAGCTCTAATTTATTATAATCCTAATTTAGTTACTAAGCCAGCTAAAGTGCTGGTATATTAAACCAAGTTCCTTAAAGAAAAAACAAGTTCAAATTATGATAACAATATAGGATTATATTTAAAAGTAAGAGAATGTATTTTTTTTTTTTTTACTTTAACATACATGAAAATCTGTCATATGAATTCTGAAACTCTCTAAAGATTATTTTTGGGCTTTTGTAGATGTATTTATACCATATTTTTGGAACTTATCACAGACAAAATATTATTTTCTCCAGTTTTGATATTGAATTACTAATTATTTGGTAACTATCAAACAAACACACTCAGTTTTTTGTTTTGTTTGTTTGTTTGTTTGTTTGTTTTTAATCAGTCAATTTAAGCACCATGCAAGGGAGACCAATGTCATGAGTTTGATATTCATTTGACTTCTCGTAAATGCAAACAGAAATACTCTCCCTGGAAAATGTTGCTTTGAAAATTGTAGTTGAATGAATTCTACTATTTTTAAAAAACATATGCAATAGTATATATTTTTCTGTTTTTTAAAACATGTTACGCATACCTTGTAATAAAAATTATTTCATCTTAAACTCTGAAAAATGTGTGTTAAAGGTAATTTCTTCAGCAATGAAAAACCTGTAGATCAGTAGATAGACATTGTTTCTGTTTATAAATTAACTGCTAGGCAGGCATGTGACTTTACACATTATTTAATTTTTCTTAGAAAACAAGACAAATAGATCTCTGACATCAGTAAAATAAGCAAGGCTGATATAATGGTATAATGGATGAAAAATAAAGTCTCATTGCTACTTTGGCAGTTACTTGGTGACTGGAAGTAAGGGTCCTGTTGCTATATAATGTGATATTGTGGCTTTCTTCGATGATGCAAGAACATGCAGGAGGGCTGTTCATGAGCAAGTATGCATAGACTTGCTCATGAACAAAGATTTATGAGCAAAGACTCCCCTCTTGACCAAATTAGAGACAGGCTCTTCTGAGACTTTTAGACTAGGCTTTGTCCTTTGTTCTCAAGAGCCCAGTTGTAGCCAGGATCCCCTACTCTCAATATCTGATCATTCTTATTTTTTTCATTGTAACAAAACCAACATTTATTCAGTACTGCCTGATAGACCTTTTCTGCAATGATGAAGATGTTTTATAGCTGTGATCATTCTTGATATCGGATCATATTCCTCACACCCCAGTAATGTAGACTGAATATATGTGTCCCCTAGAACTCATATGTTGAAACTTAATCCCCAAGGTAATGGTATTAGGAGGCAGGACCTTTGGGAGGTGATTAGGTCATGATGGCAGGGCCTTCATGTATGAGATCAGTGCCCTTATAAAAGAGACCCCAGAGCACTCTTTACCCCTCTAACCGTGTGGAGTTAGAGGGAAAGGTTGCCTTTCTATGAAGCAAAAAGCAGGGCCTCACAAGACACTGAATCTGCTGGGTCCATGATCTTGGATATCTCCAGAACTGTGAGATATACATTTCTGTTATCTAAAATTATCACAAAAGTACAAAAACAATTGCATATTTTCCCTTCTGGAAGACCTCAGGAAGCTTTGTTGCTTATAAGAGAAATCACAAATTCTACATTACTTAATTCGACGTTCTGGCTTCCACTTTGTTCTTCATATTTATTGGCAATCCTTACAGCCCATGCCACAATCAGGCTCAAGGCATTCAGATCTGCACACATAATAGTATTTCACAGCTCTCTGCATTTGCTATTGTTTACTTCTACCCAATCTCCCTGTGTCCCAGCCCATCTAATTCTTATGCCTCATCTCGAACAAAGCCCCTTCAGGAAAGACTCTCCCATCTTCCTAGCGTGGATCTTTGTGCTTCTGCAGCATATTGTCATATTACTTCTAAAGTATTGACCAAACACTATTGCAATTTTCTCTACTTCACCCAATAGACCTCGTAAGGGCAGGCAGAAAATGTCATGCATGTGCTGTTGTTGTTTTTAAGGATACCAGAGTATATCTGGCATCTCAAAGCTGCCTAATAAATTCTGCGGAAGAGAGAAAACATTAATGAATAAAAATTATTTTCTTTTTATTGATACGACATTTTAGAAATCATAAAAAACGTTTTGTATTGCGTTATGTCAACCCCTTAGCATAGAGTGTTTATCTGTCTGTAATTATTATACATGGGGTTGACCCTATGCGGGGAAGGGATCTTTTTGAAAGAAGAGTTCCATAACTAAAGAAAACTACTGGTAACTGGAGAACAGGTAACATTTAACCAACTCTCTTGACACATCTGGGACTCCTGGTAACTTGTCTAGTTGTGCATCTCTCTACCTCCTAATGGTACGATCACAGCTACACGGCAGCAATCTACACAGCAGCTAGATCCATTTTCTCAAACTGCAGAAAATGAGGATTTCAATGCTACACACCAATTTCCCTTCGTAAGGTGTTTCACTCATTATATTCATTAACCTTATTTCCACTGTGTTAGTTTATATTGCTCTCTGCTTGAGGAGTTTAATGAGTATGTGAATTCCACTGGGTATTCTGATTACAATATAAGAAAACAAATTAACCTGAGTTTTTTGGGGGGGTCTCCCATATGAATTTTACAGTATTTATTCAATTATGGGTTTCTCAACCCAAATTATAATACTCGTGACAAATAAGCTGATATGTCAAGAGCAAATTTATATCTTCTATTTTGGCCCAGCTAGAATTAAAAAAAAACATGAGGTTTTGAGTAAAAGGACTAGTTCTTCCTCCACTCCTTACATTTTGCTTGACATTGGGGAAGTCTCCAACCACACTTAGCTTCGAATTCTCTTCCGGCTAAATGTGGATACTAATTAGATACAGATTCTGTCAGAATCAAGAGAGGAGTAGATGTAAATGCACCTTTTTATATTCAAGGATGTATGTGAATTTCACAGTATAAAATTATACATGCACATTGTCATCAGTTCTTGCTAAGTCCTATTCAGGTATTGACCTCCTGCCTCTGAATACAGTCAGGGAGTATAATTAAGCGGATCTGACATCCAGTTCTGCCTCTTTAGTCAGGAGCATTAATGGTGACATTGGGCAGCTAACAGTAACCTCAACAAAGCTGGCTCCTACCGTTAGTTTTAATAGATTCTGAGAACCACCCCTGTTTTAGAGTTACTGGATATGACTACATCACTACCTGTCAAGATCATGCTTCCTCTTTTGTATCTCTCCCTCCCCCCCGCCCCACCCAGCTTTCTTCCATGACTCAAACACTAACATAAATTTTGCCTGTACCTGGAATCTATCCCTTGTCACTTACAGCCACCCCCCATTTTCTCTAGCAGATATGTACCAAGATCCCCGATGGCTGAAACTACACATAGTACTGAACCCTATATATAAATTTTTCCCTACACGTACATACCCTGTGTAAAGTTTAAGTTACAAATTAGGTCATTTCACAGACAGACGATTCATTCTTGCCATAAATCTTAGAAACCTCAGCACGTGATTTTTTTTCTTTCCCAAGTCAAAAACTTGCACCCTTTCAGTTAAAGGAAGCAGATTATGGCTGCTCTGGCATATCCCAATTGCCAGCCTCACGATTCTTGTGCCTTGAGGCCATTATTAAGTGACATAAAGGTCACCGGAACTCGAGCACGACAATACCTCTGCAGTAGATATGATAACCAAGGGGGTTAGTAGGCTGCTATGGTCAGGGATCCTACACAGCAGGGATGTCCCGGCCATAAGGGCAGAGAGAGGGGGGATGGTGCGAGATTTCATCAAGCTACTGAGAACAGACAGCATGCACTTTAAAGCCTAGGAATTGTTTATTTCTGCAATTTTCTATTTAATATTCTTGGACCATGGTTGACTATATAGGTAACTAAAACTGCAGAAAGTGAAACAGCCAATGCAAGGGCATACTGTATTCTGAAGACTCTGTTGATGCCTCTATAATATGTCAGTCAATATAAAAAATAAAGTGTTGATCTATATCTTAACTCAAGAAATTAGCAATGCCCTCTGAAGGCTGGCATTTAAGTGCTGGACGTTCCCACCTTTATGTCATTTGTTAAAAGCCCTCTGTTGGCATGCACTAGCCAAAGATGCAATTGCCGGCGCAGCATTACAATGTAGAGGGAATGGGCAGCCTTCAGGCTTCTTCTCCAGCGTGCAAGGACCTTTGAAGTCACCGTTCCATCCTAACAACAAGCAAAAGGCTGAGCAAACTGAAAAGTCAACAATTCTTAGAGCTGGCAGAGAAGTGAGGTCACAGGGCAAGCTGCTGCACAGGAATTGGAAAGACAGGCAGTAACAGAATCACGACTTATCAGAGCAGAAACACATGGTCAGAAGAGGCCCCAGGAACCGGTGCACAGGCAGAAAACCCCGACCTGCAATTGACAAATTCCTGAAGGCTCAGAGTGGACCAGTCTGAGACTGACTCCGGGGGCTCTACCAGGTCCTCGCAGTGAATATCAAAGAAACAGTCCCTCATGCTTTCCAGCAGGGTAAGGACAAAGTAACCATTTAAAAATCCTCCAAGTCGTCTGCTCTTTCTAAACAAAGCCTGCACTCAGAAAAATCCACTTTATCAGGGTCTGACCTGGTGATGTTGTTAGAAAGGTGTCTCCCAGAAGAGAATTTTAAACTCTGGGAAGCTTGAGAAAGAAAGCAAACATTGGTATCTGCTGAATCAGCATCTTCAATGGTGCAGCATCTACAATTTTTAATATACTCGCCTCAGATTATTGTCGCACACATTTAGATTATTGAAGCATTTTTTTTGTCCCTATCCTTCTAAAAAAAAAGTTCAGTCATCCTTTCATTTGTTAACAATTTTAAGACACATAACACCAATTGTTAAAACCTATTTTAGTGAAAGTGGGACATGAATTTTGCTGAATTTTTCCTAACATTATGTATTTTCCCTCCATATGTTGTTTGCCTTAACAAGAGTTAATAAATGAAATCAGATATAAAAACTGTATTTGGGTTATAAGGAAAATGACATGAATCTTGGAGAATATAATGTCATAACTAAATGTAGCAGTTATTTAATTGCCCCTCTAGTCACTTGATACTTTTACACCTTTTTATTTTATATACAAAAGTAAAAGTATCAGAGAACTTCCCATACATTATCCATTTAAAACACTAACAAGAAAAACTAACTCATCGTATGAGCTGGACAAAATGGAATATGAGCTTAAAGTTGTTTTCTTTTCCACCACTGTTTTTTAGCCTTATTCTGGGCAGTCAATGGTCTTCTTAAAAGAGTGTTTGCTTTTTAAATAAGAGACAGGTTATCTTTGTTCATCATTCTACCCTCAGGTCCTGGCCCACAGTAGTTTTAAAAGAAATTTCCTGAATGAATACATTAAGATATTATGAAATCATTGTTCTCAGAAATTATATAGTGGCCTAGTTATCAATAATAAGTTCTGATCAAGAGAATTCAATCATGAAAGTGGTAACTTGGCAAAAGTGCCCTAGTGTTTGAATGCAAAACAAGTTGAATAAAATGCAGATGAAAAATCAGAAAATTGTTTCTCCATATGAGATTCACAGTAACAGGAATCTTGACCAAGGTGGCAGCATTAGATAAATAAGTATCCAAGAGCTACTATAGAGGAAGAATCAGTTTTTCGGCTTGAGTAAGTGAATATAGGCAACAAAGATAAAACTAAAATATGAAGTGCCACTCCTTAGGACTTTGGTGAAGAAGGGAGTAA
The DNA here is from genome assembly GCF_964212035.1 of Myotis nattereri. NCBI lineage: Eukaryota > Metazoa > Chordata > Mammalia > Chiroptera > Vespertilionidae > Myotis > Myotis nattereri. The sequence goes on along the minus strand of NC_138075.1, from coordinate 211,058,081 downwards.
TAGTGTGATTGCCAAATATGTGGGGGTTCAGAAGCATATTGATTTAGGAAGTTAAAAAGTCAAATATTGATCTTTAAATTCTGAGATAGTATTCAGGCATTTAAGTGTAATTTTTTTCAAATTTAGAAATATCAAATTAGAGGATGAAATAAAATAAAAAATCAACATTGAGAGTTATTACTGAAGAAGTGAGAACTGCAGTGTGAGCCTAGATTATTTGGAGAGAATTATATATAACTAGAGGCCTGGTGCACAAAAGTCATGCACCGGGAGGGGGAGGGTCCCGCAACCTGGCCTGCACCCTCTCGCAGTCCAGGACCCCTTGCTCCTTACTACCCACCTGAAGTGGAGGCAGGAGAGGCTCCTGCCACCACTGCTGTGCTTACCAGTGGTGAGCCTGGCTTCTGGCTGAGTGGCACTCCCCCTGTGGGAGCACACCGACCACCAGGGGCAGCTCCTGAGTTGAGTGTCTACCCCCTGGTGGTCAGTGTTCATCATAGCAACAGGTTGTTTCACTGGTTGTTCCACTGTTGGGTCAATTTTCATATTAGGGTTTTATTATCTAGGACTAGAGGCCCAGTGCGTGAAATTTGTGCGAGGGAAGGGTGTCCCTCAACCTGGCCTGCACCCTCTCTAACCTGGGACTCCTTGGGGGATGTCTGACTGCTGGTTTAAGTCCGATCCCTGTGGATCAGGCCTAAACCAGCAGTTGGACATCCCTCTCACAATCCAGGACCACTGGCTCCTAACCGCTCGCCTACCTGCCTGCCTGATTGCCCTAACCACTTCTGCTTGCCAGCCTGATCGCCCCTAACCGCTCCCCTGCTAGCCTGGTCGCCTCTAACTGCCCTCCCCTGCTGGCCTGTTGCCCACAACTGCCCTCCCCTGCCAGCCAGCTTGTGGCAGCCATTTTATGATGACATCGTGCGAGGGCATCGCGTGAGGGCATGATGCCACCTAGGCTTTTGTGATATAGGATATGTTCTCAAAAGCAGAGGAATCCACATTGAGCTTTGAGTTTTTATCAGACTCAGAGACAGGAAATGCTGCCATTGATTGAGCATGTAGTGTGTGCCACTAAAGAGAGGAACTGTGGTTTAGAGAGGATAAAGAAGTTCCTTAACATTATGTAAGTAGTAGATGCTATCAAATCCAACACCCAGGACTCACCTTCAGTCTATCTCAAAACCTCCTTTTCCCCCCAGTGATAAGAACACACATGGGATTGACTGAAAGAAGGAAGGTAAATTCAGGTTTTAATGGAGACAAATGTTTTAAGGGTGGATTATTAAATGTGTAAGTTGACTTGGGAAGAAAAAGTTGAAGATGATCCAAGTAAAATGTGTTAAAAAGATCCAGTGGCCCAGACTGTCCTTGAATGACCAGTCTTGGAAAGCCATGTCACTGTGCTCTCTGGCCGTCATTAAATAACACTTAAGTTACCTATGTCTTTTCTAAGGAGTAAAACCCTTATAAACAATCTTCCTCAGCAGTGCTTCTAGCAAATTTGCCTTGAAAGATGTCCATAGCCCTGTACACTCTAGGTCTCATGCAACTGACAAGGTAATGACAGGGGCAATTTTAAACTGCTAAAAGACTACAGTATTTGATCTTTCCTAGCTCTGATTTCAGCAAAAGAGAGGCAAATGTTCATTATGTCAAAAATAATGTAAAACACAAAATACAATGCCAGTTTCTAAGACTTTTCCATCCAAATCTTCTTCCAAATGACAGGAATATGTCAAAATTTAGTCAGGAAAGATGAAGAAAATGTTGGTTGATCTCAAACTAAGAAAGTAGTTACTGTTCACAAGCTTTGCAATTTTACAAATCTCCATTTATGTATAACAGAACATGATTTTATATTAGCCAGAAGAAATGATTGGGATGGGGTAATATCCGCTGCTATAAAAATGATCTTTGCTTATATGAGGCAGGTTTTATTCTTTGATTTTCAATTTGATCCAATGCTCAACCTAATGAAAATGCTACAGTAAATAAAATGCATTGCCATTACACAATCATTTGTAATTTTGTTTATACTAGCTGTGAATGACTTCAGGTTTTCATAAATGAAGTTATTTAGTTGCCCAACGTTAAACTGCTAGCTATATTGCAAGTGACAGAAGAGAACAGGTTAATTTAGAACAGCAAGGAAAAATGCAAGGTTTAGTCAAAATAGAGAATTCGGAACAAATGGGAAGGAGCAAAATACACTAATTGAAAACCAGGCGGGACATTTTTCCATTTCTTTCTTTTTTTTAGTGCACTGATTAAAAAAATCGTTAATTAGTACACATAGCCAGATCTGCTCCACACTGGGAGTTTAACCTTGTAATTTTGTCATTTTTTAGAGAAGCCAGGGTGTTTAATGAAAACACCATTAAATTATAAATGCATAATGATGTGTATTGTGTACAGACCAGAAACTACTCAAAACATCCTTTGTAAATTTTGTATATTTCTAGTACTTATCTACCACTTCATGTTTACCAAGTGCTTTTATTCTTGTTCAATAATCTATTTTTCAAAATCATGTGGAAATATTTTTTCTCTGAAGGTTATTAGGATACACAATGGTGGCACTTATCATTGCATTATTTGATTAGCATTTTATATCATTTACATTATTTAACCACAATTACTCTCAGTTCTATAGGAAAGTGCTGCCTGTCTGTGGCACCCACTAGAACTCCCTGATTCAATAATTGTTTATCTGTTGCCTGCTGTGTAAAGCATGAATGTACATGCTGGGCCATTAAGGCTTTTTATCATCCATTGGAAGAACCAAAGTTCCCATCACGTGTGTTACAGTAAAACAAGTTAGTTGAAACTTAGATGCTCAGATCTACATTGACGAAGAATTCCTGAGGCATACCCTCTAGCATTCACCACTACATTCCAACTATCCCCAACTCTGAATGATCCAGGAAGAAATAAATGCATGTAGATGACTCACAATAATAAAAAGCAGCATTAGTTGAGGGTGCCTTTTCCATCAGGCATTGTGGTAAGCGTGTTTGTGGAGTATTCACCCATTGGGGGCTCATAATGATTCCATAAGGCAGCTGTTATAATTACTTCCCATTTTCAGATGAGAAAACTGAAATTTACTCTAAATTATTTGGCAAGCATTATGTAACTAAAGGAGATGGGGCTGGTGTTCACACTCATATACTCTTTACTTTTACTGGAAGAAATACACTTCTCTCCATCACACTGGGGGCTTGAAAGGCCTCACCTCTCAATTATTTAGACAAGTGTAATTTTCAGTTGAGCTATCTTCCTACCACCTTAATTTCAATAAAGAGGACAAATAGAGTTAGGATTTCTCCATTAGGTGGAAAGAAATATTTTGCACTCACTTCTGTCCATAGGAATTCGTCTCATACACTTTGGCTCATGAGGGCACTTGAGCCAACAAAACTAACTAACTAAATAAAATAATCCAAGCAGAACTATTTAAGTTTTGATCAGCTTCTGTATATAGTCAGAGGGCAGTTCAGCTGTTCCTATGATGGCCAGATTCCTGGGGATGCCTTGGCTGTGACTTACCCATATAATTATGATTGCAGACTTCAGACTATGGGAAAGAAAGCATATTCCAACCAGGGCAGGTGAATGAGAGAGGGCCATGCTCTCAGCATTGGAAAAGTATACAATTTCAGAGTTGGAAGAGCTCCTCAAGTTCACTATCTCTTCACATCAACAGTTACCCAATTCAAGAAGTTCATCATGCATCTCAGGAGAAATCCAATAAAACATGTTATGTTCAGGTGTACTCCCCACAAAAATCATGACAGTAATAACTCTTTTATTTTGAATTATATTTCCAATATTTTAGAATAATTATTTTTTATCTTTAGGGAAATCCTTAATCTTATCAGCTAAGAGGTTTTGATAGATGGCTTTTAAGCCCTGGTATTAACCAGAAAATAATCTATTTAGGAATAAAAGTAGCATTAGGAGAGTGCTTGAAGAGGTTTTCCCTGAATGTTCCGTAGTGCATCAGTCTCCATACACTTAAAGAAATGAACTGACTTTAAATAGTCTAATGGCTTTTAGAGGCACTCTGATAAAAGAGCATTTCCTTTCAGTTATTTCAGATGCACTAAATGTATTTCTGCTTCAGTCATTTCATGGGAGGTGTGCCTTTTTGCTAAATTGTTTTTTTTTTCTATTTGCATATATTTCTTTATAGCTATAGCTATGTAGTATATTTTGTGCAATTAAAGAAAAAGTATTTTAAATCTAGGAAGTTTAACGGGAGGAAGTGTAGTTCCCAGCAATCCTGAAATATGTTTTCCCGAACTGTTTTTCTAGCTCAGGGCCTCTGTTTGTTTTAAATGGTCTTTTCTTTGATTACTGGAATTCTATGTTTATATGGGTTGCTTTCAAATGTTTGTTCATATACTTGTTTTTAGTAGTTAATATTTAATGAATACTTTATTAGTGGCTTATGCTGTTCTAAGTATTTGCACATATTAATTTATTAAACACTCTCAAGAACTCATTAGAGAAGTTGCTATTATTATCCTGATTTAATGGGTGAAAAACAGGAAAGAGGAGTTAGAACCTGTGGACATAGTGGTCCTGGTAGATGAGGAAGCTACATCCCAGAGGTGGCGGACATGGGAGCCAGGTATTCAACCTGGTTCTCAAGTCAGACCCTATGGTGGGAGTCCCTGCTCTACCTGGTCTTCACTGGAGATCGGAGAATTCGTAACTTAATCACGGCCAGAGAAGTAGTTTTTTGATATGTGATGTTTCACTCCACGTTTCTAACTCCAATTTCAGGACAGTGTCTATTTTACAGAAGTGGAACTTTTTATAATAAAGTATGTATCACAATGGCTTTAGAAACAATGCACTCCCTGATGTGTTCATAAAACCGGACATTTTTTAGATACTTTTGTCAAGAAGGATCTCAAGACACCTTGTCTAGCACGTCCCCCATCACCACCCCTATTAGTAACCCTCATTGGAGAAATTTATTGAGGAATATCTTGTTAATCTAGTCCATGTTGCCCCCTTCCTGTTAGACTTTCTTACAGGTCACACTAGTTGTCTTTTGTTGTTCTCTTCTCTTCTATTCAACCTCATATTGTAGGATTTCTCCTTTGGCTGATTCATGGCTCTGAAGCTTGTAGTTTTGTTTCTATTGCATAGACCTTTTAGTTCCTCTGTACTTCAAGATTATATCTCCATTCTCAAATCTAATGTAGCCAAATCTATATTCATGAACTTACTCTTTCTCCCCCCAAATTTGCTCCACTCACAGTCTTCTTCATTTATACAATAGAAATTCCATTTCCTCAAATTTCTCAGTTAAAAATAAAAGAAAAACCCAGGATTTATACATGAACCCTCTCACAATCCACATTCAATTGGTCATGGAATTCTGTTTATTCAACTTTTATAATAATTCCAGAATCTAAAGTCTTCATACCTTGTTCACTTCAAAGTTGGGTTCTGGTCACAGCCGCCTTCCTGGATGGCCTGGATGACTGCACATGCCTCTCTGATCAATTGTCCTGCTTCCACATCTGCCCCTACCTACACTGCACTCTCAACAAAATATGTTTTTATTGATTTTTAGAGAGAGAAGAAGGGAGAGGGATAGAAACATCAATGAGAGAGAAACTTCATTGATTGACTGCTTCCTGCACACCCACTACCAGAGCTTGAGCCCACAGCCCCAGAATTGGATCAGTGACCTCTTGGTTCCTGGGTGAATACTCACACACTGAGCCACACCAGCCAGGTTACAGTGATCTTTTTCAATGGTAATCAGACCTGTTCCACTGCTCTGCTCAATGTTTTCATTGGCTCCTCCATTTATCCAAAAGTAGACGCTAACTTCCCTAAAATGACCTACACAATTCAGTATGATCTGGGCAACATTACACTTCTAGCCTCACCTTTTCATTGATTCCAGCCATACTTGCCTTCTTACTGCTTTCAGAACATCTCAGGAAAGCTCTTACCTGGTGAATTTAACTAGCTATTCCCTCTGCCTAAAATGATCTTCACTATATAACAGCATGGCTTACCCCACAACTGCTCAAGTATTTACTCAAAGTCATATTTTAGTCAAGCTTACCCCAACTACCTTGTATTAAGTTGCTATTACTCTATGCATCTCCCAAAGCATTCTTCATACATTTGCACTTTTTTTATTTGTCTTTACTGTTCCTATTACACTTTAACATGTTACATGTTTATTACTGTTCTAAGCATGCTACACAGAGTAATTAATTTAATCCATACAATGATTTTACTAGGTAGAAACCATTATAATTCCCACCTAAAACATGAGACCAATGTGAAACAAAAAAGATTAATCATCGTATTCAATTTACATTGCTGCTAAGTGGCTGAACTGGAATTTAAAACAGTCTGACTTGAGATTCAATTCTCTTAGTTACTATGTTGTGCTGCTTCTAGTGGGAAACATGGATTTTACTACTGTAATCAATGGTACGTGCAGAGTCACCACGGGGACACCAAGGAAAGACACCTAAGGAATCAAGTTTTCAACTTGAAGTTTAGGAATTGGTAAGGATGCTTTTCGGAGAATGAGGAAATAAGGAGTTCACTCTTGAAAGATTCAATGGTGTTAGGTCAAAAAAAAAAAAAAAGGAGAGGGGGGAGGAACATAGGAAGTGGAACAGAATAAAAATTAGAATGTTTGGCATGTAGGGCGGACACTCATGAAGTTGCACTATTGCTTCATCAAAAAGGACAATTTGTTAAGAGCCATCTATGCCATCCATATGGCAGACAATATGAAAATACTGAGAAGCCCTGGGTGGTGTGGTTTGGTGATTAGAAAGTTATCCCAGGCACCCAAGGGTCACTGATTTGATTCTCCATGAGGCCACACACCCAGGTTGTGGGTTCAATCCCCAGTTGGGGCACATTGCTGAGACAACCTATTGATGTTTCTCTATCACATCAATGTCTCTCTCTTTCTAATCAATGAAAAGCATATCCTTGTGTGAAGATTTTAAAAAAGAGAGAGAGAAATAGGAAGCAAGGTTGTTACTATAAGTTGAGATTCCCAGGGCAAGCCCTGAGAAATGTATCCATGTGAAAAAGTATGAGGACACAAGCCAGAAAGGGTGGAACGGTGAATAGAGGATAGAGTATTGAGTCAGGGAGTGTGAGCTTGGCCTGATTGCCCAAGAGAATCCTGCATACCTGGCTTCCAAGTAAAATATACGAGATAAAAACTAGATTTATATATCTCCTGGAATGTTTTAGAAAAGCTTTATTAAACAAAAGATGCATTTCTAAATCAACTGGGACTATGTGAACCTTACCAACGTAGGCTATTCTGTGGGCAGGAGGGAAATGCCTGTGTGTGAGGAAAATTGTACCTTCTTATAGCAACATCTTCTTACGTGCCACCCTGAGCAAGGTGTTTGCATATGGCCAATGTGCAAGGAGCACGAAGATGATGAACACGCTTAAATTATGAGACAAAGAAAACCCATGGAGGTCCTGGAAATGGAGATGTGCCTTTAATGCCTAAGAATTAGTAGAAAACCAAAGCACTTAATGATTTATAAATGATTCTGTATTGGCAGAAGGTAGTAAATCTGTTTTGCTAATTCACAGTATTATTGTGATGATCAAAGGTAGAAAATATATTAAGAAACAAGGCTTGATGCACTTACATGAGTTTTTGATTTCTGATTCACAGTCTTTGCCATGTAGGAATTCCCACTGAGGACCCTTGAACACAGTGTCTTTATATATTTACATACACAGTGTATTTGTCTGTATGTGTGGATACAAGGCTTTTCCCCTTACCCATAGTCATTAGCAGAATAATGCCCCTCTACATATATCTGTGCCCTAATCCTCAGAACCCATGTGGCAAACAGGAATTAAGGTAACAGATAGCATATAAATTGTTAATCAGCTGACCTTGGATTGGGGATATTATACTGAATTTTCTGAGTGGTTTATCTAATTAGAAGGATCCTATAAATTTGTAAGAGGAATTCAGAGGAGTATGTATCAGAGGAATGCAACGTGAGAAAAAATCAGCTGGCCATTGCTGGCTTTTGAAGATGGAAGAAAGTATAGAAGTTGTAAAATACCAATATATATATTTATTGTGAATTATTGTAATAGATACAAAATCCCAGTACTGGTGAGAAAAGAAAATGCATTGCATATTGTGACAAAAGGGAAACAGTCAATGTTCAAAGACAACATTAACTTTTTTGGCTGTTCACAGCCAATAAAACATCCAACTGTGATGAGTTTTGATGTTATTAACATAGTGCTCAAATAAAATTAACACTTCCAAGCACAATGCTTTTGTCATAAGTGTGGATGCAGAAAAAAGAAGAGGAGGAGAGAGGGGAGGGAAAGAGAGACTGAAAGTGACAATTGGTCTGGCACCATCTGTCATTGTGCTAATAGTTGCTTCTATAGCAGCAGCAGGTTTAAGTCAAGAAAATCAAGCATTTAGGTGACTCACCATTGCTTTGGCTGTTGTCATTTGCATTTTACTTTGGTTCATTATCTTTATTAGGTAAAGGCACTGAATATCATGTTGCTTATTCAGAGCAATTAATGAGTGAGGGGAAAAAAACACACACAAAATCTGTACATGCCATTTGAGAGACCAATAAATGACAAAGGCAAAGAGAAAAGATGTTAAAATAGCAACATACTGACTTATTGATATCTTTGGAATTAAGATTTTGAAAATAAGAGATTATGAATATAAGAGAGTTGACACATAGAATTGGAATTATTATATCATTGACTATCCCTTTTTAACGTAGCTACTTTGAATTATCCATAAAAAGTGATCAAACTGTTAACTTTTTAAAAACAATTATCTTTATTGTTGAAAGTATTACAGATGTCCCCTTCCCCATCCCCCCACCACCATTAACTCAAACTTTTTTATAGCATGTCATCAGCTTACCTAGTCTCTATATTATCCATTCTCTCTTTTTTCTTTTTTCTTTTTTTTATTAGTTAAGGTATTACAAATGTGTCCTCATCCCCCCCTTTAACCCCCAACCTCCCCCCCACACACAAACTCATGCTCCCATCCCCCCGTTGTCCATGTCCATTGGTTTGGCTTATATACATGTATACAAGTCCTTCGGTTGATCTCTTCCCCTTATCCCCGCCCTCCCCTACTTTCCTTCTGGGGATTGATAGCCTGATCGCTGTTTCTCAGTCTTTGGGTCTGTCCTTTTTCATCAGTCTATGTTGTTCTCTATAATCCACAAATGAGTGAGATCATGTGGTATTCATCTTTCTCTGACTGGCTTATTTCACTTAGCATAATGCTCTCCAGTTCCATCCATGCTGTTGCAAAAGGCAAGAGTTCCTTTTTTTTACCGCAGCATAGTATTCCATTGTGTATATGTACCACAGTTTTCTAATCCACTCATCTGCTGATGGGCACTTAGGCTGTTTCCAAATCTTAGCTATGGTGAATTGTGCTGCTATGAACTTAGGGGTGCATATATCCTTTCTAATTGGCGTTTCTGGTTTCTTGGGATATATTCCTAGGAGTGGGATCACAGGGTCAAATGGGAGTTCCATTTTTAGTCTTCTGAGGTAGCTCCATACTGTTCTCCACAGTGGCTGCACCAGTCTGCATTCCCACCAGCAGTGCAGAAGGGTTCCTTTTTCCCCACATCCTCTCCAACACTTGTTGTTTGTTGATTTGTTGATGATAGCCATTCTGACAGGTGTGAGATGATAACGCATTGTTGTTTTGATTTGCATCTCTCGTATAATTAGTGACTTTGAGCAGGTTTTCATATGTCTTTCTGCCTTCTGTATGTCCTCTTTTGAAAAGTGTCTATCTAGGTCCGTTGCCCATTTTTTTATTGGATTGTTTATCTTCCTTTTGTTAAGTTTCATGAGATCCCTGTATATGTTGGAAATTAAACCCTTATCGGTGGTATCATTGGTAAATATGTTCTCCCATGTAGTGGGTCTTCTTGTTGTTTTTTTGATGGTTTCCTTTGCTGTGCAAAAGCTTTTTATTTTGATGTAGTCCCATTTGTTTTTTTTCTCTTTAGTTAGTTTCCATTGCCCTAGGAGCATTATCAGAGAAGAAATTTCTTCGGCATATGTTTGCAATTTCGCTGCCTGTGGATTCCTCTAGTATTTTTATGGTTTCCCGTCTTACGTTTAAGTCTTTTATCCATTTTGAGTTTATTTTTGTGCATGGTGTGAGTTGGTGATCTAGTTTCATCCTTTTGCATGTATCTGTCCAATTTTCCCAACACCATTTATTGAAAAGACTGTCTTGACTCCATTGAATGCTCTTGCCTCCTTTGTCGAATATTAATTGGGCATAGTGGTTTGGGTCGATTTCTGGGGTCTCTATTCTATTCCATTGATCTATATGTCTGTTCTTGTGCCAGTACCAAGCTGTTTTAAGAACAGTGGCTTTGTAATACAGTTTGATATCTGGTATTGAGATCCCACCTACTTTGTGTTTTCTCAGGATTGCTGCAGCTATTCGGGGTCTTTTTTTATTCCAGATGAATTTTTGGAACGTTCGTTCTAGATTTGTGAAATATGCCTTTGGTAATTTAATGGGGATTGCATTGAATCTATAAATTGCTTTGGGTAGTATGGATGATGTTGATGATGATGATTCTACCAATCCATGAACACGGTATATTCTTCCATCTGTTTATGTCTTCCTCTATCTCTTTTTTCAGTGTCCTGTAGTTTTCAGCATATAAGTCTTTTACCTCCTTAGTTAAGTTTATTCCTAGGTATTTTAGTTTTTTTGGTGCAATGGTAAATGGGATTGCTTCTGTAGTTTCACTTTCTGTAAGTTCACTATTGGTGTAAAGAAATGCCATGGATTTCTTAGCATTAATTTTGTATCCTGCTACATTGCCGAATTCATTTATTAAGTCTAATAATTTTTTGATGGAGTCTTTAGGGTTCTGTATGTACAGTATCATGTCATCTGCAAATAAGGACAGTTTTACTTCTTCTTTTCCAATCTGGATGCCTTTTATTTCTTCTTCGTGCCTGATCGCAATGGCTAGTACTTCCAGTACTATGTTGAACAGGAGTGGTGAGAGGGGGCATCCCTGTCTTGTTTCTGTTTTTAGGGGGAATGGTTTTAGTTTTTGCCCATTGATTATGATGTTGGCTGTGGGTTTGTCATATATGGCTTTTATTATGTTGAGGTATGATCCCTCAATTCCTATCTTGCTGAGAGTTTTTATCAAGAAAGGGTGTTGGATTTTGTCAAATGCTTTTTCCGCATCAATTGATATGACTATGTGGTTTTTTTCTCTCAATTTGTTTATGTGATGTATCACGTTTATTGATTTGCGGATATTGTACCATCCTTGCATCCCTGGGATAAATCCTACTTGGTCATGGTGTATGATCTTTGTGATATACTGCTGGATCCGATTTGCTAGGATTTTGTTGAGGATTTTGACATCTATGTTCATGAGGGATATTGGCCTATAATTCTCTTTCATTGTATTGTCTTTATCTGGTTTTGGAATTAGGGTGATGTTGGCTTCATAGAATGAGCTGGGAAGCGTTCCTTCCTCTTGGATCTTTCGACATAGTCTGAGGAGGATAGGTTTTAGGTCTTCCTTGAATGTTTGGTAAAACTCCCCTGTGAAGCCATCTGGCCCCGGGCTTTTGTTTGCTGGAAGCTTTTTGATTACTGCTTCGATTTCCTCCATAGTTATTGGCCTATTGAGATTTTTAGATTCTTCCTGGTTAAGTTTTGGAAGGTTGTATTTATCTAGGAATATGTCCATTTCCTCCAGGTTGTCTACTGTGTTGGAGTAGAGTTGTTCATAGTATTTTCTAACAATCCTTTGTATTTCTATGGGGTCTGTTGTTATTTCTCCTCTTTCATTTCTGATTTTGTTTATTTGGGTCCTCTCTCTTTGTTTCTTGGTGAGCCTGGCTAGAGGTGTATCAATCTTGTTTATCCTTTCAAAGAACCAGCTCTTGGTTTTGTTGATCTTTTGTATTGTTTTTTTGGTCTCTATGTCGTTTATCTCCGCTCTGATCTTTGTTATTTCCTTCCTTCTGCTTACAGTGGGCTTTTTTTGTTGCTCCCTTTCTAATTCTTCGAGTTGTAGAGTTAGGTCATTTATTCTCATTGTTTCTTGTTTCTTGCAGTAGGCTTGTAGAGCTATGAACTTCCCTCTCAAGACTGCTTTTGCTGTTTCCCATAGGTTTTGGATTGTTGTGTTTTCATTGTCATTCGTTGCCATGATGTTTTTTATTTCTTCTTTGATCTCACTGGTGACCCAGTCGTTGTTTAATAGCATGCTATTTAGTCTCCATGTGTTTGATTTTTTTGGATTGTTTTTGTTGTAGTTGATTTCCAGTTTTATGCCTTTGTGGTCTGAGAAGATACTTGATATGATTTCAATTTTCTTGAATTTGAAGAGACTTTGTCTGTGACCCAATATATGGTCTATCTTTGAAGATGACAAATGTGCACCTGAGGAGAATGTATATTCTGTGGCTTTGGGGTGAAATGTTCTGAAGATGTCAATTAATTCCATCTGATCTAGTGAGTCATTTAGGGTTGATGTTTCTTTGCTGAGTTTCTGTTTAGAGGATTTGTCCAGTGGCGATAATGGGGTGTTAAGGTCCCCTACTATGATTGTATTGCTGTCAATCTCTCCCTTGATCTTCTCCAGAAGATTTCTTACGTATTTGGGTGCTCCTATATTGGGTGCATATATATTTACCAGAGTTATTTCTTCTTGTTGGACTGCTCCCTTTAGTATTATGAAGTGGCCTTCTTGATCTCTTTTTATGTCCTTCACTTTGAGATCTAATTTGTCAGATATAAGTATTGCTACCCCGGCTTTTTTTTCACTTCCATTGGCCTGAAAAACCTTTTTCCATCCCTTCACCATCAGTCTGTGTGCGTCTTTTTTTCTGAGGTGGGTTTCCTGTAGACAGCAGATATATGGGTCATGTTTTCTTATCCACTCATTTACCCTATGCCTTTTGACTGGGGAATTTAATCCATTTACATTTAAAGTTATTATTGATAGAAACTTGTTAGTCGCCATTTTTGTTCTTTACCGCTGCGTTCCTTCTTTGTTTCCTGTTTTTTCTATTTACAGCAGACCCTTTAGCATTTCTTGCATTGCTGGTTTGGTTGTAATAAACTCCCGTAGACCATTTTTGTCTGTGAAGCTCCTGATTTGACCCTCAATTTTGATTGATAGCCTCGCTGGGTATAGTATTCTTGGATTCAGACCCTTCCTTTGCATGACTTTGTATATTTCATTCCATTCCCTTCTTGCCTGATGTGTTTCTGTTGAGAAATCGGTCGCTAGTCTGATGGGGGATCCTTTGTAGGTAACTTTCTGTCTCTCTCTGGCTGCTTTTAAGATTCTTGCTTTGTCATTGGTGTTTGCCAATTTAATTATTATGTGCCTTGGTGTTGGTCTTTTCGGGTTCATTTTGTTTGGGACTCTGTGAGCTTCTTGGATTTGTGTGAGTTTTTTCCTCCCTATATCAGGGAAATTTTCTGTTACTATTTTTTCAAACAGGTTTTCTATTCCTTGCTCAGTTTCCTCTCCTTCTGGCACCCCTATTATTCGGATGTTGTTTCGTTTAGCATTGTCCCAGAGTTCTCTTAGGCTCTCCTCCTGCTTTTTAATTTTTTTTTCTAGAAGCTGTTCTGTTTGGTAATTTTTTTCTACCTTGTCTTCTAGCTCGCTGATGCGGTCCTCTGCTTCTTCTAGTCTACTGTTGATGCTTTCTATTGAGTTCTTTATGGCAGTGATGTCGTTTTTCAATTCTTCATGGTTTCTCTTCATTTCCTCTTGGTTCCTCTTCATTTCCTCTTGATTCTTCTTCATTTCCTCTTGGTTCCTACACATATTGTTGAATTGGTCTTCCATTCTTTTCATCCACCTTATGACCATTACTCTGAATTCTTTCTCTGACAGGTTGCTTGCCTCCATTGCCTCTATTTCGTTTACTTCCTTTTCTGATGATGCCTGTTTTTCTTTCATATTTGGGTTGGTTCTTTGTTTCACCATGATTTCTCTTCTCAAGGTGTTTGGTTATGTAGATCTCTCTCTGTTGCGCTGATTCAAAGGCACAAAATACAACACAACAAGGCACAACGTACAAGGCACCGAACTAAATGCATTCACGATATTAATAACCCCAAATAAAGGTGACCCCCCCGAGCGAAGAGAATTAGGGGATAAAGAAGAAAAAAGAGAAAAATATTAGAGAGAAAAATAAAAAACAAAAAGGAGTGCCGAAATGAGATTGGGAAAAGGGAGAGAAAAAAAAAACACAAAAAGACCAAAAAAAAAAAAAACCCCCCAAAAAACAACAACAACAAAAACAAAAAAAAATTAAGAGAATGAAATAGAGGTGGGGAAGAGGCTATTTGTATGGGGAGAGCGAGGGATTGGAAATTAGATATATAAGTAGGGTGAAATTTAGACAGTGGGTAGAAAGAAGGAATAGGTAAAATCCAAAGCAGGAATAGGGTAAGAGAAACAGGACAACAAAAGGGGAAAAGTGAGGAAGAGAGTTTTGGCTTAAGGGTAAATGTGAGATAGAGAGAAATGATGCTAAAGGAACGATGAAAATAGAGTGTAGAACACTAATCCCAAAATAAAATAAAGAAAAATAAAAAAAAATAATAAAAAATAAAATGACCCTTGAAAAAATGGTAAAAGGATAGCAATAATACTGGTTAAAAAATGTAGTAATTAAAAAGGTAAAATCAGGTGCTGAAAAAAATAAAAAATAAAAAAATAAATAAAATAGGTTCTTAATGAAATGGTGAAAAAAGAATTAAAAATATATATATATATAAAAATATTCGGAAGTGAAGGTGCTTCAGATCTTCCACTCTTCTTTTTGGCACGCCTCAGTCCTGCCAGGCATTCAGGGGAGTGTTAAACTTCCCTGCGATACACTGTCCCTCCGTGCAGTAAATCACAGACCTGATTTTAAGGCAGGTTGTATTTTTTTACCAGACTGCCTTTATTTGTGATCGCAAAAGAGACAGTTCGTGGCTCTGCCTCTGGGTGGCAGTGTGTCTGGATTTATCTCCGAGGCTCTAAGTCCTCTCTATCAGTAGGGTTTTGTCCTCTATGGTATTTGGAACTGATTCGGGAAAGACCACTGCCCAGAGCTGGTTCCTTGCCACTGTCCACTGTTTCCCAGGCTCCCCAAAAAGAACTTTCCCCTACAGGCTCTGCGAATGACCCCAACTGGGGAATCCCATGCGCTGGGTTTAATAATCACATGCACGGATCTAAGGGGAACTGTAACAAGAGCCTGATAGTTGTGCGAATTCGCAAGCCTCCACCTTCCAGGTCTGTGCACAGTCTCCGCGCGCCCACTCGCCCCTGGCACCAAGCAGCCAGCAGATTGGCAAAGTCCAAGGCTGCTCCTTTACATCCAGTCCAGCTATGGGCTCATTTTTCGCGTTCCCTTCTGCCAGCAGCCCTGTGGGGCCCCTTCCCCACTCGTGGGTCACGCTGGTCCCAATGGCTGCGGACTCTGTGGGGCGCAGATTCCGCCCCGCGCGCGCGAGCTCGGTCCTCTCTCCAACCCGAACTGCAAACCGCACCTTTAGGGGATGTCCAACCTTTCCATGAGAAGAAGCAGTGCTCGTCTGAGTTCACGCAGTCACGCTGCTTGAGATCCCTTGTTTCCAGGTTAGTAGCTGGTCTCTGGATGCCGGCAACAACAACCCAAGATGGCGCAGTCTCCGCTGCTTAGCTGGCGCACCAGGAGAGGCTTCAGCCGCAGTCTCCAACCGTCCTTTTTTTCCCCTGGGGGGTTCTCAGTCTTTCCTAGCTGCAGACAATCTCTCAGCTGAAAATCCTCTACCTATTCGGGCTGAATGTTACCCGTTTCAGCTGCTCACCCTTATCTGCTCCAGGACAAGGCACAGGACACGTCCGCTTATACCTCCGCCATTTTCCCCTATCCATTCTTTCATAATGTGACCTTTACACTCTAATCAGTAAATGCTTCATGCTGGGCCTGTTTATGTACCTATCTAAAGCTTTCATCTCCAAAATAATTATGATTGCAAATCCAGATATTAACAGCCTATATAAAAACCACTTCCTCTGTGAAGTTATGTTAGCATGAAAGATGAGAAGGTGTTAAATGATGAGACATTTAATAATGTTAGCTGTAGGTATTAGATAATGTCAAAATCTGGGACAAAGAAAGATGCTTAGACAATGAAGCATACTCTGAGATTGAATGTGACCATAAAAATGGAGTGGTCAAGATACTATTCATTGGATTAATGACATAATATGTTTTAAAGTTAGCAATAAAACCAAATAAATTAGGAGCAAACATACACTCTTTACCAAACTTCAACTTCCTTATATATACAACTGCTCACAGTGTTTTGTTTTTTTTTAAGGAGAAATGCATCACAGTGTTTATATGAATTTGGAAAGGTATTCTCAATTATCTAATTTCATTTATATATTAAAGAAGTGGCATTCCATACTCTCATTTTTAACATGTGTGCAATACAAGGTCTTCCAGCACTTTCTCTTTCACTGATTCATGAACATAAATGTATGTCAATACCTTTGATGAGAACGACTGCTCTGAACTATAGACTTCTTATCACAATTGTATATGATCAAAATGTAGTCATTGAGTGAATGAGTGAATGAATGATAGGTTGAAAGAATGAAAGTCAAGTATTATATTCTTCTGTTTGGATATCATTGTATTCCCTTAACTAATAAGAGAGCATTTTTTTCCTCTTTCCATACTCAATTTTGAACAATCTTAGAAAAATTCAAGGACATAAAAAAATGTACATTGTAAAGGTTCAGAACGAACCACCCAAGTTGTGCCTCATTGTATGTGGATTATTTTGAGCTAAATGCAACCAAGACCTTGCAGAGAAATTTCTGATCCCACCTTAACTATCTAGAAAAATTTGAATTAGGAGCCTGGACTATAATAAAAACTAAAACAGGAAATGAATTTTAACCCATCTGTATGCTAGAACAAACTAATAATTAACAAACACATGCTCACCATGCAGTTACCTTCTGAAGATGCCCCCCCACCCCTTCCAAGGCACCTTACTCATTGCTAGCTCAGAGTGTCATGCATACCCATTTTCCCTTTCTGTCTCTGACTCTCTCATGTCTGAGGGATTCCCATACACATGTATGAACTGAATTTGGTTATTTTCTCTTGATAATTTGTTTCATGTCTATTTGATTATTTGGATCGCCAAAAGAAACTTGAGGGTAAATGAAAATTTCTTCCTCCCCTACAACATCATTAGGACTTAGGCTAAATTATAATATATTTAACACATATAAGAAATGTAGCCTCCGTGGCCATTGGCTGTAATCCTGAGAAGGTGAGCAAATCATGCATTACCAGAAGGTGCATACCTTCATGGAAGGCGGCCAAAAATGTATGTATGTTTCAATTTCTGTTCTCATAGTCTTGCTATGAAATAAGTTAGTCTAGAGAACCAGGCATCTTTCCAAACTTTTCATACATAATCAATTATATTTTCTGAAAGCAAACTATATAGATTTATATTATACACCTTTAAGCAGACATAGTAAGTCAGAATGCATTGGCATCCTGGAATAGGATACCCAAGATAGTGAAGAGAGGGAGCTAATAAGTTTTCATGTATTTTAAGGCCCATGTTATTTATATATATATATATATATATATATATATATTTTACCAAGAGGAAGGGAGAGGGATAGAGAGTTAGAAACATCGATGAGAGAGAAACATCGACCAGCTGCCTCCTGCACACCTCCTACTGGGGATGTGCCCGCAACCAAGGTATATGCCCTTGACCGGAATCGAACCTGGGACCTTTCAGTCCGCAGGCCGACGCTCTATCCACTGAGCCAAACCGGTTTTGGCAAAGCCCATTTTAAATAAAAAAATTTGAAAAACAAAACTCGATGAAGTCGTTAATAAATAAAATAGTCACTTAGCTGCTTGAACTAATGAGCTACACATGTTTGCCAACATTTTTTCCTGATACCATACTTTGCAGACACAATAGGGACACATTCATCTAACATATTCTGACAACATTTTATTGTGGGCTGTTTGAATCCTAAGGCAGTGAGAAATAAGGCCAAGGAAATGTCACTTTTGTTGTTATTCAAAAATGACAGTGTCTATGATGCTATTTCATGTAGTTATTTTTGTGTGTGTATTTATATACATACATACACACATTTATATACATGCATACATGTATGTACAGATACATACATATATATTTACATGACATACACATATATTATATACACACACATGCACACAAGAAAGATGAATAGCAGATAAAGTCTTGTGGGTAATGATTTTGCATTCCCTGTGAGACGGGTAATAATTAGCCTCTCAAGGCAGCACAATATAGCTGCTCGGAGGATTCAATTACTCACTTACTGTTGTATCCTAATGTAGTTTTTCAAATCATTTTACTTCATATTTTGGTGATATCACCATGATATTTCTTTTAAAAACTATACAATTTGTCTCCTGGAAGCCACTGGTATGCTTATCTCCTGTGAACAACTAATGTGCTATCCTGAGGCCAAAAGATGAACTCCCCAATTTGTGAAAATGCAGCTAAGCAAGTTCTCCAAAATAGAGGAAAAATAACATCATGGCCAAAAGGGAAGCGCTACAACAAAATATATCATTGTAACAAGTACAGTCTTATAATCTATGGACTTGTGTTTCTCAGAATGTAACATCTCTTAGATTCCAACAATGTGAGCAAAATTCCAGATTATCCTATTGGACTTTGCACACATAACCCTGAGTCAGTCCTCCAATTTGCCACATAGTATCTTTTTTTCTTTTCTTGCCTTTGATTTTCCCCAAATCTTACCTTGGAGTGGACCAAATTAACATGATTTGGGATTGGGCCAAAATCAGTTCTCCAAGGGGTCCTGGATTGCATTTTTAAAAAAATATATTTTTATTGATTTCAGCGAGGAAGGAAGAGGGAGAGAACTATCAATGATGAGAGAGAATCATTGATCAGCTGCTTTCTGCATGCCCCCTACTGGGGATGGAGCCCCCACCCCGAGCATGTGCCCTTGACCAGAATAGAACCTGGTACCTTTCAGTCTGCAGGCCGACGCTCTATCCACTGAGACAAGCTGGCTAGGGTCCGGATTGCATTTAATACAATTTCTCATTTCTTCTTTGCAGCAAATCTTCTATGTAGCTGTTATTTCTATTTTTTAAACATAGTTTTATTGATTTCAGAGATGAAGGGAGAAAGAGAGAGAGATAGAAACATCAATGATGAGAGGGAATAATTGATCAGCTGCCTTCTGCATGCCCCACACTGGGGATTGAGCCCACAACCGGGCCATATGCTCTGACCAGGAATTGAACCGTAACCTCCTAGTTTATAGATCAATGGTGAACCACGACAGCTGGACTGTTATTTCTATTGTAAATATGAAGAAAATTTGGGGCTTTGAAACCTTAAAATTAATTGTTCAAATTTTCCAAAATCACCTTAGATAAGTAGACCTCTCATCCTCTTTGCAGTGTTGGAGTGCTTTCTTTGAAAGATATCTCTCTTCCCTGGGACCAGGAATATGCCACAGACAGCAGTGCCACCTACAAATGGCTACCAGTTCAAGTTTTCCTTTAGCATACTGTCAAACTACTCCTCTCTGTGCCCCTCATACCTACGGGGGATTGGCCAGATACTCAAGGAGCTGTAAGACTCACACTGATAGAGTCCTGGTCTCAGCAGCATGACCTGGAAAACAGACATTTCTCACTATCCAGTATGTCGTTGCTTTCACAGCATCCTTGAAACTGGATTACCTGAATGGTGATGATGCTTTGATTTGGGGTTTCTTTCACTCATTTTAGACACAGGGCAAAAGCAGACCTGTGAGCTATAGAATCCATCAGTTCCCATGGACTTAAGGCACGTGGCCTTTATCCATCTAGGTGCTGCCTCTAGTACAGAGTGTTTACAATGTAAAGGGTCCTGACAGCATCTTTCATCCTGTGGGACCTCACCACTAGCACACGGGACAGTCACCGTACCCACTTCTGCAGGTTCTGCCATATGTCAGGCAGTCCTCTGGAAAGAGTCATGCCTATCACTTTTTATGGCTTTTTAAGAACTTTGCTCTCTAATGGCAATTGACATTTCTGATCAATGTCCCTCTTGACTCTGATTCATGTAGAGCAGTGGTTTTCAACCTTCCTAATGCCGCGACCCTTTAATACAGTTCCTCATGTTGTGGTGACCCCCAGCCATAAAATTATTTTCATTGCTACTTCATAACTGTAATTTTGCTACTGTTATGAATCATAATGTAAATATCTGATATGCAGGATGTATTTTCATTGTTACAAATTGAACATAATTAAAGCATAGTGATTCATCACAAAAACAATATGTAACTATATATGTGTTTTCCGATGGTCTTAGGCGACCCCTGTGTAAGGGTCGTTCGACCCCCAAAAGGGTCGCGACCCACAGATTGGCGACCCACAGGTTGAGAACCGCTGATGCAGAGAGTTCAAACTCTTACCAGGTTTGTCTTAAGAATTGCCAGATGAAGGAAGGCTATTCCTTGAACAACTAGGAGTGCTGTGGGGAAGACACAGGTGTGGTCCATATTGAAAGAGATTACACTCTAGAATGCAATATTTGGGCCTCAAATCTTTAAGAGATGGCATGATTAAAAGATGTGTTGTGCGGTGGGTGGTAGGTGGGAAGAAATCAACCAAAGAATCTGTATGCATATATGCATAAACCATGGACATAGACAATAGTGTGATAAAGGCCTGGGGTGGGGGTGGGGCAGGTAGAAGGGGCAATGGGTGGGGGAAGGAGACATATGTAATGCTTTCAACAATAAAAATATTTTAAAAAAGATGTGTTGTTCTAAGTTTGTGATGAGAGACGCTGAATGATTAATTGAACATTACCAGAAAACAAATTATGGTTCACATTTTCCTTCATGCTCCAGATAAAACTTGCATTTGTGGTCTTTACCAATGAAGCACAGGAATAACTTTTATGTGAGCCACTGCAAGTCGATAGTCCTTGTGGCATAACACATAATGCATTATCATGTGAGTAATCATGTAACCAGCAAAAAATAAACTGAGGAGGTAAGAACATCTATTTTGTTTCAGTACAAGCTAGTTCCATAGTATGGTGGAACTGACCATGAAGAATGGGAATTGTTGGTTCCTGGGTTCAGGAATCAGGAACCAGAGGAGTTGGTTCAGGGGCAGGTTCACAATTGATCTAAAACAAATACCTCTCCTCTAATCATTGTTCCCAATCCTTATTGACAAATCACTCTGCCTCATGTGGGCCTATGCATTTTAATACGGTTTTTATTATAATTGTTTGTATATAGACCAGAACTCCAGATATTATGTTCCTAAGGCAGCCGTGGGCAAACTACGGCCCGTGGGCCAGATCCGGCCTGTTTGAAATGAATAAAACTAAAAAAAAAAAAAAAAAAAGACCATACCCTTTTATGTAATGATGTTTACTTTGAATTTATATTAGTTCACACAAACACTCCATCCATGCTTTTGTTCCGGCCCTCCGGTCCAGTTTAAGAACCCATTGTGGCCCTCGAGTCAAAAAGTTTGCCCACCCCTGTCTAAGGTCTTATATGTCCTACTGATGGTCTTCCACCAAGACACGGTCTTATATAGACTCCTACATCTTCATGCTCAGACACTCGCTCCTCCTTTGGTACTATTTCTAATGTGGCTTCATTCTGAATACCAATCAATACCATGAACTTGGCAAAAAAAAAAAAAAAAAAAAAAAGCCTCCTTTATATTATACTGTGGCATATCAGTCAAAACACAGTATGCCTTTTTATCACCAATATTTTAAAGTTTTAATGAATCATCTCCCCTTTAATATTCCCCCCCCCTAGGACATTGTCATAACTCTGTCATTTGTGTCAGAAAGAAAAAAAAAAAAGCAGCACATACTGTTTTGTAGCTGCTTCAAAAGTATCATTGAAACATGAAGCCTCAAGATATAAAGTCCCACATTTCTCCCAGTCAGAGCTGAACACAGGCTGGTCTCTTGACATGAGGGAATGCTTGGTAGAACTTATGATACAGACAGTGTGCTTCCCGGCAGGCACCTCTCCAAGGCAGGGAAATTGCAAGGCTGAGCCACACGTGCTCGGCATGCTAACTCAACTCACTTTTTAGGAGCTTTACATGTGTTCCCTTGAGGAAGGTCACTGAGGGTCAGTAAGGGCCAGAAGTGTTACTACTCAATGTCCCTCTGGGTGGCTTCAGAATTTCCATCCAGGGAATATTAAAATATTTTGACAAAAGAACTAGTTAATTAAACTAGGGTGTCCTTAAAGGTGAAAAAAGTATCCACATCTCACTTTTAGCACAGCAAAAGGCTGGAGTAACCAACAGTTGATTCCACTTTGTGTCATAACTTTTCTCTGTGAAAGAAGCATAGCTTGACCAACCACATTGCTGGAGTTGTCAAATGAGAAAATATATGCTAAAGGACTTCCTAAAAATAATGAGAGGAGAATATTACCACTATAATGGAAGTTATCAATCAAAAAGGATGAAAAAGAAAAGGGGAGTATTATTCACTTCAATTCTCATATTCTAAATTAAGATACTGACTTATAAGTGCAATGAAAGATATCAGTGACTCAGAGGAATCCAAAAAGGGAAAGAAAAGAAAGAAAGGAAGGAAGGAAAAAGGAATAAAAGAGGAAAGGGAGATAGGAAAAATGAAAAAAAAAATGTAGGTACCAACTGCAATTTGAAAAGACACCCCTTCTCCCCACTAGTCACTGATTCACCTACATCAGAACTTGTGTTTCCATTGCAAATAGTCAAGTGAATGAGAAATAGGTAATCAACAAACTATAAGAGGCATCGTAACAGAAAACTTAGAAATGTATTAGTGGTCAGTGCCACACAGTTAATTTTCCCAAATAGCCCTGAACTATAGGAATAAATTTGGCTGTTGTGATCAAATCTGCAAAGAGGCAGGAAAGGAATAAGTCAAATTTAAGCCTTTCTCTGAACCTCCATGCACCCTCTATCAACAGCATGCTACTGAAAAGAATCACCCACAATGCAACTGTGGTTCAACAAAGAATAATTACTTAGAGAGCACATTAAATGATTTGTTCCCCTGAACATGATTTTCCTCTCAGG